>NC_081575.1:19029607-19111054 GCF_022355385.1 Mustela nigripes | reverse complement strand
GATAAAAATATATGTTTATAAAAAATAAAAAATTATATAAAAAAAAAGAATTTATGTTGTAGAATTTTAATTTAGGTGTTCATCTTAAAATATGTTCAACATTGTTCTGAAAATTATGAAGAATTTTATAATAAAATTTTGTGAAAACACAGTTATTAAATGATTTTAATTGAGCAGTAATCATAAAACATCAAAGAAATAATAATGCTCAGTATCATCACTTTATTAAAAGAGTACGTTTTTGACATATTACTATTAAAACAAATTAAAATAAATATTTGACACCAAAAAAATGGTCAAGCTGGAATTAAGAAAACACATAAGCCATGAAATGTTTACTAGCAGGATTTCAAAGGCTTGGTGTCAAAGTGGCTGGAGGTGAGAGTGTTTGAAATTGGTAGAAACTTAAGTGGTAGCCAAAGACATTATGGCTGTTGGGTGACGTTCAGTTGTTACCAAGCTACTGGTATGTGTGGCCTGGTTGACCTCTCTTGAGAAAGAAATAACTTCATGGGACAAAATAATGGGCAGATTCCATGAGACAGTGCTGAATTGGTAACAGATATTCAAAAGGATAAAGTAGGACTAGATTAGCACATAAGGGAGCAAAGACTGTAGCTGTTTGATACCACTATCAGGATCTTGACATCATGTCTCAGAATCCCAAAGAGGTCGCATTGCAAAGACAAGGAACTCCAACCCATGGAGATTCCCACATGCTAGGAAAGCAAGTTCCATGCCCCCTGCCAGATATGCTTTTTCCTTACTTGGCATTTCTACAGAACTGGTTCTTAACTAAGGGAGTTCCATCTATCAGGATGTGTTTGGAAAATTGTGTGGACATTTTGGTTGTCACAATGTTTGGGAGGTGCTACTGACATTTAGTGGATGGAGGCCACTAAATGATGCTAGTTCTGAAATGCATGGGATAATGCTATATAATAAACAGCTGTCCTGTATCCCACACAGTTTTCACAATATTGCAGTGAATCTTAATAATATAGTTAAGAAAAACTGTTTATAATTATCTGAATTTTTTCTTATCTCAACAGTAGTTTTTATCATACTGTTTTCCTGTTATTTATCTTTTCCTTTCTTATTTGTAATGACTCCCAATCCTCTTGCTTTCCTTAAATAAAACTTATTCATTTTAAGTTGGTGCAATCATGTATTTCATTATGTTGTCTGATGTACTCATGCCCTTGTGTTTATGTATTGAAGTAAATATAATTTTATTACAAATTACTTTTTTTTCTTTTAAATTAATCATTTACTGGTTAACATATAATCCATGTAAGTCATCCTTAATACAGAAACATCCTTTGATCTGTTTAGTAGTTTTGCTGTTCCTAGTCATTTTAAAATAAAACAATTGTCAAGTCTCAAGAACAGTCTAAGAATGCAATAGAAAATCAAACTGGGATGCTGAAAATTGTTCAGATCTTCACGGTGAGCTAGAGGAAGAAATTAAATTTTCCTAGAATTTCATTTTTCATGTTTTTAAGTACTTTTCCATGCCATTCTTAGTTTGTGTCTTTCCTTTCTCCTCCTCACTGACTCTGATCTAACTATGTTGGCCTTAACAGTATGAACTCATTTCTTTCTCAGGACCTATGCTTATTCTATCCTATCTCCTGAAGGCTTTCCTCCAGATAGTCACATTGCTCATCTCATTTAAGTTTCTATTCCAAAATTGCAAATATTCCTGATGAAAAAAGAAAAATGTTACCTATACAAATTACTTTTTAAAAATCTTATTTTATATATTTTATTTTTTCAGTGTTCCAAGATTCATTGTTTATGCACCACACCCAGTGCTCCATGCAATATGTGTCCTCCACAATACCCACCACCAGCCTCACCCATCTCCCCACCGCCCTCCCCTCCAAAATCCTCAGTTTGTTTCTCAGAGTCCACAGTCCCTCATGCTTCATCTTTCCCTCTGATTTCCCCCAACTCACTTCTCTTCTTCTTCTCCCAGTGCCCTCCGTGTTATTCCTTATGCTCCACAAGTAAGTGAAACCATATGATAAATTACTTCCATTTCATTTCTCATTAATATTTCAGTTAGGTCACTATATTGATTCTTTTGAAGTTATATATGTAGGTTGGTTATATTATCTATAAACTTCATTTCAGTATAGTGAAGTGGGAGTCACAAAATATTTGTTATCAAGAGGGAGTATTGGGTCTCATTGGAATGAGAACTACTGATCTAGTGCTAAGAAGGCAAGGTGAACATGGATAATAAGCAATTATTACTAAAGTAGAAGGAACAAATCATCAGTGTGAGTGAACCACTGGAGCAGAAAGTTTCTGCCTGAGAAGAATCATTACTAGTGTGTGTCAGGCTCTTTTCATCAGCCTGTCATTTCATCCTCACAACAACCCTGTAAGATAGGTACTATTACTATCCCCATTTTGGGGATGAGGTAATTAGACCTCAGAAAGATGAAGTAAGGTGCCTAAGTTCTCTTAATCACAGAGTGGCAGAGCCTAGAGTGGAAGTGAAGTCTGGTGCCAAAGACACACGCTTTCTATTATCTTACTCAGGCTCTCTAAAAGAAAGCTGGAGAAGAAAGTGTTAGACATCCCCATCCTTCTACAGAATAATCAATCTGTGAAGATCCATGAGTGAGGATCATTCAGCATTTTTTGAGCATTTCAAACTATATTAAGAAATCAGAAAATATTAAAACAGAAATCCCTTTCTCTCAATGAATTTCTAACCTAATTGGGTACATAAAATGTACAATAAGTAGAAGGTTAAATTAGAACAAGGAGAGAAAATGATGGTAGCTGGAGAAATAGCAAGGACAGTTGTGTGTGTGTGTGTGTGTGAGAGAGAGAGAGAGAGAGAGAAAGAGAGAGAGAGAGGATGTCCCATTTGTGTCTGAAGGAAATTCCAACAAAGTTTAACTGAGTGCCTACTATTTGCATGGTAAAAAACAGAAAGAGATTGAAGACCTAATGAAATGATGGGGCAGGGAAACAGGCTTTGAGGAGGTGGGAGGGGAAGGGGCCAGAGTGCAGGTGTAAGGGCACACGTATTTGTCAGAGGTCAGAGGCCCACGTGAGAAGAGGACTGTAACATGAAAGAAACTTAGGAAGCATAGTAGGGAAGCACCAGTTAGCTCTGGTGTAGTTAAGCTGCAGGGATTTATGCATTTGTTGATTATCCACTTTGTGCATTACCCGTAGTAAATATTCAACCCCAGGCAGCCACATCTGCAACTTCCCTACTCTTGGCTTCCTAGCCAATGCTCTGTCTCATTTTTTCCTAAACTGTGAGCAATCTGAGCAATAAATTATGAAGACAGAATATACACATATAGAGTGTGCTGTTATAATCAAAATTCACAAGAAAATTAATCTGACACATTTAATTATATCCATAATTGTTATTGTGCTGGGTGGCAATTAGGTATGAATTGTAAACATTTCACATAAATGCCTGTAATTAGAATTACTTCCACACAGTTACACTACATTCTTAGTTTCTTTCCTGGGTTTCTCAGCTCTTGTACATCCCTCATCTGTATCAACGTCAATAGTGTAGATATGGAGTTGGTGTTAATCACCTTCATCAAGCACTTGTTATCCTTAGAAGATAAAATCTGCGGTCTTTTCACTTAATAACTATTTCTGGCTGCCACTTATACTGTCCTTTCAACTGTAAGTGCCTATCAAGAGCCTGCCCTCTCTCATGCAGGCTTCTGCCAACCTCACTGAGTACTCCCTGTCACCCCCAGGGATTTTGGGTGGGAACAGGGGAGAAAAGCTTGGCTAATAGTGGCAACATAGGTTTAGAAATGGGTTCTAAATCTTACTATCTGGGACTCCAGGGGCAAGTGGATCACAAGGTAAGGGAAAATGACTGAATTCAACATACACACATACTCCTGTCTGTCCCTGATCCTATTAAATGACTAATACAGTCATCTGCACAGCTGTCTTTAAGGGGATAGAGTCATGCTAAAAAGAAAACCCTGCTCCAGCCTAACCTTCAACACACCTTTCCCTTCACTCAGTGAAGTATATAATTGATTACATTATTACCACTTTCCTAGCTGCTAAGAAAAATAATGATATATTGAAATGGAGCCTAACTAGTTGGAAGTGATGGTATTGGAAGGAAGTTAATTTAGATGGAGTGGCCAGACATTGTCTTTTTGATGTCAAAATAGAGAGCATAGAGGATAAGAAAGAGCTAACTATATTGGTTTTCAGTGAGAACATTTTAGGCAGAGAAAATAGCATATGCAAACATTCTGAAGCAGAAAAGAATTTACAGAACCAAGCAACTGAAAGAGCATCCCATATGTGACCAGAGAACATAGAATGACAACATATGGTGAAGTTGTGATCAAACTTTTAGTGGTTTAACAGATCCATTCCCCCTTAGCCTGCTTTCCTTTCCTATCAGGCACCACATGAAATAGCTTGTGTTTTACTTGCCAGAGATAATAGTAAACTGATGCTCTGGTAAAACTGAGAAGCCTCAGAAGCTTGGCCTCTAGCTTCTCTTTTCAGCTGTCAGACTACTGTATAGTAATTAGATACCTCCTTAGTCCATACTTCTTTACTATATCAAAGCAGGAAAGGGCCCAATGACAGCATCATCATTATCATCATCATAGCTAGTAACAAAATAATTAACATGTATTGAATATCTCTTAAGTGCAAGGGTTTTACATGTGTTATCTCTTTTAATCCTCAAAACAGTCTAGTGAGGTAAGATAGACACTAGTATTTCCATTTTACAGATGAGTGTTTTAAAGATCTGCAAGGCTAATTTACTTATGTATGGTCAGAGAACTAGGATTCACAAGCTAGTCTGTCTGAGTGGTGAGTCCACTCTCTAAGCATAACCAACTACTGCAATTTTTTTGTGAAATTGTGAAAAAACAAAGAGCTACCTGAAAACTTTGCATATGCACTGCTCCTAAAACTGAATATTTACCTGAATTTCTCACTTTTATCCAGATGCCTGTCTTCTTACAGGTCAAGTTGAACTGTGTCCTATACAAAACTATTTACCCTTTCTCAAGGCATTGCTTTCATACTCTGAATTCAGGTTTTCCTCAAAGGATTTCTTTTTAAAAAATTTTTATTTTTTTAAATTTCTTTTCAGTGTTCCAGAATTCATTGTTTATGCACCACACCCAGTGCTCCATGCATACATGCCCTCCATAATACCCACCACCAGGCTTACCCGAACCCCCACCTTCCTTCCCTCCAAAACCTTCATTTTGTTTCTCAGAGTCCACAGTCTCTCATTGTCTCTCCCTCCAATTTCCCCTAACTCACTTCTTCTCTCCATCACCCCATGCCCTCCATGTTATTCCTTATACTCCACAAATAAGCGAAACCATATCATAATTGACTCTCTGCTTGACTTATTTCACTCAGCATAATCTCTTCCAGTCCTGTCCATGTGGTTACAAAAGTCATGTATTCATCCTTTCTGATGGAGGCATAATACTCCATAGTGTATATGGACCACATCTTCTTTATCCATTCATCTGTTGAAGGGCATCTTGGTTCTTTCCACATTTTGGTAACTGTGGCCATTGCTGCTATGAACATTGGGGTACAGATGGCCCTTCTTTTCACTGTATCTGTATCTTTGGGGTAAATACCCAATAGTGAAATTGCAGGATCATAGGGAAGCTCTATTTTTGATTTCTTAAGGAATCTCCCCCACTGTTTTCCAAATTGGCTGCATCAACTTGCATTCCCACCAACAGTGTAAGAGGATTGCCCTCTTTCCACATCCTCTCCAACTCCTGTTGTTTACTGTCTTGTTAATTTTGGCCATTCGTAAGGTGGTATCTTAATGTGGTTTTACTTTGAATCTCCCTGATGGCTAGTGATGATGAACATTTTTTCATGTGTCTGTTAGGCACTCGTGTGTCTTCTTTGGAGAAGTGTCTTTTCATGTCTTCTGCCCATTTTTTGACATTATCTGTTTTTTGGGTGTTGAGTTTGAGGAGTTCTTTATAGATCTTGTATATCAGCCTTCTGTCTGTACCGTCATTTGCAAATATCATCTCCCATTCCATGGGTTGCCTCTTTGTTTTATTGACTATTTCCTTTGCTGTGCAGATGAAGCTTTTGATCTCAAAGGATTTCTTATTTGCATTCTGGTTTAAGAATCAAGTCCATAGGGGCGCCTGGGTGGCTCAGTGTGTTAAGCCTCTGTCTTCGGTTCAGGTCATGATTTCAGGGTCCTGGGATTGAGCCCCACATCAGGCTCTCTGCTTGGCAGGGAGCCTGCTTCTTCCTCTCTCTCTGCCTGCCTCTCTGTCTACTTGTGATCTCTCTCTCTGTGTCAAATAAATAAATGAAATAAAAAAAAAAGAATCAAGTCCCTAAACTTACACAAACCACCATTTTTTGCTTCAGTTATCCTTGGAGAACATGGCATATAATCAGCCTCCTTAACTACTTTGAATTAAGTGATATGCAGAGAACAGCTTGCCTTTAATAGATCTCCTTCCCTGAGCTCAATGGGGCCCTATTGCAGGTATTAAAAAGAAGAAACCCATTAACTCTAATTGCCATTCTCCATGGATATGTTGCCTTTCCATTGGCAGATGGCAGCTGGTGTTGTGGAAGAGGCAATGATTCTTAAAATTTCCAGGTGAAGATAACTCCTCCTCTTCTTCACATTTCTTTTTTATTTCACTGTATTCTACAACTTACAACTTTCTAAGACCTATGACTCCAGATTTAGCAACATGGTATTAGAAATTGATTTTCTTCTCAACAGAGGCCAGTCCCATTCCCAGAAATTCAGGCCACTCAAATCTTCCCTTGGCCTAGTTTAATTGAACAACTATTTACTGGGTGCAGGCTATATGTCTGGGGCTGGTGGTCCAATGGTTAGACTAAAGAGTTTTCAAGGTAAATTCATATTCTTTTTGTGTCCCTAACAGTGTTACATATACATAATGGGTGTTTACATTTAAATTTCTACTTAACATATTGGTATGTTAAGTTTATATTTAAATTTCTATTTAACATATTGATGTTAAATTTATATTTAACAAATGTGTTTAAAATATGAATAAATGAGCAATTTAGCTGATTTTCCAAATATTCAAGGCAATGCTGGTCTCTGATCCTAGAGGAAATGTTCAAGATTCTCCACTCCTTATCACAAATTCTACCGCCAAATTTGCCCCAAGACAAATCTCCAGTTGCAAGAACTAGAGGAATCCTTAAGACATAATATAGGTCACAATTTAGGCAGGTGAATAACTACCATGTAGGATAAATATCAGCATTATATAATACCAGAACAATTTATCAGGAGTCAAACAAAGGTATGACCACTCCTAATTAATTGTGTGAGTTTAGTCACATCATTTAATAATCATATTTATTTTTGAATGTTTATTTGAATACTTATTATATGTCAGGCCCCATTCTAGGTTCTGGGAAGAGTTGGAGGTGTAAGTAGGGTAGAGACAGAAATAAATAGTACATACTCTTTGTCTTTAAGGAACTCATTAAATAGAGAGAAAGATACATATGCAAAGAATTACTGTATCATATAATCAATACTAAAATATAAGTATATGACAAGTGAGTTAGTAACATAGGGAAAAGATGGCCTAACTTTAGAGGGGTGGTGAAGGATCGGGTATGTTTCACAGAATTTGCAACACTTGACCTTTGATATTTGACTTGGGCTTGAAAGGTGAAAATGAGAGAAGAAACCCAGAAGAGGTGAGACAGAAGTAAAAGGAGAAGCATCATGTGAAAAGTCATGGAGTTATAAAGAGTATGAGACCTTTATTTTGTTCTTAATTAAGGATCTTTATGGTGGTGGCTGATCAAAAGCAGGAGGGATATGAAAAAATTTTCACGCAGGAAGATCACTCTGGAGACAGTGTAAGTAAGAGCCTAGGAAACCATTATCATTTCATGCCTAAACCCTTGCCAGCCTTTATGGTCGCACTGCCATAGAAGAATGAGAAGAACATTAGATACACAGCTTATACTTCCCCCTCTTTGTTTTTCCATTATAGAGATAGAAATACATTATGATGTTAGGAATTGCACACTCAGTGGATGTTGAGTCCCCCTATCTTGGATGATAGTAACAAATGTTAAATTATACCCCGATGATGTTCACACTTTTTTGGTACTTAGGACACTGTGGGGAATACAGTAGTAATGATAAGGTCCTTGCCCTTAGAGAGTGTAAAACTTACCTGTGAAAGAAGAGATGCCTCCTGCATGTCTAGAGGTGCGTCCATGTCGATATATAAAAGTGTGTTGTTTAACATTTTTTGTATAATTTACAATGATTTGTTAAACTTTGATGACTTTTCAGTAATTTACATGATTCCCACCTCAAAAAGCTAAGTTTAAAGTGTTTAATAATGGGGCAAGGACACAAGGTTGTTTTAAATTGTTAAGATCGGTGTTTGCAAAATCTGTTTAACCCACCGATCACTAAAGGTATTTCTATCATCTACCCCAAGGGCAAAATCCAAATGCCCAAATCTGTATGTACCAGAGATTTTTAACTTTTCAAATTAAAATATCTGTATGAGCAAAAAAAAAAAAAAAAAGTACACTTCCTCTCCATTTAATTTCTCTTCCAAGAAGCAACTGATACTGCTGAATTCATATGCACCTTCCTAGAACAGTCTATGCATCTACAATTAAGTGTAACTATTATTTCTTCTGCCTACAGTTACACAAATAGTGTCATACCATACACACTGCACTGTACCTTGCTTTTTGTACTTACAATATATCATGGAGATCTTTCTATATTAGCACATGCAGAGTTGACTCATTCTTCTATGCTACTTTTGTTTGTTTATGGGTGTATTATATTCCATTGTGGATGTGATTTAATTTATGGAACCAGTTAGGTTTATTTTAATATTTTATTTAAAAAAAATATCCTAAAATGAAAAACTAAAATAAATCTTAATCTCGTGACATTTTTATTTCAAGCATTTTTATCAAGACTTTAGGTGGGAAAAAGAGACAGATTTAGATTTAGATTGTATTACATTACTTTTCCACTTCTCACTTCACATCTAACTCATGTTTCCCTAAGAAAAGTCATCCGCAGTAATGTCTTCTATGGCCCCAAAAAACATTTTAGGCAGTCCAAGATTCTGGGGTCCCTTGAATTAGTGAAAAGATCATGGGTTTGGTGCCAAGCAGAACTTGGGTTCAAATTCATATTCTGGTATTATTACTGTTTGGCTGAATGGTTTTGACCAAGTGAATTAATCTGTGGGACTCAGTTGTGATATATGTAAAATGGGGATAATAACAGAAGCTACCTCACAGTGTTGCTGTGAGGATTGATGTTTTTAAAAGGATTTTATTTATTTATTTGTAAGAGTGAGTGAGATGGAGAGACACACACAGAGAGAGAGAGAGAGAGAAAGAGAGAGAGAACATGATTTGGGGTAGGGGCAGAGGGAGAGGGAGAAACAGACACCACATCAAGCAGGAAGCCCAATGCAGGGCTCGATTCCAAAACCCAGGGATCATTACCTGAGCCAAAGGCAGTCACTTAATCAACCGAGCCCCCAGGCACCCCATGAGGATTTTAGCACAATAATCCATGCAAAGAGCTTAGCACAGTGCCTGGCACCTACAAAATGTTCGACAAATGAAAGCACAACATACTTCTTATACATTAATGTGGAGAAATTTGATGGAACAAAGGAAAACCCATCAACCTCATAAAAACTATTCTTGACACTGTAGAAAGATTTCCACTCTGTCAGGGTTTTCAGAAAGTGCCAAGAACCACTAGAAAAAAAAAAAATCAAACTTTCTTTTGGTGAGATATTCATTCCTCATTGTACCAGTTTTCTCAGAGCTACCTTTACATCCTTGTTCCTTAAGGTATAAATAATAGGGTTGAGAGCAGGGGTAAGCACTGTATACAGAAGAGAAAGCAACTTCAGTAAGTCTTCATGCTGAGGCCCGAATGGGAAGCCATAGACAATGCCCAGCATCCCGTAATACAAACTGACCACTGTCAGATGGGAGGAACAGGTGGAGAAGGCCCTCTGCTTCCCTGAGGTAGAAGGAATCTTTAGAATGGTGGAGATGATGTAAATATAAGATGCTAAAGTTAGCATGAAGGGGCCGAAGGCAAATAAAGACGTACATATAAAAGAGGTAATCTCAGCTACTTGAGTATCAGTGCAGGCCAGTTTCATGATGGGCTTCAAATCACAGAAGAAGTGGTTAATTTCATTGTCAGTGCAGAATGTTAACTGAAAAATGAACACCATGAGAAGGATGGGTGCCAGAAATCCAGCCACCCAAGAGGCACCAGCTAGCTGTAAGCAACCCCAGTAGTCCATTATGCTGGAGTAATGCAATGGGTTACAGATGGCTATATAGCGATCATAAGACATTACAGCCAGGAAGAAACATTCAGTGGCCACCAGAGCAGCAAAAAAATAAAACTGGCAAGCACACCCTGGGAAGGAAATAGGCACATAAGCTGATAACAATGTTCTCAGCATCATGGGCTCAATGGTAGTGATGTAGCCAATCTCTAGGAATGAAAAGTGACCAAGAAAGAAATACATGGGTGTGTGAAGGGAGTGATCAGCTGACACCACAATTAGTATTACAATGTTGCCCATGAGAGTCACCACATAGATGACCAGAAATACCCCAAAAAGAAGAAACTGAAGGCCATGGAGATCCCCAAAGCCCAAAAGGATAAATTCTGTAATTTGAGTCATATTTTCTTCTTCAGTGTTAGCCATGACTTAGACCTAAAAATAAAAATATAAGGAATGACCATTGATTAAATGCTATTTTTAGAAAAAAAATCAAGCTGCTTAAAGGCATCATATATATCCAGTATAATTGACTTCTTTTTGGAAGTCCAGGATTCTTAATCTTAATTAATAAATTTGACCCCAGTCCCTCAGGAGCCATTTGGAAAGTTCATCTATTACCTCAATTGCCCCAGCATATATAGAATGTATAGGTCCTTGAAACTGACTGTGACATAAATAGGCACGTTTTTCCTAATATTTATTTAAAAAAAAGACAAGGAGAAAATGTTCTATCCTTGGAGATCTTATTCTCCTTGTGTCTACAGCTGTTAGTGGTGTTTCCATCAGCAGTGAGTATTCTGAATCATTTAGGTGTAAATTGTATAAGGTCCATGATCAAATTTGTTTCCTGTTTTAGAAATTCCATATCAATTAAATTACATGAGTTTAAATTCATTATGTTGAAGGATGTCTAATCCTTAAAACTTATTTGATAACACATACCCTCCCCAGTTCTCTGAATGTTAGTAGAGGAGGTATAGTGGAGTGAAAGGGAACTCCTTATGGTAAGATGATAGTTATAGTAAAAAAAAAAAAAAAAGTCATACCTGAATTCAAATTCCAGCTCTGCTACTTAATGGCTGTGTGCCTTTAAACAAGTCACATCACTTATCTAACAGCCAGTTTCCTCATCTGTAGAATAGCATATTGATTCTGTGTTATGTTTTCACAATCACTGGTCTATATTAGGTATTTAATACATTCATTTATCCATTCAACGATATTAAATGCCTACTATGTGTGAAAATCTTTGAAAGGTGCTTAGAATAAAATAAGGAAAAAGTCATTTTTTTTAACAACTTAGGAATACTCTATGTCTCACGGACTTAACATTTTAGTGGGAAAGAAAGACTAAAAACAAAGGAAGAGACCCATAAAATAATTTTAAGTTGTCTACTATAAATGTAAGAAACAGGGACTCCAAATAGGAAATATGCTATATGTATGTGTATTTGGGAGAAGGATATTTTGGTTGATGTGGTCAAGAAAAGCATAAAAAATTGAGACCTTAAAAAAATGAGAAGATTAGTCATGTAAGAGTTGGGAGTGGGGGCAATAGAGTATTCCAAGCAGAGGGAAGGTAGTGAGGTAGGGCTTGAGGGAATTATTTAAAATTTTAGAAAAACTGAAGTACACTGAAAAAAAAAAAGAAAACCAACATATCATAGAAGAGAAATTGGAGAGAGAGAAAAATCATAGAAGAGAAATTGGAGAGAGAGAAAAATAAACAGAAAGGCAAAGAGACAGAGAAATGAAGAAGGGGTGTGGGGAAAGTTAGGAAAGGTCCAAATCATTTAAGTCATTGTAGGCCATGCTATGGCACATAGATTTTAAAATATTATAGGAGGGCCCCTGGCTGGCTCAGTTGGAAGAGCATGCAACTCTTGATCACAGGGTTGTGAGTTTGAGCCCCATGTTGGGTGTGGAGATTACTTAAATAAAAATAAATAATATAGGAATTCATTGGAGGGTGTAAAGCAGCTGTAATCAAATCTGGAGCTTAAAATAACTTTTGATTCTGTTTAATAAATTAATTAGAGGATTGCCTTGGTGGCTCAGTGGGTAAAGCCTCTGCCTTTGGCTCAGGTCGTGATCTCAGGGTCCTGGGATTGAGACTCACATCGGGCTCTCTGCTCAGCAGAGAGCCTGCTTCCCCCTTTTCTCTACCTGCCTCTCTGCCTACTTGTGATCTCTCTCTCTCTGTCAAATAAATAAATAAAATCTTTAAAAAAATAAATGAATTAGAGGGAAAGTTTAATGAATGAGAATGAGACAGGTAAGAGATAATTTCAGTGAGATGACAGTAATCCTGAATAAAGTGGTTGCAAAAAAGATGAACAGAGGACAGTTTCAAGACACATTTTGGAGGTAAAATTACCAGGACTTACTAATAAATTAGATGTGAGAAGTGATAAAAGGTGAAATATCAAAGATAACTCCTGAGTTTCTGGTTTGAGCAACTGGTTCCATTTACTTAGACGGTGATAATGTAGAGGAAAATTTTAGGGGAAATGCAAAACCAACTTGGAGGTAATAAGTTTGAGATGTTTATGAGAATTGAGTGGAGAGGAGAAGCTGACAGTTGGATTTGAGAGTATGTAGCCCAGAGAAGAGGGCTAGAATGGATTATAAATTGAGGAACTATCAGAATATAGATAATATCCAAATCCTTGATAATGGACAAACTGACTTACAGAGAAATTATGGATGTACAAGAATGCCTTACACTGAGATTTAAGACCTATTTTTCTCTTAGGACATAAAAAAGAAAAGCAGTTTGAAAAAGAGGAGTTGGTGAAGTAGAATGAAAACCAAGAGGAAATAAAATAACAGAAGCCATGTTTCAAAAGAATCGTTGATTGTGACAAAAGCTGTTGTGAGATTAAGAGAAGACACAGAAAGTCTCATATTTGGTTACACGACTAATAGAGTCAGTGGAGTGGTGGAGACTGAAGGAGAATAGAGAAAATGAGTGAAAACTGTAGAGAAATGAGCACTGACCCTACCTTTTGTATGCTAATGAAAACGGTCCAACATAGAGTGGATATTGATGATGCACAAGCAAATAAAGAGCAAATTTTGGGAGTGAAATCTTTTAGAAAGTGAAAGGGTATGAGATACAGAGCAAAAGAGGAGAGCTTAATCTTTGGCAAAGACAGGAACACTTCATCTTTTTAACAAGAAGAAGGCTAGATAAAATGGACAGATTTGTAGTTAAGCTGGTACATTTAATTTTAGGAAGATGATGGAGTTTGCTTCTAATGGTTTCTGTTTCCCCAAAGAAGTAGGACTGTAAAGGTGAGGGTTGAGAAGGACATTTGGGAAGTTTGAGGGAGGAAAAACTACAATAGTCATACCTGGAAATGAAAAATGCTATCTTACTAGAACTAATACTGATTGTCGGGCAGTGTTGACTGGCAGTTTGATCTTTGAGATCATAAATTTAAGAAGGTGAAACAAACTGCTTTCTTGAATGATATTGTCTGGCAATGTTTAGCTTCTAGGGTGGAGTAGGCAAATAGTTGGTTTCAATCAGGTTTGGAATTTGGCCAAATGAAAACAATGGAAGGAAAGAGGGACAGGAGAGTTCAGGGATATTTGAAAAAACAGTTGTAAGGAAGAATCATATGATAACCGTTAAGTCTCTTCTACTTCCTTCCATGGATCATTAAAGACAGAAAGGACATTCAAAATATCATCTAACCAATACTTTAATTTTGTAACTGAAAAAGAAGATCCAGGCTGATAGAGAACCGTTTTTAGCATCTCAGATCTAGTAGGTAACAGACCAAGAATGGACACCCAGGTGTCATTTTTCAGTTCTGTTCCTTCCATTATAACATGCTCTTATAATTTTTGTTCTCTTTTCATCTCCCTTTAGTGCCCTGCCCTTAATATGTAATATGTAAGTACTTGAAGAAAGACTTACCTTCAATTTAGTAATTTACATGTCGGGAGCTTAATACCTTTCAAAGAACTTTTAGATGGATCATCATTTTTAATCTTCCCAACTATCTTGTCAGGTATTTGGGAGTAGGTCTTTGATTTGTCTCAAATGATTTTTCAGATAAAAGAAAAAAAACAGAATAACAATTACTTCACTACTACATTGTACTTGTATTTCAATTATTTTTTCTCCTGGAGATAAAAAGTTAATCTTATGCATGTTGATGTAAAGGTAAATTTACAAGATCCTAATTATATTATGCGCCAGAAGTTTCTGTCAGGTAACTGGATAATGGGATTCATATGGAGATTGCCATCATTCAAGTTGAACAACAAATTAAGAAATTGAGGCAGATTTCCATGATGAAGATGTAACAAAAATCTGCTTTAGAAAAAAAGGGCTTTGGAGGTCAGGATTAAGAAAACTGTTTCAGAGTTACGGTGGGTGCCTCACAAAAGTAGTACCTTCTTAGAAAAAAGTGATAGATGGCATTCCAGGAAGAAGGAATAATGTGACTAAAGGACCAGTAACCTGAGGAATATGTTGACCATTGATTTCAGAAACATTGTTTGAGCAAAATGAGTAGGGGACTGAGGACAGAGAAGGGAGGAGCACATGTATTTTTGGAAAAAGAAAGACCAGGAAAAGATTTTTTTAAATGGGTCCGAGAAGTGGGAAAAACCAAGAAGTGATATCACAGAGTCCAAGAGAGGAAAGACACCATCAGAACTGTTAGTAAAGAAGGCACCATGAATATTGGAGCACTGAGGCAAGAATCCTGACTCTACTCAGGTGGGGAGGTGAACAGTAAAAACCACAAATGTGGGCTATTATTTCAAAAAGACTTGTTTGTGATGTAAAGGCAAGGGAGAAAAAAGCTGAAAAAAATAGAGGTCAAAGACGATTGACAGAAGCTATTTGTGTTTATTCTTACTTTTGTTTTTCAGTAAAGGAAAAACTTGACCAAGATTCTAGGCAAAGAATCTAAGTCCAGAGAGAAGGAAATATGAACCACATGCAAAGAGATAAGTGATGGAACAAGGAGGCTCTCAGTAGGTTAGAGGGGATGGCATGGGGAATACCTAAGTGGAGGCATTATTTTCAAGCAAGAATGAAAGACTGCCTTTCAGATGAGGAGAGGGGGTAAAGATGGGTATGGATAGGGATTATCAAGACAATTACCTCATTGTTTTCCTTCCACTTGAGTTTGGAAACTTAAGCCATCCCTAGATGGCTATGATGACTATGAAGAACACATGGTAGAGATCTTCTCTTTGCTTCCTCAGAGTCTTTCTCCTTGTTTCGTCTGTGTATGTGGAGCCCAGAACACTTTGTGGAAACCAAAGTGGTTTGCTAAGACAGGCAGCTATGTGCCGTATGACTACTATGCTGTTTGACTAGGAGTAGATCCAGCAACAGCATGACAGATATGTTATTTTATATCCTCTAAGAAGATTCAACAGGACCTTAAAAATCACAGTTTTCCAACCCTTCATCTCTGCACAACTATACTTCTTCCAAAAAGAAGAACGAAGAGTTCATCACATAAAAGCATTTTTAGTTTTCAGGCAGTTGTGACCAAAACATTTTTAGCTCCTTTGGGTTTAGAAAGAGTATAACGCTTGCCAATGTTATCTATCTTTTAAACACTCCTAATGTTCTGCAAGCAGGGACTGGTAAGATAGAGTTCAAATAAGAAAACCAATTATTTTTAAGTTTGGCTCCCAAGGGAGATTTTCTTTGTAATTGAAAGATCAATGTTTGATTCTCATGACATCCTGGACTTCCATTCAGTGACTGCTGACTAAATGGTGTGAAATTGTATATTGGAGTATCTGATGTGTCACATGGGTCAGAGCCACAGTCCATCTAGGCCAACCTCCAGAGGCTACTGAAAGTACTAAGCAATAGCTTGGGAAAGTAAATGTGAAAAGCACTGGAACTGGTGACAGAAAATCTAGGTTCTAGACCTGGATTTCCCTCTGCATGTGCAATCTAGTATCTCAGTATCTTTACTGGATCCCAGTTTTTTCTCTTTTGAAGGGGGCGGGCAATAATCCCTGCCCTGGGGACCCTGCAAGATTGTGTGGGTCTCAAATGAGATGATTGTGTGGGAAAGGCTTTATCAACTAGAAATTCAAATGCTCCATGCTAATATCATATTTGAGAAGCATGAATGATGTTTCTGGTCATAGAAGTTGAGGGTAGTTTTGTCCTTAAGTTCAAAGATACTTGGATTCCTAAAGCTAGAAGTAAAACTCCTACTTTTTTACATCATGAAATTTAACCTGGAAACATCTAAATCCCCTTTCCCCAAAGCCTTTGGTCAACTTTAAGTAATTCTATATTCTAATTAAAAGCACAAAAACAAGTTATAGTTTGTTTTTTACAATCAAATTCAAAGTCCTTTTACACAAGCTATTGGAGGTAGTTTTTAAAAACTAGTTACCTTGTCATTTTTCCATCCTATGTGAACAGATTGCATTTGACCTCCTGAGCAAGTTTCTTTAGTGCTGGTTTTATCTGCTTTTTAGGCTATGCAGAAAAGTATTTGTTGGAAGTGGTAAAACCTCTTTGTATAGCACTTAGTGAGTCCTCTCCCCAGTTTCTTTGATGGCTATGTGAACATTTTACAATGCTAAGCAAACATCATATAAGGCAGACCACTTACAGAGATATGACCACTGCCTGTTACCCCAGGCCACTATCATTGTCATCATTTGGTTTTGAAGTTCACAAAGATTATTGGGTCTCTCTGGGTTCAGAAGTACTCTAACTGTTGGTGATGTAAAGGTGAAGAAAGGCTGGGAAGCTAAACTCGTGACTTTGGAGCTCAGTGATTAGTGGAAGTGACAGATGTATGAAGAAAGTGATGGAACTGCAATATAATGAATGCAGCACTAGGACTCTGTATAACATGTAGATGGAGCACAGGGAAATGAGTTTCGGGATTGGTGTGCAGAGGAACTAGTAGCAGTGATGGTCTATTGGAGGGCCTGCCATCTGCATTGGGATTTTTTAGTTTATTTTTTTCAAAGCATCTTTTCATCTATTATTTCACTGATCTTTACAGCCCATTGGGTTTTGAGGGATGAATAGAAGTATTTCAAGCCAACAGGGGGTGGAGAGCATTTCAGACAGAGACTAGCATGCACCACTTAAGGAGTGACAGCAGAGGAGGCAGGAAAAATAGACAGGCACAGAGGTCCCTGTCTTAAAGAGTGTACACTGTCTGTGAGAGCGTGGACTTTATCCTGAAGTCAACAAGAAGTCATTAAAGAGTTTTTAAATAGGGAAACGGCATAGTCCTGTTTGTATTTTAGACAGCTATATACTTTGGGTGGCTATGCAAATGATAAATTAGAGGCAAAGGAAGAGACTCAAGGCAGGAAGTCCAGGGAGGAGGAGAGGATGGTGGTCATTGGAAAAGGAGAGGCAATGGCTTCAGACAATAGTAACAACACTGTGATTTTCACAAAGACCATATTCTCCCTTCATCATTGTTCAAATTTATCCAAAGTAATTTGTGGAAGAAAATACTTATTTTTTTTTAAACTTTATTTTTAATTTATTTTTAAAGATTCCATTTATTTATTTATTTATTTATTTATTTTATAAATTTTTTATTTTTTATAAACCCCTGGGGACTAAGAAAATACTTATTTTTTTAATTTGAGAGTGAGAGAGAGAGAGAGAGAATGCACGAGCAGAAGGGGGGAGGGCCAAAGGGAGAGGAAGAGAGAGAATCTTAAGCAGCCTCCATGCCCAGCCCAGACCCTGAAGTGGGCTCAATCTCATGACCTGAGCCCAAATCAGAAGACAGTCACTCAAACAACTGAGCCACCCAGGTGCCCCAGAAAATAATTCTTTGAATGTTTGGAAACACACAGATGGATCATAACCCTGAAATTCATGTGTGACTTGCTTATTTAAGGTCAGCTTACATTTCCCATAGAACAACAGCAGTCCCAAATACCTGGCCATCCCAGAGAAAGTTATTTAAAGTACAAAGTTCTTGAAAAAAATTGCAGAGAAATATACTTGTTCTCTAATAACATTTGTTGCATGAATAAATGAGTGAACAAATGAAGGAATAAATGTATGGGTATAATTTACTAACACAAGCAAGGGCCTGTGCTCATTATGGTGGGAGGTGCAAAGGTGTCTCAGATATAGCTCTTGGCCTTGAGGGAAATAAAAAAAATAAAATCTTTCAGCTGGACAGCTCACCAAAGTAACTACTCTTACTTAATTGCCAGCTTGCTTGTCACAAGGGCCCAGCGGGAAGTTTTATTAAAAGATAATCCAATAAATGTTATGTAATCTTCAATACATAAAGAATACTAACCTAAGGATCACACAAGGCATCAGATCTTCGATTTTAAGTTTGTAAATTTTTCAAAAACTCAGTTTAATGAACAGTACATAATTTGTGCACAGTGAACAATTAAAACAGTATAATGAATTTTCCTTTCAACTCAGACCACTGGTCCCTCTCCCCAGGGTCAACTACTGTAAACAGTTTGTTGTGGGTGCTTCAGGAAATTTTCTATGCTTATACCAGCATTTATATACATTTACATTTTTCATATTTGCTTAAAAGTTATTGCACAGCATATAATAATTCTACAGAGCTTTTTAATTTATTTGAAAGATCATTCTGTATCTGCATACATAAATTAGTCTTATTAATTTTAACATTTGCTTAGTGCTCTGGCATATGGATAAGCCATTATTTATTTATTTTTGTTACAGAGCTTGTTTTTCTTTTTTTTTTTTTCTTTATTTTCAGCATAACAGTATTCATTGTTTTTGCACCAAACCCAGTGCTCCATGCAATCTGTGCCCTCTATAATACCAACCACCTGGTACTCCGACCTCCCACCCCCCGCCCCTTCAAAACCCTCAGATTGTTTTTCAGAGTCCATAGTCTCTCATGGTTCACCTCCCCTTCCAATTTCCCCCAACTCCCTTCTCCTCTCTATCTCCCCATGTCCTCCATGCTATTTGTTATGCTCCACAAATAAGTGAAACCATATGATAATTGACTCTCTCTGCTTAACTTATTTCACTCAGCATAATTTACTCCAAAGATACAGATGTAGTGAAAAGGAGGGCCATCTGTACCCCAATGTTTATAGCAGCAATGGCCACAGTCACCAAACTGTGGAAAGAACCAAGATGCCCTTCAACAGACGAATGGATAAGGAAGATGTGGTCCATATACACTATGGAGTATTATGCCTCCATCAGAAAAGAGATTATGCAGAGCTTGTTTTTCTAAGAAATAAAATATTATAAGTACATTGAAAATTCCTTTTGTTTCCAACCCCATTTCTCTTGAGCCCCAGAGACATCCATTATCCTACATTTAATGTGTATCCCCCATGTTTATGCTTCTATCCTTCTACTACATATGAATGTATCTATAAGCAATACATGATAATATTTTGTATGTTTTAAATTTTGCACAAAAGTCACCATAACTTTTTGCAACTTTCTTTCTTCCCCCCAACTCTACATTTGTTTTTTTCCAAACCTATCCCTGTAGATTCATGTAGCTCTCATTTACTCATTGGTGTTTTACCCTGTGGGTTTGTCTTTCCTTACAGCTTACTTGCTAAAATGCATAGTCCCACAACTGGAATTTTTTTCTCAAATTCTTGCTTTGAGGTTGCACTGGATGGATTAATAAAAGGATAAAAATTTCTTATGAATTGAAAACCTATAAATGTTTTGGTCTAGAAGAGGATGTTAATAAACTTTAGTCATTACAAACAATGTTGCCTTAAATATCCTTGAATATGTTTCTTGGATTTCTTTAAGACACCTAAGTGTTGAATTGTTGGTGCAGAGTATACTAATATTTTCATATTCACTAGGTACAACCAAACTGCTCTCTAAAGTGGGTGTAAAAACACACTTTCCCACAAGCATGTATAACAATATCTATTTCCTCACATTCTTGCCTACATATGATATTAGCAACTGCTTTTATTTGAGGCAATCTGATGTCTATGTGATGGTATCTCTGTGCTAATTTAATTTGCATTTTCCTGATTATTAGCAAGGATAAAAGCATGTTTCCTCTTCTGTAAATTGGACAACAATAATATGTTGTCCATTTTAGTTTGGATTTTTTTTTTTTTACTAAGGGTTGTCATTTATGTAGTTTTTATCTGTCTGGTATATATTTGTTGCAGATGTCTTCTCCAAGTCTGTAAGTTGCCTATTAACTTTGCTTATTATAATATAACAAAAAAAGGTAGAGGGTTTTTTTTAATGTGGTTAAATTCATCAATCATTTACTATTTGTGTTGTTTGTGTCTTATTCAAGAAATCCTTTCCTAACTTGATACTATATATTATTCTAAATTTTTTTTAAATGCAAAAATTTTTACAAACATTTAGTTATTAAATCCATATAGAATTCATTTATGTATATGATACAATTTAGGAAACAAATTTTATTTGTTCTAGTGTAAACAAACAATTATTCTTATGCCATCTATTGAATAATCCATCCTTTCCTCTCATGATCTATAATGCTAGTTCTGTCATATATCAAGGTTACTTACTTTCTCAGATTTAAGTCAGAGTCTCTCTGCTTGCCTCTCTCTACATAAATACTACACTCTTTTAATTAGTTGTCTAAGTCTTGATATCTATAAGTCTTTCCTATTTGTGCTTCTTTATAATTGTCTTGAATATTCTTGGACCTTTAATTTTTCATATGAATTTTAGAATAAGCTTGTTAAGTTCCCTTAAAAATCCGTTTGCAACTTTGTTTGGAATTTCACTGAACTTACAGATTATTTTTTGGGATTGTGGACATCTTTAAGTTAATGAGTTTTCCTATATGTAACATGATATTTATATCCCTTTATTGAAGTCTTTTATGTCCTTCAACAGTGCTTACAATATTTTCCATAAGGATCATGGGCATCTTTTCTTAGATTTATAGTTAGTTACTTAATAGTGTTGCTTGCTGTTGCAAATGGTAGCTTTTTTTGTACATTAAAAAAAATTTTATTTATATATATATTTTTAAAATTTTTATTTATTTTTAAATTTCTTTTCAGTGTTCCAGAATTCATTGTTTATGCACCACACTCAGTGCTCCATGCAATACATGCCCTCCATAATACCCAACACCAGCCTCACCCTTCCAGCCCTCTCCCCTCCAAAATCCTCAGCTAGTTCACCAGAGTCCAGTCTCTCATGGTTCATCTCCCTCTCCAATTTCCCCCAACTCACTTCTCCTCTCCATCTCCCCTTGTCCTCCATGTTATTTGTTATGCTCCACAAATAAATGAAACCATATGATAATTGACTCTCTCTGCTTGACTTATTTCACTCAGCATAATCTCTTCCAGCCCACCCATGTGCATACAAAAGTTGGGTATTCATTCTTTCTAATGGAGGCATAGTACTCCATAGTATATATGGACCACATCTTCTTTATCCATTCGTCCACTGAAGGGCATCTTGGTTCTTTCCACAGTTTGGTGACTGTGGACATTGCTGCTATGAACATTGGGGTACAGATGGCCCTTCTTCTCACTATATCTGTATCTTTGGGGTAAATACCCAATAGTGAAATTGCAGGGTCATAGGGAAGCCCTATTTTTAATTTCATAAGGAATCTCTGCACTGTTTTCCAAAGTGACTGCACCAACTTGCATTCCCACCAACAGTGTAAGAGGGTTGCCCTTTGTCCACATCCTCTCCAACTCTTGTTGTTTATTATCTTGTTAATTTTGGCCATTCTAACTCGTGTAGGTGGTATCTCAATGTGGTTTTGATTTGAATCTCCCTGATGGCTAGTGATGATGAATATTTTTTCATGTGTCTGTTAGCCATTTGTATGTCTTCATTGGAGAAGTGTCTGTTCATGTCTTCTGCCCATTTTTTTGACATGATTATCTGTTTTGTATGTGTTGAGCTTGAGGGGTTCACAGTAGAAGAAAAGTTGAACAACTTTTCCCAATCTGGGGAACGGAACCAGTGTTCATGTCATAGAGGCAAAAAGGTCTCCCCCCACCAAGATCACAGAATCTAGAAAGACTTCGAGACATCTGATTGTAAATATGATCAATCTTAATTTTATACAGGAGCTCTTGAAAGCAGCTATGGGAAAAAGATTCAGTATGTACAAAGGAAGGTCCATCAGAATAACATCAGACCTGTCCACAGAATGCTGGCAAGCCAGAAAGGGCTGGCAAGATGTATTCAGGGCACTAAATGAAAAGAACTTGAAGCCAAGAATACTTTATCCAGCAAGACTGACGTTCAAAATGGATGGAGAGCCTCCAGGACCAACAAGGTTTAAAAGAGTATGTGACCACCAAGCTGGCACTACAAGAAATATTAAGGGGATTCTATAAAAGAAGAAAGAACCCAAGAGTATCATTGAACAGAAATTTATGGAGACAATCTATAGAAACAAGGACTTCACAGGAAACACGAGGTCAATAAAAACGTATCTCTCAATAATCACTCTCAATGTGAATAGCCTAAACATTCCCATAAAATGGCACAGGGTTGCAGATTGGAGAAAATGACAGGACCCATCCATATGTTGTCTACAAGAGACCCATTTTGAACCCAAGGATACATCCAGACTGAAAGTGAAGGGATGAAGAAGCATCTTTTATGCCAGTGGGCCTCAAAAGAAGGCTGTGGTAGTGATTCTCATATCAGATAAATTAGATTTTATACTGAAGCCTGTAGTCAGAGATACAGAAGGACACTACATCATTCTTAAAGCGTCTATCCACCAAGAAGATCTAACAATTGTAAATATTTATGCCCCCAATATGGAAGCAGCCAACTACATAAGACAACTGTTAATCAAGATAAAGAGTTATATTGATATGAATACATTAATAGTAGGGGATCTTAACACGCCAGTCTCGGTAATAGACAGATCATCCAAGCAGAAAATCAATAAAGAAACAAGAGCACTGGATGACACATTGGACCAGATGGATCTCATAGATATACATAGAACATTCCACTCTAAAACAACAGAATACTCATTCTTCTCAAGTGCACATGGAAACTTCTCCAGAATAGACCACATACTGGGTCACATATCAGGACTCAACCGATACCAAAAGACTGACACTATTCCCTGCATAGTCTCAGATCACAGTGCTTTGAAACTGGAGCTCAATCACAAGGAAAAGTTCAGAAGGAACTCAAACACCTGGAAGCTAAAAAAACCTTGCTTAAGAATGTTTGAATCAACCAGGAAATCAAAGAAGAACTTAAACAATTCATGGAAACCAATGAGAATGAAGACACTTCAGTCCAAAATCTATGGGATCCTGCAAAAGCAGTCCTAAGGGGGAAATACGTAGCCCTCCAAGCCTCCCTCAAAAAAATAGAAAAATCCAGAATACATCAGCTGTCTTTACACCTTAAAGAACTGAAGAATCAATTAAAAATTAAGCCAACCCCACACACAAGAAGGGAAATAATGAATATTAGAGCAGAGATCAATGAGACAGAAACTAGAGATACAGAAGAACGCATCAATGAAACTAGAAGCTGGTTTTTTGAAAGAACCAATAAAATTGAAAAAACCATTGGCCAAACTAATCCAAAAGAAAATAGAGAAGACTCAAATTATTAAAATTATGAATGAAAAGGGAGAGATCACGACTAACATCAAGGAAATAGAAACAATCATCAGAAATTATTATTATCAGCAGTTTTATGCCAATAAGTTAAGCAACCTAGATGAAATGGATGCATTCCTGGAAACCTTTAAACTTCCAAAACTGGATCAGGAAGAAATTGACAACCTGGATAGACCAATATCTAGTAACGAGATTGAAACAGTGATCCAAAAACCTCCCAAAAAACAAGAGCTCGGGACCTGATGGATTCCCTGGGGAATTCTACCAAACTTTCAAAGAAGAAATAACACCTGTGCCCCTGGGGATAAAAATATATGTTTATAAAAAATAAAAAATTATATTAAAAAAAAAGAAATAACACCTATTCTCCTGAAGCTGTTTCAAAAAATGAAGCAGAAGGAAAACTTCCAGACTCTTTTTATGAAGCCAGCATTACCCTGATCCCCTAACCAGACAAAGACCCCACAAAAAAGGAGAATTTCAGACCAATATCCCTGATGAATATGGATGCTAAGATTCTCAACAAGATCCTAGCTAATAGGATCTAACAGTACATTAAAAAGATCATCCACCATGACCAGGTGGGATTTATCCATGGGTTGCAAGGGTGGTTCAGCATTCACAAATCAATCAGTGTGATAGAACAAACCAATAAAAGAAGAGAGAAGAAACACATGGTCCTCTCAGTTGATTCAGAAAAAGCATTTTACAAGATACAGCATCCGTTCCTAATTAAAACTCTTCAAAGTATAGGGATGGAGGAATATTC
This sequence comes from Mustela nigripes, assembly GCF_022355385.1. Lineage (NCBI taxonomy): Eukaryota > Metazoa > Chordata > Mammalia > Carnivora > Mustelidae > Mustela > Mustela nigripes. The sequence continues at coordinate 19,086,340 of NC_081575.1, read as the reverse complement.
CTCAACTTCATAAAATCTATCCATGAAAACTCACAGTGAATATCATCCTCAATGGGGAAAGCTGACAGCCTTCCCTTTGAGATCAAGAACATGACAAGGATGTCCACTCTCACCACTCTTGTTCAACATAGTGTTAGAAGTCCTAGCAACAGCAATCAGACAACAAAGAGAAGTAAAAGGTATTCAAATTGGAATGAAGAAGTCAATCTCTCTCTCTTTGCAGATGACATGATACTTTATATGGAAAACCCAAAAGACTCCACCTCCAAACTACTAGAACTCATACAGCAATTCAGTAATGTGGCAGGATACAAAGTCAATGTACAGAAATCAGTTGTTTTCTTATACACTAACAATGAAAATACAGGAAGGGAAATTAGAGAATTGATTCTATTTACTATAGCACCAAGAATGACAAGATAACCTGGGAATAAACCTAACGAAAGAGGTAAAGGATCGGTACTTGAGGAACTACAGAACACTCATGAAAGAAATTGAAGAAGAAACAAAAAGATGGAAGACCATTCCATGCTCATGGATCAGAAGAATAAACATTGTTAAAATGTCTATACTGCCTAGAGCAATCTATACTTTCAATGCCATCCCAATCAAAATCCCACTCATTTTTCAAAGAGCTAGAGCAAACAATCCTAAAATTTGTATGGAATCAGAAGAGACCCCGAATTGCTAAGGAAATGTTGAAAACAAAAACAAAACAAAAACAAAAACAAAAACAAAAAACTGAGGGCATCACATTGTCTGATTTCAAGCTTTACTAAAAAGCTGTGATCACTAAGATAGCACGGTACTGGCACAAAAACAGACACACAGACCAGTGGAACAGAGTAGAGAGTCCAGATATAGACCCTCAACTTTATGTTCAACTAATCTTCAACAAAGCAGGAAAAATATACAGTGGAAAAGAGATCGTCTCTTCAATAAATGGTGCTGGGAAAATTGGATAGCTATGTGTAGAAGAATGAAACTCAACCATTCTCTTACACCATGCACAAAGGTAAACTCAAAATGGTTAAAAGACCTCCACGTGAGGCAGGAATCCATCAGAATTCTAGAGGAGAACATAGGCAGTAACCTCTTTGACATCACCCACAGCAACTTCTTTCAAGACATGTCTCCAAAGGCAAAGGAAACAAAAGCGAAGATGAACTTTGGGACTTCATCAAGATCAAAATCTTCTGCACAGCAAAGGAAACAGTCAACAAAACAAAGAGGCAACCCACGGAATGGGAGAGGATATTCGCAAATGACAGTACAGACAAAGGGCTGATATCCAAGATCTATGAAGAACACCCGCAACTCGACACACAAAAAACAGGTAGCTTTTTTTTAGATCTTATTTATTTATTTGACAGAGAGAGAGAGAGAGAGAGAGAGAGAGCGTGCACTGTAGAGGGAGCAGCAGAGGCAGAGGGAGAAGCAGGAAATCTGCTGAGCAGGGAGCCCGATGTGGGACTCGATCCCAGGACCCTAGGATCATGACCCGAGCTGAAGTTAGTTTCCTAATGAACTGAGCTACCCAGGTGCCCTGGTAGCTTTATTTTAACTAGCTTTATTGAGGTATAATTTATAAACAATAAAATTCACAAATTATAATGTGATGAGTCTTGACAATTGAATACAGTTGTGTAATTGTCATTATATTCAAGACCTAGGACACTTCCACCACTCCATAAAGTTTCCTCATGCCCCTTAAAGTTAGTGTCTTACACCCACACTGGGTCCTTGGCAACCACTGACATATATCCCGTCACAATAATATAACTTCTAGAATTTCATATAGGTGGAATTGTATAGTATATAGTCCTTTATGATTTTTACTCAGCTTAATGTTTTTGAAATTACCTATGTTTTTGTTTGTTTCAGTAGTTTCCTTTTTATCGCTGAATAGTGTTCTTTTGTATAGATGTACAAGTTTGTTGATCCATTCACCAGCTCATGGCTGTTTCCAGGTTTTGGCTGTAATAAAGGAAGCTATTATAAACATTCACATGACAAGTCTTTGTGGGAACATGTTTTCATTTCTCTTGGGCAAATTCCAAGAGTAGAATTGCTGGGTCATGTTGTAAATGTATGTTTAACTTTGTAAAATATTGCCCATCTGTTTTATAAAGTGGTTATACCATTTTGCATTCCCACCAGCAATGTATTCAAGTTTTAGTGATTGTCACACATCCTCAACAACACTTGACATTATACATTTTTAAAATTTTAGTCAGTGAATGGTAACTTGTAAAAATTATATCTTCTAATTGTTTTTGCTACCACATAGGACTATTTTTTAAAGACTTATTTATTTGAGAAAGAGAGAGAGAGAGAGAGCATGCATGCATGGGAGGGGCAGAAGGAGAGGAAAACAATCTCAAGCAGACTCCCTGCTGAGTGCCAAGTTCAAGGCTGGACCTTATGACCCTGAGATCAGACTTGAGCCAAAACCAAATGCCAGACATTAAACTGACTGAGCCACCCAGGCACCCCAACTACTTTATAGGACTATTATTGATTTTTTAATTTAAAATCGATTAGCCAACATATAGTACATTAGTCTCAGATAGTGTTCAACAATTTATCAGTTGCTTATTACACCAAGTGCTCATCATGTCATATTACCAGTTTTTGAAAAACAACTTCTATGTAGCAACCTTGATTAACTCCTTAAATAGTTAAAATTTATTTGTCTGAAAATTCTCTTTTGTTTTCCGTGTAGCCAGTTAGATAACACATGAATAATGATTCTTTCTTTCCAATACTTAAATATATTTCTATTCCTTGTCTTATTGAATTGATAATGATCTTTCCAATGCAATGTTAAATGATAACTTGGAGAGGGGGTATCTTCTCCAGTACAAAAACACTTCTGAAGTTTCTGCATTAACTATACTGTTTATTGTGAGTTTTGGTAAATGTCCTTTGTCAGAATAAACTTTTCCCTTTATTCTTGAGTTGTTTAGGTTTGTTTGTTTGTTTTTTGTCCACAGAGAGATGCTGAATTTCATTTGATTTTTTAAATCCACTGAGATGAGTACAGATTGTCTTTCTTCGATCAGCTTAAGTAGTGACTTGTAGTAATGGATTTTCTAAAATTAGACTATTCCTTAATTACTGAAATTAAGCCTATTTGATCATATTGTACTTTTTAAATATATTTGTTAAGTTCAATTAACTGGTATTTTAACTAGGCCTTTTTGAGACTTATCAAAAGTGAGATTGTAGTATAATATTTCATTTTTGTAACAAGCTCTCCTGGCTTTTGTATCAAGGTTTTACTAAATTCATAAAATGAATTGGACAACTTTTCTTCTTTTTCTGTTCTCCAGAATATTTTATATAATGTAGAGATTATCTGTTCTTTTTTTTTTTTAAAAGATTTTATTTATTTTATTCGACAGAGAGAGAGATCACAAGTAGGCAGAGAGGCAGGCAGAGACAGAATGGGAAATAGGCTCCCTGCTGAGCAGAGAGCCTGATGTGGGGCTCGATCCCAGGACACTGAGATCATGACCTGAGCCGAAGGCAGCAGCTTAATCCACTGAGCCACCCAGGCGCCCCAGAGATTATCTGTTCTTTAGTAGTTTGATAAAACCTTCCTCCCTGGGATTTGTGACTTTAAAGGCAGAGATGTTGGTTACTAATTGAATTTCTTTAGTGTCTGATGGTCTACTCATTTTTTAATTTCTTCTTGAATAAAATTGTTGATTTGAATTTTTCTGTGGAATTGTATATGTCATCAGAGTTTTCACATTGATTGGCATAAAATATTTTATAGCATACTCTTATTATTTTAAAAATATGAATATTTATTTAATAATGCCATTTTCATTGCTAATAATGGTTATTCAGGTCTTGATTCTTTTTTCACTTACTTAATCTTATCATAGTATTGCTTATTTATTAACTTTTCTAAAAAATTAGGTTTTGGTTTTATTAAGCATTTTTAATTTTGTTTCCTATTTTATTAATTTTTCTTTTGATATTTATTTCCTTTCTTGTACTTTCTTCTGGTTTACTTCATGGTTCTTTTCTAACTTCTGGCATCAAATTCTTAACATATTAATATTCAGTTATTTTGTTCCATATGGCACACATTGTGCCATATCAGTTGAAATATCATATCAGTTACACTCTGCAATTTGATATCTGTCATTAAGTAACAATTGTCTGTAGTTAATTTTTTTCTTTATCCCATTTAGAAGAAATTTTTGTCCAAATACATGGAGATTTTTAAAATAATGCTGCAATACACATGGAGATGTGTGCATCTTTTCAAATTAGTGTTTTCATTTTCTTTGGGTAAATACTCAGTAGTGAAATTATTGGGTTATATGGGATTTTTTTAAAGAGATATAGAAAAAGAGAGAGAAGAGGGGCAGAGGGAAAAGGAAAGGGAGAATCTGGAGCAGATTTCATGACCCCAAGATCATGACCTGAGAGACAATCAAGAGTCAGACACTTATCCAATGAGCCATGCAGGCAACCCTGGATTATATGATATTTCCATTTTTGATTTTAGGGGGAAACTCCATACTATTTTTCACAGTGGTTGTATGAGCTTACATTCCCACCAACAATGCACAAGTGTTCCTGTTCCTGTACATCCAATTTTTGGATATTTTTTAGTAACTTCTATTTTATTGCATCTTTACAAGAATGTTATTAATATGATACTGCTTATTTGGAATTTATCGAGACTTCCTTTGATACTTGTGTTCTAGTTTTGTAAATATGATTGAAAATAATATATATTCTATATTTTGGGGCCCAGGATTAGATATGTATTGTGTACGTGTATTAACTCAAACTTCATAATTGTGCTGAACAGATACTGGGATTGTAACCACCCAATCAACCAAAGGTGCTCTTTTTTGGTCATTATTACTATTATACATATTATTAGTAAGTCAAAGCCCTGCCCTCAAGATGGCTTAGTTTTGGAGGGTGAAGCATATCAGCCAAAATAAACCCCAAGCAAGAAATACTACAAGTTGAATAGGTCATATTACCTAGGCAAGACCAGTGATAATTAGGAATCATCCTATTCACCAAGAAAAGCAGTTGCTTCTAGAATGAGCATGTCTTAGTAGCTTTCTTCAGGTCATCTAAGGGAGAATGGTTTTGGGGGTAGTGTGAGCAATAATAAAACAAGGCAGGGGTCAGACCTCAGAATCCTTGCTTTAGCTAAGTGGGTCTCTAGGGCCCTAGAGCCTCATGAATTTGAAGGACACATGGCTACTGTTAAGATATTTAAAAATTCTAGACACTACCAAGGGACATTTTTTTTAAATATGTTCCCGGAGGTTTTGGTACTTTTCCTATGTGGAATGGTATTTTCTGAAGTATCTGAGCAAGAGGCTGTTGGAAAAGCTCTCTTTCTCCTTCCTGGATCATTTCAGGAAAGGGTCCTAAGAAGAAACCAGATGATACGGTGACCCTCCACTTCCATCTGTACATTTTCTGAAAGAATGAGATGGCAAGACTTTTCAGGATATTTTTTCTTCCTTCCTACCTTCCATTCTCCCTCCCTACTCCCCTCCTTCCCTTCTTCCCTCCCTCTTTCTTTCCTCCTTCCTTCCTTTCCTTTCCTTTCCTGCTTAAAACTTTTCTTCCCTCCTTCTCTCTTTCTCCAAACCTCACACCCTTCCTTCCTGCCTGCCTGAGTTCCTAATTTTTCTTTATGTTGTGCTTCAGATATGTTCAGAGAACTTAATCTAAACAAAATATGTTGCTATTCACTCACTTCAGTGTTCATTGTACAGTATCTTGATGTCAGAGAGTACATGAGAAGTCTAGGATTTAAAGAAAGTGAAGTGATCACCCTGATGCAGACTGGTAAAGTAGTTTAAAACACAGGCTCTGAATTCAGTCTTGAGTTTGAAATTCTAACTCCGCCCCATATAGGCTGTGTATGAATGACTGAGTTCATCACCACTTCTCTGATACTTCTTTTCCTCATATATAAAATCAATATAAAATTAGGTTGTTGAACCCATAGAATGTGCAATACTAAGAGTGAACCTTCATATAAACTATGGCTTTTGGATTATGATGTGTCATTGTAGGTTCTACAATTGTAACAAATGTACCATTCTGCGGGTGGATGTTGGTAATGTGGAATGTGTATGAAGGACCAGAGAGAATATGGGAACCTTCTGTACCTTCCCTCAGTTTTGCTATGGACCTAAAAGTGCTCTAAAAACAAAGTCTTAATTAAAAAAACATATATCAGGTTGTTGTGATAACCAAATGAGATAATCTGAGGACTTACCATAGTGTCTGGCATTTAGTAAGCTCACAATAAATGTCAGCTCCCTTCTTCTTTCTTAAAATCATACCTAGTTATCTCTGTCCTGCTTTGAGCTCCACACAAACCCTCTTCAATTGTGCATCAACTATGTACTACAGGCCCTAATTTTTTATTTAATGTACACTTATTTTTTCATGGCTCACTAGTACTGGGAAAGACAAATATAGATGTGACCCATTACCTCCAGGAATTTTAATTTAGTTAGGAATATAACACATGTACACATACATCAAATCAATAGAAATCAATGGATTTACAAATGTTGAGTTATAATTCTGGGGGCAGAGGCATAGGAAAAGATCAGATTGGAAGTTAATATTGAAAAGGAGGTAGAATATTGACAAAGAAAAGGGGATAGATTACTAACACACTTCTGGACATTTTGGAGGGTTCAAAAGTAAACATATATGCCCATGGAAAAGTCCAATGATGTAGTACACACAAATCCATTATTCTTCCCATAAACATTTATTAAATGCCAACTTGGTCCCAGGTATGAGGTTACATAGTTCTGAGACACCTTGGTTTTCCCCTCTAAGGCATACAATCTAGTAGAGGAAGAAAGATATGATTGTAAGAAAAGTGGAATAGAATAAGGCAGTTTAGGAGTATAGGATGATTGCATGCTACAATCATTTGTCCTAAAATTCCAAGGAAAAAGTAAACACTTCTGATTAGAAATATGAGGAGGATTCTTCACTGATGAAAAGTGACAGACTTGTAAATGAGGAAAGTTGTAAGTCTAAAAGGGAGGATATGACATGCAGGAAAGGGAAGAGGAGCTGTAAAAGGTAAGGTCTGAGAGGCTAGATTCTAACTGTAGAGGCCTTGTAGGTTAAGGGATTTGGACTTTATTCTCAGGACAATTAAGAGCTATTGAAGAGTTTGAAGTAGAACAGCGATGTGGTCAGATTTCTGTTTAGACTAATCATAAGGCAGCAGTGCGGAGAAAAATCAGTCAGGGACAAGCCTGGGGACAGTAAGACCAGTTAGGAGAATATTGCAATTTTCCAGGCAAATGATAAAATAGAAAAAAGCCTGCTCTAAGACAGAGGAATTCCTAGTATAGTGTCAACATGCAAAATTCTTCTTTATGTCTGGCTGCCTTTAGACTCAAAGTGACTTCATTAGGTTGCACTTGTTTAGATCTTACCCAAACTAACTTGAACATAAGTTTTCCATCAGGAAATAATTCCTCAATGACCCCTTGTGGCCAAGGACTCAAAATTTGTTAGCTGTCTAGGCAATTTGAGATATGTGAACTGGAGACAGAGAACAGAGTAAAGATTTATGGAGGCCTTAGCCTCCAAAAATATGACTTTTACCACAACTCTAAGCAACCATATGCTCAAAGCCATCTGAGGTTAAATTAGGGAAACCAAAGCTCTGTTTGAAACTTACCCACCTATGGTAGCAAGGGATTGACTAGATATTAATAAGACCTTCAAAGAAGGTATACAGGCCCTTCCCAACCATCTCCACATTTTCTTAATATCTTTTGTGTTTACCCAACTATCTCCCCAATTTAATCAATATCTTTTGCTTATAACTTTGCCCATTCTGCCAAACCAGCTCTCTGAGCATCTAGATTCTTCTGTCTTAGTCTTTGATTTCCAATTCTCCCCATTCCCTTCATTACTCAGCCATTCCTACCACTCCTTACTCTTTATAGACGTTATTCAAACTACCCACCTCTTTCTAGATACTCTCTTGTGAACCCACTCATCTTGATTCCATTGACTTGAGTCCTAGCCTCACAACTTATATTTCTTGCTGCTTGTTGATAGGCATCCTAGTAATCCAGGGGGTGATACAGTAAAGTGGAAAGAATATAAGCTCTTTGGACAAGCAGCCCTGATTCAAATCTTGTATTCCCCATTCTTTAGCTATGTGACCTTGAGTGGTCACTTAACCATTTTTAATTACAATATTATCATCCATAAAATGGGAGCAACAATTATACCAACATTACAGAGTTCTTGGCAGGTTTATGAAACAACAGATTTAGCATTTAGTACATAGAAAAATCTCAATAAATGTCAATTAAATTTTTGTGCTATTTTATTTTATTTTATTTTATTTCTCCAGTGTTCCAAGATTCATTGTTTATGCACCACACCCAGTGCTCCATGCAATATGTGCCCTCCTTAATACCCACCACCAGGCTCACCCAACCCCCCACACTCCTCCCCTCCAAAACCCTCAGTTTCTGAGTCCACAGTCTCTCATATTTCATCCCCCCCTCTGATTTCCCCCAACTCACTTCTCCTTTCCAACTCAATGTCCTCAGTGTTATTCCTTATATTCCACAGGTAAGTGAAACCATATGACAGTTGACTTTCTCTACTTGATTTATTTCACTGAGCATAATCTCCTCCAGTTCTGTAATTGTTGATACAAAAGTTGGGTATTCATCCTTTCTGATGGGGGTATAATATTCTGTTGTATATATGGGCCATAGTTTCTTTATCCATTCATCTGTTGAAGGGCATCTTGACTCTTTCCACAGTTTGGTGACTGTGGCCATTGCTGCTATGAACTTTGGGGTACAGATGGCCCTTCCTTTCCCTGCATCTGTATCTTTGGGGTAAACACCCAGTAGTGCAGTTGCAGGGTCATAGGGTAGCTCTATTCTTATTTTTTTTATTTTTTATTTTTTAAAGATTTTATTTATTTATTTGACACAGAGAGAAAGAGAGATCACAAATAGGCGGAGAGGCAGATAGAGAAAGAAGGGGAAGCAGGCTCCCTGCTGAGCAGAGAGCCCGATGCGGGGCTCAATCCCAGGACCCTGAGATCATGACCTGAACGGAAGGCAGAAGCTTTTCCCACTGAGCTACCCAGGGCCCACAATGTAGCTCTATTTTTAATTTCTTAAGGGACCTCCACACTGTTTGCCAATGTGGCTGCACCAACTTGCATTCCCACCAACAGTGTAAGAAGGTTCCCTTTCTCCACATCCTCTCCAACACTTGTTTTCCGTACTGTTAATTCTTGCCATTTTAACTGGTGTAAGGTGGTATCTCAATGTGGTTATGATTTGAATTTCCTTGATGGCTAATGAGGATGAATATTTTTTCATGTGTCTGTTAGCCATTTGTATGTCTTCTTTGGAGAAGTGTCTGCTCATGTCTTTCGCCCATTTTTTGACATGATTATCTATTTTTTGGGTGTTGAGTTTGAGGAGTTCTTTATAGATCTTGTATATTGGCCCATTGTCTGTACTGTCATTGGCGAATATCTTCTCCCATTCCGTGGGTTGCCTCTTTGTTTTGTTGACTATTTCCTTTGCTGTGCAGAAGATTTTTATCTTGATGAAGTCCCAAAAGTTCATTTTTGCTTTCATTTCCTTTGCCTTTGGAGACATGTCTTGAAAGAAGTTGCTGTGGGATCGAAGAGGTTACTGCCTATGTTCTCCTCTAGGATTCTGATGGATTCCTGCCTCACGTGGAGGTCTTTTATCCATTTTGAGTTTATCTTTGTGTATGATGTAAGAGAATGGTCGAGTTTCATTCTTCTACATATAGCTATCCAATTTTCCCAGCACCATTTATTTATTTTTTTAAAATTTATTTGATAGACAAGTAGGCAGAGAGGCATGCAGAGAGAGAAAGGAAGGGAAGCAGGCTCCCCGCCGAGCAGAGAGCCCAACATGGGGCTCAATCCCAGAACCCTGGGATCATGACCTGAGCTGAAGGTAGAGGCTTTAACCCACTGAGCCACCCAGGTGCCCCCCCAGCACCATTTATTGAAGAGACTTTTTTCCACTGTATATTTTTCCTGATTTGTTGAAGATTATTTGACCATAGACTTGTAGGTCCATATCTGGACTCTCTACTCTGTTCTACTGGTCTATGTGTCTGGGATGCAAGGGTAGTTCAACATTCACAAGTCAATCAATGTTATAGAACAAATCAATAATAGAAGAGAGAAGAACCACATGGTCCTCTCAATTAATTCAGGAAAAGAATTTGACAAAATACAGCAACCATTCCTGATTAAAACTCTTATAACTTCATAAAATCTATGAAAAACCCGTAGTGAATATCATTCTCAATGGGGAAAAGCTGACAGCCTTCCTTTTGAGATCAGGAACACGACAAGAATGCCCACTCTCACAACTCTTGTTCAACATAGTATTAGAAGTCCTAGCAACATCAATCAGAAAACAAAAAGAAATAAAAAGTATTCGAATTGGCAAAGAAGTCAAACTCTCTCTCTTTGCAGATGACATGATACTTTATATGGAAAACCCAAAAGACTCCACCTTCAAACTACTAGAACTCATACAGCAATTCAGTAATGTGGTAGGATACAAAGTCAATGTGCAGAAATCAGTGGCTTTCTTATACACTAACAATGAAAATACAGGAAGGGAAATTAGAGAATTGATTCTATTTACTATAGCACCAAGAACCATAAGATAATTTGGAATAAACCTTACTGAAGAGGTAAAAGATCTGTACTTGAGGAACTACAGAACACTCATGAAAGAAATTGAAGAAGACACAAAATGATGGAAAAGCTTTCCATGCTCATGGATCAGAAGAATAAACATTGTTAAAATGTATATACTGCACAAAACAATCTATACTTTCAATGCCATCCTGATCAAAATTCCACCAGCATTTTTCAAATTGCTGGAACAAACAATCCTAAAATTTGTATGGAACAGAAAAGACCCTGAATTGCTAAGGAAATGCTGAAAAAGAAAAAGCTGGGAGCATCATGTTGCCTGATTTCAAACTTTACTACAAAGCTGTGATCACCAAGACAGCATAGTACTGGCACAAAAATGAATGTCAATTTAAGTAAAAAGTCATAATTTGAATGGGATCTTCTGTCTTCCTTTTTGAATGGGATCTTCTGTCTTCCCTAAATGAGTTGGAAGCTGACAAAAGATAAATAGCCATAGCTTTCTTCCTTGTGATTTGTCTCCACCTTACATTTGGTATAGGACTCTGTATGCAATAGGCATTGAATTAATTTAGTGACCTGATTAGACATGATCCAAAAGCAGAAGTAGAAAATTGGCTATGGGAAAAGAAGTAGCTCTTAGGGGACTGAATCTGTTACAAATTTTTGGAACAGATTTGCCAGAAAGGGAAAAAAGTTGGAAACCCTGGACTCAGGATAAAGAGTGAGGGTGGCATCTTGGGGTATCTGGGTGGCTCAGTAGGCTAAGTGTCTGACTCTTGGTTTGGCTAGGGTCATGACCTCATGGGTTGTGAGAGCAAGCTCAGCTCCAGTCAGGCTCCAGCTCAGCCGAGAGTCAGCTTGAAAATTTTCTCCCTCTGCCCTTCCCCCTACTCACTCACATGTGTTCTCTCTCCCAAATAAATAAATAAATATTTAATGGGGGGGGGCAGCTTGCATTATAGTGAAAGAGTGTAATGTAATAGAAAGGGAGTTTCAGAGTCAGTGCTGAATTGAAATTCAGTTCCACTGCATACATATGTGACCTTGGACAAATAACCAAAGCTCTCAGGGTCTCAGAGTCCTCATCTATAAGACGAAGATAATAATATTTGCCTTCCAGATTTATGAAGAGGATTCAAGGCATAGTCCATTTAAAATTCCTAGAATAATGCCCGAGATATTATGAGTGGCCAAATAGATGTCTCCTCCCTCCTTCTCTTTATTACCTTTTCTTTAACACATTTTATATCATGGAAATCTGAGTGTGGGGAAGGAGAATTGTGAGCCCTTCTTGAGAACACCCCCAAATGTTTCCTTTACATCTTTATTCCTCAGACTGTAGATCATGGGGTTAAGCATGGGGATGACCACTGTGTAGAATACAGAGACCAGCCTGTCTCTGCCTAGTAAGTACTCAGAGGATGGGCGCAAGTAAATGAATGCTGTGGTTCCATAGTACAGGCTGACAGCGGTCAGGTGGGAAGCACAAGTGGAGAATGTCTTGTGTTTTCCCTGGGCTGAGGGTATTCTGATGATAGCCAAGAAGACACATGCATAGGAGACTAGGATGATTATCAGGGACACAGACACATTAAAGGAACCACAGGCAAAGAGGAGAAGTTGGAGGATCCGTGTGTCAGAGCAAGAGAGTTTTAAAAGGGGAGGGATATCGCAGAAATAGTGAGTGATGACATGGGATTTACAGAAGGTCAGAGAAAAGGTTGTGCTTGTGAGAAGCACCATGTTCATCAGGCCCACTGCATAGCTGGCAGCCACTAGCTGCAAACAGAACCTTGGGGACATAATGATATGGTAGAGCAGAGGGTTGCAGATGGCCACATAGCGGTCATAGGCCATGGAAGCCAAGAGGAAGAACTCAGTGACAGCAAAGATCACAAAGCAGCTTGTCTGTATTGCACAACCAGAGAAGGAGATTGTCTGGCAACCAGAGAAAAACCCCATCAACATTTTTGGAACTGTGACTGAAGAATAACAGAAGTCAATAAAAGATAGGTTGCTGAGGAAGAAATACATGGGAGTGTGGAGTCGAAGGCTGACCACAATGAGGGCAAGGAGGCCCAGGTTTCCCACAATTGTGATTGCATAGATCAGGAAGAAGAGGGCAAAGAATATAGGCTGAAGTTGAGGATCATCAGTGAGGCCCACGAGGAAGAATTCACTCAACTTGCTGCCATTGACTGTACCTGTTAGGCCACTACAGGTCTGTAAAGGGAACACGCATGACAATAGTGAGACATGTATGGCTCAAGTCCTTAAACAGAGACCAGTGGGGTCTGGTCCTGGCTACCTAGGGCATAAACATACTGGGTATGTCGACTATGGCTTCATTCTACCTTAATCATCTCTTGCCATCCTCCAACCTATTGGATATAAGGTTTAAAGGCATGAAGATGGAATCTGGAACCAGAAGAATGGGTCTGAATCTCAACCTGGCTGCTATCGTCTCTGTGATCTTGGGCTAGTATCTTAACCAGAGTTTTCTCTGTAGGTGGGATAAAACATTAACCTTGTAAGACTGGTTGTAAAAACTAAAAGTGATGGTGGATGTGTGTACAATGTCTAGCAAGGCATGAAATAGCAGGTATTTAATGAATTCTAATTTCCTTCCTCCTTCTACACCCTTCTTTTTAACACTGAACTTGTTCTCAGCCAAAGCTTAACTTGAGCATAAAGTCCAGGACAGAAATCTTAAATATGGGAATGACACTAGAAACTTATGATTTTTTTCATTATCAGTTGTGTGTTTGAGGAACAGCAGGGGATGACTGAAGGGGGGATATCAAACAATGTAATACAAAACTAAGAGGGCTCTAAGGTCAATTTTATTGGATTAGAATCCAATTCTATGACATGCTAGCTATGTGACCTTGGGTTTAACCTATCTGAGACTCAGTTTCCTTATCTTTAAGATGAGAGTACCAAATATTTATTACTTCATTAATTCACTGTGAGGATTAAATAAGATAATTCATCTAAAGCATCTAGCTCACAATAAGCATATGGTAAATATTAGCTATTATTATGATTGGAGGAATCTCCTGGTAGGACTGTTGGAACCACACACAAGCCTCTTTCAGATTGTCCCACTTGCACCCTCCAAAGTATCCCTTCCTAACTGAGTTCCTATTACTAATCATTGTATTGAATTTTCCAGTGTGTATGTTGCAGCAGTAAAAAGGGTAAGAGCTACCACTTTTATCTAATGATTCAAAGATGGATAAAGCCAGAAACCAGGGCCTCTAAAGGGAAAGCAAACTGTCAATAGTTTCCCAGAGATTTGGTGTAAATGCTAGAACTGGGACCCAGGTGAACTGTTTACATTATTCCTCCCACTTGGAAGAGATAACAGCCTCTGACCCCTCCTTTTTCAGAAACATGGCATCCATGTCCTTATCAGAACATAGGGGGCTGTTTCGACCATAGCTCTTTGAGAAATCAGAATGTTGAATTCTTCTTAGGGCTATTTCTATCTTTGCTCTTAGTCAGGGAGATAGCCAATGTCTAGGTGTATTTTTTTTCAGTTAATTGATTGATTGATTGATTGATTATGTTCAGTTAGCCAGCATATAGCAGATCATAAGTTTTTGATGTAGTGTTCAACGATTCATTAGTTGCATATAACACCCAGTGCTGATCACAACATGTCCTCCTTAATCCCCATCACCTAGTTATTCCATCTCCCCACCTCCTTCCCTTCTGTAACCCTCAGTTTGCCTAACTGTATTTTAATATTGTTTTTCTTAAGAGCTGGGATAGTGAAGGACCATATATAGCACTGCACAGAGGATTTACATGATTGGATTTAGAGTCAGAACTCTTGGGTTTGAATTCTGGCTTGGTATTATTTTAGCTCTACAGGCTTAAGCAAGTCCTTTCTGAATCATAAAAATTTTATCTATAAAATGGGAACAATGGCACTTACTTTTCGGATTCTCACAGGATTGCTGCAAAGATCCAATGAAAGTATGTAGGAAAACACTTGTAAAGTGTGAATATAGTCAGGGTCAATACTCAGAAAGCATGCAGTGGGAAAATCAAATAAGGTTTTTAAAACTTGTATGACAATTATTAGATTGCTCCTCTGGAGCCTGCTCCTCCCTGAAACTTGCCCTGGCACCTTGGTTTTCACAACACTGACCTCCATCTTCTTGTGAGCTCCAAGTCCGACCCTGAAAGAGAAAACTAGATCAACCTCTGGCAACTTGTAAGTAAATGTCTAATGCCTTTCTGCCACTCTCAGGCTGTGCCTGCCTGCTTATAACTGGTGTTCCACTAGAGTCACCTTTATGACCATCTTTGCGAACTAAAGTTTCTACAATATATAGTACTGGTTGTTAAATTTTTATATTAATAAAATGTATATAATATTTTATATTATTATTTTTATATTATAATGACTATATTAATAGCTACCAATAATAAAGTACCTAATAAGTGTCACACATTGTACTGGATGATTAATATGAGTTATTTTACTTAATCTTCTTAAAAACCCTAGGAAATAACTATTATCATTCCTATCTTACAACCCAGGCAGCTGAGGTTGGGAGCACTGCAATGCTTTGTTCAAGATCTCCTATTATAGAGAGCACAAATTGCATGGAGCACTGGGTGTGGTGCAAAAATAATGAATACTGTTATGCTGAAAATAAATAAATTTAATTAATTAAAAAAAAAGATCTCATATCTGGTTAAATGGCAGAATCTATATTTAAATATATGTCAACAATATTCTAATGCTACTGTTGTATCAATTATGTTTTCTCAAAATGTAGAGCCATTCAATTAAATATTATTGAGGTTTTTTCAAGGGATTTATAAACCTATTCTTTCTTTGTTATCATGCTAATCTTTGAAATAATGAAAATGATTTCTCTTAATTTTACAAATGACGAATCCAAGCTACAAAGAAGTTAAGTAGATTGTTCTACAACATGCATGAATTTATTCAACTAATATTCATTGGGTTCTTGGTGTGTTCCAGGCAATGTGATAGGCGCTAGGGGTAATCTCATGGACCTTACAACCTAAAGGAAGATGTGAGCAGTAAACAAACTAATTAAAAATCTTAATAAAATTATGAAGAAAATACTGCAAGCTAATGAAATAGAAAGAGCTCAGGGTTTGGAGGGGCAACATTAGGTAGAATGAAAGGGAAAGCCTCTCTAAGGAGCTGACATTAAATCCTGGAATCTGAATGGAGTGGAGCCAGCCATACAAAGATCCAGAGTACACACACAGACATTTAGTGATATTGTCAGGAACAGAACCAATTTCCCCTAAATTCTACCCAGGGCTACTCTCTCCAGTTGGAAGTAAGAACCAAGTAGAAGCTGGTTAGGAATGACGAGTAAGTGGAAAATTCAAACTTTTATCTACAAGCATCCCTGTCCTTTATGACCCACCTTTTTCTTTGTATGTCTCTAGAAGTCACACGTTTTCACCAGTCACTTTTCTTCTTCTGTACTCATCCCAAGTGCTTCAGGCCAGCATCAGTTGTTGGGCTCTTTCCAGATGTTCCCCGAACAGGCGCAGAAAAGCTCATGTGCCTACAACAGTAAAGCCTCTGGAACTAAGCTTCAAGTTATACTCCCTTTCCCAACTCCCTTTTCAAGTTTAGCCATTTCTGTGTAATTGGTAGAATCATTAATACAGCAATGTTTCAGCCTTCTTGACTGTTCTCCTGAGATGCTGCGAAAAGTAAGCCCAGGGGCTGAGAAGCTGTGACGTCCAAAATGGCCATTCCCAATGGGTTATTTTCACTGACTCACACAGAGTTTGGGGACCTTTAGTCGCTACTGAGAAGCTTTGGGAACAATTGGAAGAGTTAAATTGACGATGAAATACATTGTGTTACAAATGTAAAATACATTCTTAGTCATATTAAAAAGTGTTGGCCACAAATAAAATATCAGTTTTTTTTCCCCAAACATAGAGATTCTAAGAACTATGGATAAATGACCAATACAGAGAATGGTAGTAAGAATGTATTTCTCATTTTATGATCCGTCATATCATCTTGTTTACTCAACCTTTTGCCTGATTATAAACTATAAATCACTTTTAAACATCAACAAATTACTTAATTAGTTTTTATATGATCAATAAAGCCTCTGATTGCCATTCAGTGTTCTAATAAAATACTCTTGTGCTTAAGATGTATGTGGTGGCCAGCTGCCTTGTACCATACTTTTTCAATTTTTATTAAACCATGCCTAAGTTGTGAAAGACTGGTATCTATGCATTCGTCTTATTTTTTTCCATTCAATAAATGTTTATCAAACATCTATCATGTCCTGTCATTGTGTTAGGAATTAGAAATACAAAATCAATTGCAAATTAATAATATCCCTAGATACACTTCCTCCTCACTCCCCCGTACATCACACATGTGAGTGTGCTCACACACACACACAGAAGCACAGTCTCTCATTTGGAAAGCAAAAACAGCCTCAATCTCCTTTGGTGCTCAGTTATTAGCAGCTTCTATAGAAAACGCTAAGTTATTATGCATTTTAAGGGATAAAACTATTGATTTTAAAGCAAGGAAATTGTTTTAAAAGTAGACTTTATAAAGTCTTTTGTGGGCAGATTCATTTAATTCTGTTGCTTGGCTATACAGAATTTTGTAATGACTTTAAATAGAGAAACTATTCCTTTTTTTCAAGTTAGGTTGTAGTACATTAGGTGATATTTGAACCAGTTTATGAGCTTCTGCTATGGCACGATGGGCTGACTCTATGTATTGAAGAACATCATCCCCAAATTTAATTATCCTGGGACACCATCACTACATAGGATAAAATGAGTCATTTTGTTCATCACAGCTGCAGACTTTGCTGAAATGTAGGTTATAGGATATCATCTTAAAGACTAACTCATTAATGCTCAGGGATAGATGAAGTATTGTGCCAGCAGACTAAAGTGGTGCCCAAATGTTTTCATCTAGAAACCTGTATCGCTTTCCCATGTTGTGATATATTGATGGGGATGTCTTTATCCATTGTCACTTCCTGTGGGCATTTGAATAAACCAGATGCAATGCCTGTCTCGCCCACTATTGATTCCTCAAACTCTGAGGAGCAATCAGAGGTTTGGAGCAAAATTCTGATGGTGCCATAAAGTGTCTACTTTATAAGGATTCAAATGATGTAATCAGTGCAGTCCCTGCTTTTATTCTCATGGGTATTTACTAGTGAGTAATATGTCATCCTAAACTATTTGATGGGACAATGAAGTAAAATAGTCCTCCAAATTGTGAGGGTTATGGATTTATGCCTAGCTGAAAGCATTCCCGTCTTCATAATATCAAAGCAGGTGACCTTTCTGACATTAGTTTCTCCATCTGTGCTATGCATTTTGAAAGGACGTGAGGAACAGGCTTGATGTGTTTCCCCCTTTTGTATTATGGTATTTATGGCTTGATGGGGGAGTCATCTATCCTGGTGACAGATCCTGGAGGATGTTCTTTCACTGGTCTGCAGTGAAAGAAGGCAGAAGATTCATCTTTATGGAGCCTGGAATATGTTGAGTTTCACTATTCTCCTTGAAATGAGTGTCCCCCAATTCCACCATAGTAATGATGTCATCCTGGCCATTTGCTGTCCCAAATGAAAATTTCTCTAACTTCTCCCTGGTTTCTGAATGTGTACTATGTAGCTCATGCTACATATTTTTAAAATTTCTTTTCAGTGTTCCAGAATTCATTGTTTATGCACCATACCCAGTGCTCCATGCAATAGTGCCCCCCATAATACCCACCACCAGGCTCACCCAACTCCCCACCCCCTCCCCTCCAAAACCCTCAGTTTGTTTCTCAGAGTCCACAGTCTCTCATGGTTCATCTCCCCCTCCAATTTCCCCCAACTATCTTCTCCTCTTGATCTCCCAATGTCTTCCGTGTTACTCCTTTATGTTCCACAAATAAGTGAAACCATGGGATAGTTGACTTTCTCAGCTTGACTTGTTTCACTTAGCATAAGCTCTTCCAGTCCTGTCCATGTTGATACAAAAGTTGAGTATTCATCCTTTCTGATGGGGGCATAATGTTCTGATGTATGTATGGGCCATAACTTCTTTATCCATTCGTCTGTTGAAGGGCAACTTGGCTCTTTCCACAGTTTGGTGACTGTGGCCATTGCTATGAACTTTGGGGTACAGATGGCCCTTCTTTTCACTATATCTGTATCTTTGGGGTAAATACCCAAATAGTGAAATTGCAGGGTCATAGGGAAGCTCTACTTTTAATTTCTTAAGGAATCTCCACACTTTTTTCCGAGGTGGCTGCACCAACTTGCATTTCCACCAACAGTGCAAGAGGGTTCCCCTTTCTCCACATCCTCTCCAACACTTGTTTTCTGTCCTGTAGATTTTTACCATTCTGACTGGTGTAAGGTGGTATCTCAATGTGGTTTTGATTTGAATTTCCCTGATGACTAGTGATGATGAACATTTTCATGTGTCTGATAGCCATTTGTTATGTCTTCATTGGAGAAGTGTCTTTTCATGTCTTCTGCCCATTTTTTGACAAGATTATCTGTTTTGTGTGTGTTTAGTTTGAGAAGATCTTTATAGATCCTGGATATTAGCCTTTTGTCTGTACTGTCATTTGCAAATTTCTTCTCCCATTCCATGGGTTGACTCTTTGTTTTGTTGACTCTTTCCTTTGCTACAGAAGATTTGATCTTGATGAAGTCCCAAAAGTTCATTTTTGCTTTTGTTTCCTTTGCCTTTGGAGACATGTCTTGAAAGAGGTTGCTGGGCTGATGTAGAAGAGCTTACTGCCTATGTACTCCTCTAGGATTTTGATAGATTTCTGCCTCATGTGGAGGTCTTTTATCCATTTTGAGTTTATCTTTGTGTATGGTATAAGAGAATGGTCGAGTTTCATTCTTCTATACATAGCTGTCCAATTTTCCCAGCACCATTATTGAAGAGACTGTCTTTTTTCCACTGTATATTTTTTCCTGTTTTGTCAAAGATTATTTGTTTTCTTATGTAATTGGCTGCTCCCTTATTAGGAGCATAGATATTTGCAATTGTTAGATAATCTTGGTGGATAGTCCCTTTAAGAATGATGTAGTGTCCTTCTGTATCTCTGACTACAGTCTTTAGTTTAAAATCTAATTTATCTGATATGAGAATCGCTACCCCAGCCTTCTTTTGAGGCCCATTGGCATGAAAGATGCTTCTCCATCACTTCACTTTCAGTCTGGGTGTATCTTTAGATTCAAATGGGTTTCTTGTAGACAATATATGGATGGGTCCTGTCGTCTTATCCAATCTGCAACCCTGTGCCATTTTATGGCAAATTGTCAAAGATTATTTGACCATAAAATTGAGGGTCCATATCTGGGCTCTCGACTCATTCCACTGGTCTATGTTGTCTGTTTTTGTGCTAGTACCATGCTATATATTTCTTTTTTTTTTGAGTTTTTATTTATTTATTTGACAGAGAGAGAGAGAGAGAGAGATATCACAAGTGGGCAGAGAAGCAGGCAGAGAGAGAGGAGGAAGCAAGCTCCCTCCTGAGCAGAGAGCCCGATGCGGGCCTCGATCCCAGGACCCTGAGACCATGACCTGAGCTGAAGGCAAAGGCTTAACCCACTGAGCCACCCAGGCACCCCATGCTATATATTTCTGAAAGAGTAAGAGTAATTGAGTCAGATAATATAAGAAAGTGTGCTAAATTCAATCACAAAATTTCATGTTATTACAAGTCTATAAGGTAGGTACTATATTTATTTCTATTTTACAGATGGAGGAAGTGAAGCTCAGAGAAAGGAAATGGTCTTCTCAGAATCACATAGATGATATGCACCAATATTACCCAGGTCCTTCTGACTCTACCGTCTAGCAATCAATTTCTGCCATAGCACCTTGAAATCATCTTTTAAAATCCTAATATCTAATCTGCTCATCCCTTTACTTAAAATCTAATGGTTTTCAGTATTAGTTGCACATTAAAACCACCTGAGAGCTTAAAATGTATCATACCCAGATGTCATTCTCAGATTCTGATTTAACTGGTCTGAAGTGGGGCATGGGCAATCGTATTTTTAAAAAACTTCCCAAGTGACTGCAATTTATTACCAGTGTTGAAAACTACAAATTTAGAACTTTGTGCTGTGTTCCTTCTCCTGTTTCCTGATTATAAAGAGCATACTCAACCCTAGTTGCCTGATTCTTCACAGGGTCTGAGAAAGACTTCAGAGATTTCACTCAATACAAAAATTAGGGAAAGCTCTTTACACAGTGGTCAGAAACCACTGACTTCAGATCTTCATAATTTTTTCCTTATCTATAGAATCTTGACTGCCATTGAAACAGTGAACTGCGATCTTGGACAAACCCAAGGAATCTTACGAAGGCATTTCAGGAGCAACTGCAGACACCCTTTGCATCCCTTCCCCACCAGGAGATCTAGACAGACACATCCTTGATCATAATTCTCAAAGCTATTGGGTACTTTTACTGAGGGGTGCTCTTTCTCTTTTATACAACGAACTTTCACTGAACACCTGTATGTTTCAGGAACTGTTAGTGGCTCTCAATTAGAGTGATACTTCCCTTTTAAAGAGCACTTGGAATTATGTGGAAATTTTTCTTAAAGATTTTATTCATTTATTTGACAGAGACTGAGAGTGCACAGAGGAAGAGTGAGGGAGAAGCAGACTCTTTGCTAATCAGGGAGCCTGATGTGGAGCTCAATCTCAGTACCCTGGGATCATGACCCAAGCTGAAGACAGCTGCCCAACTGACTGAGCCACCCAGGCTCCCTATGTGGAAAATTCTTTGAATGTGAAAATAATTAAGAAATAGATACTAAGTCATAGGTAGTGAGAGATGCTAAATATTCTATTATAATGAAGTCTTGTGCAATTCTCATAACAAGAATCTTCAAACTCCAAATACACCTTTGTTGAGAAGTAACATATAATCCAGGTCTGAGATCCAACTTCTTGCCCCTTCGATATCAGTGGCTATGTTCACCATCATCCTGTTCCTGCTGAGACTTTTTAAAGGACTTAGCAGTCAATTTGTCTGTCAGCAACAATCAAGCCCTTAAGATACACTGAAGCTTCAACAGGCACTATGTAAAAAGAAAGGAAGACAATCTTTAACAACAGAAAACTCACAATTTTGTTAGAGAGATAAAATATATACTTTTGAATAAGATTTACAAACATTCTTCCAAACAGCATGCTAATCAGTAAATATATCAAGCCAAAAGTAGGATGGCGCAATGAAAAGGATATGATCTTCAGAGTCACACAGAATTTGTTTGAAATTCTGTTCTCAAAGTTTTATTTTTGTATGATCTTGGGTGTGGTACTCAACATCTCTGACTGTCAGTTTTCTAACCTGTAAACTGGGCTTTTTACCTTGCAGTGTTTAAATCAGTATTATAAATAATTGTCTATACAGCAGTTGTAACATAGAAAGTGCTCAGTAAATAGCATTCTCTATCATCAAGAACATTATATAATGAAAAGTATTTGAACAATATCATCAGACAACTGGAACTAACTGTATTAATAGAACACTCCCCTCGACGATAGCAGAATACATTTAGCAAGACAGACCACACCTTGGGTCATCCAGCAAACCATAACATATTTGAAAATAATTGAAGCCATATAAAGTATGGTCTCTGACCATAACTTATTTAAACTAGAAGGAAATAACAAAAAAATAACCAAAAAAATCCAATCACTTGGAAATTAAACCACCTAAATAATTCATGGATCATGGAAAAAATCTCAAAGAAAATTAGAAATTATTTGAAATGGAATGAAAATGAAAATGCAACATAAAATTTGTGGATTTCAGTTAAAGTAGTTTTAGATAGAAAAGCTATAGCATTAAAAGCATGTATCAGAAAATAAGAAAGGTCTCAAGTCAATTATGTAAGTATTTGACTTAGGAAATTACTAAAAGAATAACAAATTAAACCAAAAGCAAGCAAAGGGAAGGAAACAATAAAAAGCATAAATCAATGATTTTTTTTTAATGAGAGGAGGAAAATAAATGAAACCAAAGCTTGTTCTTTGAAAATAAGTAATATCATTGATAATTGCCTACCAATATTGAAAGGAAAAGGAAAGAGAAAATACAAATTGCCAATATCAGTAATGAGAGGGCGTTACTATAAACCCGGCAGATATTAAAAAGAAAATAAGGAAATACATTAGGCAATTCTACACATATAAATTCAACAACTTAGATGAAGTCAGCAACACCTCAAAATCCAAATTAACAGAACTCACTGAAGATTAGATGACTTGAATAGTTCTACAGAATTTGATTTTGTAGTTTAAAATCTCCTGAAAAATACACCTTGTGGCCCAGATCAATTTTACCAAATAATTAAAGAAGATACAATACCAATCTATTCCAGATTATAGCAGTAAAGACTTTCTGACTTACTTTATGATACCAGCATTACTTGAATACCAAAACCAAAGATAGTGCAAAAAACAAATAAATAAATAAAAATTAAAAAGGAAAATAGAAGACAACTCCAAACCAATATCTCTCATGAACATAGAGGCAAAAACCCCTAACAGTATACTTAAAAATTGAAACCAGCAATATAAGTAAAGAATCACAACCAATAGGGGTGATTCCAAGAATGCTAAACTGGTTCAATATTCAAAAATCAACCAAATTGATCAATATAGTCCATTTTAACTGTCTAAAGAAGAAAAAACCTACATGATCATATCAATAGATATAGAAATTACTTAATGAATTTCTTGTTGATAAGTCAAGCGGAGAAAGACAACTATCATATGATCTCCCTGATAGGAGGAAGTGGTGTTGCAACATGGGGGCTTAAGTGGGTACGAGAAGAATAAATGAAACAAGATGGGATTGGGAGGGAGACAAACCATAAGTGACTCTTAATCTCACAAAAAAAAGAATGGGGGGTTGGGGGGGGGGAGGGGGTTGGGGGGAGGGGGGTGGGATTATGGACATTGGGGAGGGTATGTGCTTTGGTGAGTGCTGTGAAGTATGTAAACCTGGTGATTCACAGACCTGTACCCCTGGGGATAAAAATATATGTTTATAAAAAATAAAAAATAAAAAAAAGAAATTACTTAATGAAATAAAACATCCATTCATGATTTTTAAATTGTTTTTCTCCCCATAGCACAGACCCTCCCCAATGTCCATCACCCAGTCACCCCATTCCTCCCACCACCCTCACCTCCAGCAACCTTCAGTTTGTTTCCTGAGATTAAGAGTCTCTTATGGTTTGTCTCTCTCTCTCTGATTTCAACTTTTTTTCATTTTCCCTTCTCTTCCCCTATGATCCTCTGTCTTGTTTCTCAAATTCCTCATACCAGTGAGATTATATGATAATTGCCTTTCTCAGATTGAATTATTTCACTTAGCATACTACCCTCTAGTCCCATCCACATCATTGCTAATGGCAATATTGCAATTTTTGATGGCTGCATAATATTCTATTGTGTATATATATATACCACATCTTTAACTGTTCATCTGTTGATGGACATCTAGGCTCTTTCCATAGTTTGGCTATTGTGGACATTGCTGCTATAAACATTTGGGTAAATACTGGGTATTTACCCTAAAGTTGTTGTAGAGTAGCTCTATTTTGTTGTTGTAGAGTAGCTCTATTTTCAACTTTTTGAGGAACCTCCATACTCTTTTCCAGGGTGGCTGCACCAGCTTGCATTCCCACCAACAATGTAAGATGGTTCCCCTTTCTCCACATCCTCGCCAACACCTGTCTTTTCCTGACTGATTAATTTTAGACATTCTACTTGTGTGAGGTGGTATCTCACTGTGCTTTTGATTTGTATTTCCCTGATGCCAAGTGATGTTGAGCACTTTTTCATGTGTCTATTGGCCGTCTGGATGTCTTCTTTGCAGAAATGTCTGTTCATGTCCTCTGCCCATTTCTTGATTGGATTATTTGTTCTTTGGGTGTTGAGTTTGCATGTTTAATTTTTTATTTTTTATAAACATATATTTTTATCCCCAGGGGTACAGGTCTGTGAATCACCAGGTTTACACACTTCACAGCACTCACCAAAGCACGAGTTTGATAAGTTCTTTATAGATTTTGGATACTAGCCCTTTATCTGATATGTCATTTGCAAATAGCTTCTCCCATTCTTTCAGTTGCTTTTGGTTTTATTGACTATTGTCTTTGCTATGCAAAAGCTTTTGATCTTTTTTTTGATTTTGTTTTTTGTGTTTTTTTAATTTATTTTTTATTTATTTTCAGCATAACAGTATTCATTATTTTTTCACCACACCCAGTGCTCCATGCAATCCGTGCCCTCTATAATACCCACCACCTGGTACCCCAACCTCCCCCCCCCCCGCCACTTCAAACCCCTCAGATTGTTCTTGATGAAGTCCCAATAGTTCATTTTTTGCCCTTGCTTCCTTTGCCTTTGGTGATGTCTCTAGGAAGAAGTTGCTGTGGCTGAGGTCGAAGAGGTTGCTGCCCGTGTTTTCCTCAAGGATTTTAATGGATTCTTTTCTCACCTTGAGGTCTATTTTTGTGTGTGGTGTAAGGAAATGGTCCAGTTTCATTCTTCTGCATGTGGCTGTCCAATTTTCCCAACACCATTTGTGGAAGAGACTGTCTTTTTTCTATTGGACATTCTTTCCTGCTTTGTCAAAGATTAGTTGACCATAGAGTTGAGGGTCCATTTCTGGGCTCTCTATTCTGTTCCATTGATCTATGTGTCTGTTTTTGTGCCAGTACCATACTGTCTTGATGATTATAGCTTTGTAATAGAGCTCAAAGTCTGGAATTGTGATTCTGCCAACTTTGGTTTTCTTCTCCAACTTTCCTCTAGCTATTTCCATTCATGGTGTTAAAAAAAAAAATACTCTAGGGACACCTGGGTGTCTTTGTTGGCTAAGTGTCTGCCTTCACTTCAGGTCATGATCCCGGGTCCTGGGATCTAGTCCCTGGTTGGGCTCCTTGCTCAGCAGGGACCTTCCTTCTCCCTCTGCCTACTGCTTGCACGCTCTCTCTCTCTCTCTCTGGAAAATAGATAAATAAAAGAAAATTTCTTAACCTGATAAGAAGCATCTATGAAAAAATCTATGACTAATATCATTATGGTGAAGAATTGAATGCTTTCCCTCTAAAATCAGGAACAAGGCAAGGATATCTACTTTCACAACTCCTATTCAACATCTTATTAAAAGTTTTAGCTGCTAGAGTAAGATAAGAAAAATAAAGAACTCATATTAAAAAGGGAGAAAAGGTCCCCACTTATAGAAACTATGATTACCTATGTATAAAATCTCAGGAATGTACAATGAAGACTTCTTAGAACTAATAAATGAGTTTAGCAAGGTCACTGGATTTGGGTCAGTACCCAAGATGTAATTGTATTTTTAAATTCGAGCAATGAAGGGCACCTGGGTGGAGCATTTGGCTGAGTGCCGGAGTCTTGTTTTTGACTCAGGTCATGACCTTGATGTCCTAAGATTGAGCCCCGTGTAGGGGTCCATGCACAGCATGGAATCTGCTGGAGATTCTCTTTCCCTCTCTCTCTTCCCCTCCATCTCATGCTCTCTCTCTCATGCACAGAGGAAATAATACATTAAATAAATAAATAATAAATCTTTAAAAAGTAAATTCAAGCAATGAACAATTGGAAGTCAAAATTACAAAAAAAAATATATATATATATAATGATATGAAAATAGAAAGGGAGACACACCATAAGGGACTCTTAACTTTAAGAAACAAACTGAAGGTTGTTGGAGGGGAGGTAGATTGGGGGAGGGGGTACCTGGGTGATGGGCATTAAGGAAGATACATAATGTGATGAACACTGGGTGTTATATGCAGCTTATGAATCATTGACGTCTACCTCTGAAACTAATAATACACTATATGTTAATTAAATTCGATTTAAATGAAAAATATATACATATGCCAATTA
This sequence comes from Mustela nigripes, assembly GCF_022355385.1. Classification (NCBI taxonomy): domain Eukaryota; kingdom Metazoa; phylum Chordata; class Mammalia; order Carnivora; family Mustelidae; genus Mustela; species Mustela nigripes. Next base: position 19,059,631 of record NC_081575.1, on the reverse strand, counting down.
AAATACTTCCAAAAATGAAATAGTTAAGTATTAATATAAAAAAACTTGCACAAGATTTGTATGCTAAAAACTACAAAATGCTAAGGAAATATATCAAAGAAGAGAGAAATAAATTGTGAGACATACCACAAGCATGGATTGGAGGATTCAGTGTAATAAATAGACCAGATCTTCCTGAAGTGCAATAGCAATGAAAATCCCAGAATGTTTCCTGTGGTTATCATCAGTATAGACAACAGGAATTTGTACATGCTAAAATTTATATGAAAGGACAAAAAAAAGAGCTAAAACAATTTTGAGGGCATAAAACAAAGTTAGAGGACTCACACTACTAAGTTTTAAAACTTACTATAAAGGTACAATAATGAAAATGGTGTACATTGGCAAAGCAATAAACACTTGGATGAATGGATGAGAACAAAGGGTTTGGAAATAGACTCACACAAATGTAACCATCTGACCTTTAACAAAGATGTAAAAGTAGTTCCTTGGAGAAATAAATGGTAGTCTTTTCAACAAATGGAACAAGTCGTCATCCATGTGAAAAGAAAATGAAAAATAGAAATGAATCCTGACCACAACCTCACAACATACGCAAAGATTAAATCAAAATAGTGTAAGATGTGAATATTAAACATAAAACTTTCAGAAAACATAGGAGAAAACCTATATAATCTGAATTTAGTCAAAAAGTTCTTAGAAGGGAAACCAAGAGCATGATGTACAAAAAGAAAAAAAATAGATAAAATAAGTTATTATTAAAATTAAGAACATTTTCTCTATCAAAGACCCTATTTTAAAGATGAAAAGACAAACTGAAAATGGGAGAAAATATTTGCACTTCATATATGCAACAAAGGACTTGTATCCAGGATATAGAAATAATTCTGAAAACTTGATGGTAAGAAACAACCCAATTAGAAAATAGGGAAAAAGCATGAGCAGACATTTCACTGAAGAGGACATGCAGATGGCAAATAAGTATAGGAAATATATTTAACATCATTAGCCCATCAGGCCAATGCAAATTAAAACCAAGATAAAATAACACTACACACCTATCAGAATGTCTTTTAAAATCCTGGAATACAAGTTCTGGTGATGATATGGAGGAACCAGAATTCTTATACATTGCTCTTGGGAATGCAAAATGGTACAGCCACTCTAGAAAACAGATGGGAAGTTTCTTATCATGTTATACATACACTTACCACACAACCAAGCAATTGCATTCTTGGTAATTTTTCTTTTAAAAAAAGGAAACTTGTATTCAGAGAAAAGACCTGTATATGATTGTTTATAGTAGTTTTATTCATAATAATGTAAACCTGGAAACAACCTAAACGTCTTCCAATGGATGAGTGGTGAAACAAACTTTGGTACAAACATACAATGGAATATTATTCAGCCAGAAAAAATGAAGAAAAAGGAGGAAGGGAGAGAGGGAGAGAGGAAGGATGGAAGGAAGGAAGGAATGAAAAGGAACGGAAAGAAGTGAGGGAGGGAGGAAAGGAAGGAGGAAGGGAAGAGAGAAGGCAAACCTCTGCCTTGGAGGCTTTTACAATCTCAGACAAATGCATATGGAGGTCAAGATGATTCTGATTACCATATTGTTGATGAGACTTTCTAGTGGCAGAATGGAAAGACATGGGAAATAGAGAAACATGAATGAGGGAAACAGTCATTGGACATTTATGGAATGCCATCTGAGCCCAGGCAGTGCATTATCCTAGTAATGGGGACTGATGAACTAAAAATGCATTGTACAACAAGGGAATGTAGAAGTGATTGCAGGAGGAAACCAGCCACACAGGACTTACAGATTAAGTGCATTCGTAATAAGTTGAATGCAAAGCAAATAGTCTACCACACATAAAATCATGCTTTCTTTCTGACATCCATTATGACTGGAGAAATGTAGGATTTTTATTTACCTCAGCTAAAACAACATCACATTTCAGTCTCCAAATGGTTGATTCAAAAATCATGCTGCCTTTATCACTATATGTGAGGTTTGAGTCTCTCACAATCTGTCAGAAGCAAGTTCCAAATGGTCAATCAAGCTACTTTAAATTTCAAGATCTTTTAAAGCATCCTATGATGTTATACCTCCAAGTTAATCCCCATTTGATGGGCATTCTCTCTCATCTCAAGTCAGAAATATTTAGTGCAAAGAGTATAAACTCTGAAAATAGGCATAAGAAGATTATAATCCCAGTGGTATCATTATACCATCTGTGTGACCTTGAGATTTAACCTATTTGAGCCTTCTTTTCTTGTATATTGGACTTTGTTTCACGGAATCATGATATATAAGTAACCAGCTATGCTATTGAAGTAGATAGTACAAATTTGTACTTCTACAAATCATGCAGAAATTTCTGAGACTCAGCAGAGACAACACACCAGGCCCTTACCTGCACATTAATATTTTAATAACAAATATTTGACCACATCCTTCACCTTTAAGCAAATCTTTCATTAATGGTAGTGTATTAAGAGCAGTGCCTCTGATATGAAATGTGTTACTTCACCGAACTTTATAAAATCTATTAATAGTCTGAAGTAAGGGAATATGCACAAGCCATTGTTTACTTTTAATGAACTAGTCTAGTGTTACCTCAAAACTTTTAATGAAAGTTTCATCTGAACAAGTGAAAAAGAATTATAGATGGAATTTTTTTCTAAACTTTGTCCTCCAGATCTTTTGATTTGATGTTCTTGGTTTTTATTGTCCACATTTACAAAACCTGCAGTGGAGATTTCAACCAGTAAGAATCACATTCCTTCTCTGGCTGAGGTGTAAACATTAAAACGTGAGGGAAAAGAAATACCACCTTCCTGACCCTGTTACATAGTCCCTAGGGTAAATGTTGGGGAGCAGAGCCTGAGGGGAGAAGAGACGACCAGGATGCTGACCATTAATGCAATCTCTTGGTGATCAAACTGGGACATCGGGCATATGCAGATTAAGGTGGTGACGCAATGGTGCCACAAGGAGTATGCATGGGTGTATGTGCGTTTTTTTAACCCAATATATTAGGGATATTCCAACTTCATACTCTCTTTGAGTTTATTCCAGCCTCTGTGTCTTCTTGCTGACCAATATGCTTATGTGCATTTCCCTTTCCTCTCCTGTCAGTAGTCCAAAATTCTTTTCCTTTAAGCTCCAGCTCAAAATGTTATTCAGAAAAAGTGTCTCTGATTGATCGCTGCTTTCTATGTATACCTATTTTCCTTTCTTTGTCATTTCTGGGATTTATTAACAATCATGCATCTATTTCTACCATGAGTAACTGAATTTAGGGCCCTGACTAGATCCCAAGCCCCTCAAGACAATTTCCCATGGCCTTTTTCGTCCTCTCCATCCAGTTCCACTCTCAAAATTTTATTCACTCTTGGTATGCACAACTCCATTTCCTCTAGGAGGCTCTACTTCTCGCACCAGTATTCTTCAGTCTTTTTGGTGGTTCCTCTTCTTCTACCCAAATTTTAATTTTGGGGGTGTTTTCATTCACTCATTTATATATTAATTTAATTCACAATTACACTTATTATGCACCCACTATGTATCATGGCACAGTCTGTGCATATTATTTATGACTCCCCACTCTTTCTTTCCCTTCCCTTTGACCTTTCTTCCTCCCTCCCCTTTCTCTTGCCCTCCACTTCCTTCCTCTTCTCTCTTCTACACTTTCCAAAACAGACTCATTCTTAGTTTTTTTATCCATTCTGATACCCTGTGTCTTTTGACAGGGGCATTTAGCCCATTAACATTCAGGGTAACTATTGAGAGATATGAATTTAGTGCCATTGTATTGCCTGTAAGGTGACTGTTACTGTATATGGTCTCTGTTCCTTTCTGATCTACCACTTGTAGGCTCTCTCTTTGCTTAGAGGACCCGTTTCAAGATTTCCTGTAGAGCTGGTTTGGTATTTGCAAATTCTTTCAGTTGTTGTTTGTCCTGGAAGCTTTTAATCTCTCCTTCTATTTTCAATGATAGCCTAGCTGGATATAGTATTCTTGGCTGCATGTTTTTCTCGTCTTTTCTTATAGCTTCAACCAACTTAAAAGAGCTGATGATCCCAAATCCCTAACATCAACTCAAAAGTTTCTCTTCATCTTCAGTCCTGTTTCTGTTTACCGAACATTCTGTCCTGGATATCATAAGATCAAAGTGTCTCAAACCAAATATCTTCTACTTCCTTTAACCTTCTACCAGCCTTCTTCCTGTATCTCCCATTACCATTGTCTAATATTTTACCAATTCAGTATCATTATTGGCTTCCTTGTGATTACCCACCATGTATAGTTAGTCACAAAATTTTATTGACTCAAACTTTCAAAAAGCTCTCACATCTGTTTATCCACATCTTTGTCTGTCTCTACTGTTATTCTCTTAGTTCCAGCCTTCATCTTCTCTTATGTGGTGAGTTTAATTATTTTTCTTCCCAGCTCCCTCAAATCCATTCTCCACCTGCTCCTGGAGTTATCTTGCTAAATAGAGTTAACCATGTCATTCTTCTGTTTTGGAAATGCTTAGGATTATCCACTGTATATAATATAAGGTCCACCCCATTGGGCACAATATTTTCAGACCAATACAATCTAGACCCAAATCAGTTTTCCTGATGAACTTCCCATCATTGTCTCCATGTACCTTACATACCAGCTCCACTTAATCTACATTTCTCTGGCACATGAATATATAATGTAACATGAAATACTCTAACCCTGATTGCATTGTTTTAAGGTATATACAAGCATTTTGAGGGCAAGGATTATGTATTGTTTACCTATGTATTGTATTATTGATTATGTATTGATTATGTATTGTAGACCTAGTGTTTGCCATAAGCAGATCTCAGGAAATATTACATACAGTCATGAATGAATGATAACTTGTGTTTGAATTCCATTTCTGCCATTCCTTAGCAATGTGACTATTGGCCAGTTACCTAAACCTTTTAAGTTCTTGTTTCCTCATCTGTAAACTGGGCATAGTAATAATTGTCACTCAGCCCTATAGATTTTGAAAGGAGTTCTCATGTCCCTTTTATGTCTTTTAATCTCTAGATTCTTAGGTCCTCCCCAGGCTTTGGAAGACAGTGGGAGAACCAAGAAGGGGAGGGCTGTAGAGCCAAAACCTGAGCAGCAGCTGCAGTGAGCCTGCCTCACAACTGCTACCCAGGCTCTTGAGAACTTTGTGTTGTTAACCCTTTAGGCCTAGTTCTTGAGAACCCTATCTATTATTCAGCCTCTAACTCTTACCTTCTTGGTTTCTGTGTAAGCAACACAGATTATTCACCTACCAACCTGTTTCATCTTCTCTGGGCAACCCTTCTTAAGCAGACCACTGATTAGACACAACACACTCACCCATGTCTCAGATGAAATGAGGTTTTAAAGCTTTCCCCATATTGATGGCTCTCTGGTAGACATGTTTCTCTTTTTCAGTTAACACAATGTTTGGCTTGGCACATGTAAAGAACTGTTGGACACAAGCCTCTATTCTTAGACATTTATATTCTATTCTTGAGAACCCAACTTGTATGATTTTATTTAGCAGCTGTGTCCCCACCCTCATCTCACATCATCCTATGAGCAAGTGAAAAACCCAAGGGCATTTCACACCAATTGCTGTCATGACAAATCATCTTGTATATGTATTGTTGATATTCTGTGTTTCCAAGAAGTACTATGAAATTATTAATTTCCTCTCATCATTCCATTCTCTTGATAATAGTTACTGTGATGATTTTATTATCCACCTTTTCAGCTCCTATCCATTTACTCCTGTTTTCTTATACCCAAGCTTGAGTTGTCTGTCTATTTGATTATTTTTCTTTGTTTGCATCCATGTAAACTGTATATTTTTTCTTTAATTTTTTATTGTGGAGTATATACATAACTTAATATTTGCCATTTTAAGCATTTCTATGTATACAGTTTGGGGCAATTACCAACTCTTTATGTTGAAAAATTTTAAGCCTTTCCAGAAGTACAATAAATGCCTATACACTCTTCACCTACAGTCACTCTTTGCTAACATTTTTACCACATTTGCTTACTCCCTCCCTCCCTCCCTGTTGATACAGATATGGATATAGATATAGATAGATATACTGAATGTTTGTGCCCCCCCATTCATATGTTGAAATCTAACACCTAGTGTGATGGTATTAGGAGTGGAGACTTTGAGAGGCCATTAGGTCATGAGAACAAAGTTATCATGGATGGAATTAGTGCCCTGTATAAGAAGAAACAGGAGAGCATTCTCTCTTTCTGTTTGCTTTCCACCATGTGGGTATACAAACCAGGAAGAGGGCTCTTGTCAGAACCCAACTATGCTGGCACCCTAAACTTGGACTTTCAAGCTTCCAGTACTATGAGAAATTAATTTCCATTGTTTAAGCCACCCAGTTTATGGTATCTTTTTATAGCAACTGAAAGTGACTAAGACAGAAATATATATTATATGTAAGTGTGTATGTATTTATATTGATTACTTACTGCCATTGCATGCCCAACACTGTAAAATTATGAAACATCATCCACATCTTTTTGCAGTTTTGAAGATCCCTAGATGATTCCGATGCATAATGAGAGTTGACAACCACTGCTATAGAGTATTATTCCTTTCCTCTATTTGAAGCCCTACCCTCTTGTGGTCCCCTCTACCCAAACCTGTTTGCATGGCTACGGTGAATTCCATGATCTAGCCTAGGATTCATCTCCTAACACTTTTCAGGTCACTCTTCGTAATCTTGTAATATATTCTCTAAATAAGCAGTGCTGTTTCATATCTTTCTACCTCTTCATGCACTGTATCTTCTGCATGGATTATCCTTCCCTTCAGTATCTGTCTGTTAAAGTATTATTCACCATTCAAAATGTAAATGACACCTCTTTCAAGAAATTTTTCCTGAACTTATTGTCTCCATAGCTGATAAACCTGGCGATTCACAGACCTGTACCCCTGGGGATAAAAATATATGTTTATAAAAAATTAAAAATTAAAAAAAGTTTTTATGATTACTTATGAAAAAAATGAATAGTAAACATTTGTTTACACATCTCTCCCATACTCAGATGTGAAATTATTGATGTTGGGAATGTACCTTACTTACCTTTGTATCCTCAAAACTTAAACACTAGATCTGACATACAGTAGATGCCTAATACATATTTGTAAACTGAGTTAAATGAATGAATACATTTTAAAAATGTTTCAACACTTCTAAGACAGAAAAATGAGGAAGAAAGAATGAGAGATTTTTTAAAATGAGGGTTTGTTAGTTGAAAATACTCAGTGAGGGGATCTCTGTCCTTGGAAAGAAGGGGTTTTGCCTGGAGAAAACTAGACTGTGCTAAGAAGACTAATTCCATACAGAAAGGCAACCAAGAACAGTCTAGCCAAAGTGTTGATGGATGACAGCTGGAAATATGGCTTGTGAACTAACTAGAAATAACACATCAATCTGAGGTGCAAAATAAATCACTGGGACTCCAAAGGATTTGTTCACTTTAGAATCTCACTCTACATGAACATTTAATAAGAACATTTCAAGTTGTTATAGCACTTTACCACTTTACATTTTACACATTCACATGTATCATATAATCTCATTTAAACATCCCAATGACCATCTAAGGACAGCATGATCAACCCTGTTTTAGGATGGGAAAACTGGGGCTATACAAAATTCAGCACCTAGCCCAATATCACACAAATGATGAGTGGTAGAGTCAGAACATGAACAGGCCTTGAGATAATAAAGGGAGAAGAAATAAGATAAGAAAAAAAAAAAAAAACAGACCAAGTAAAGAAAGATATCCGCAACATACAATTTGAATTTCATTCTGGGGTCTATTAACCCCAAGTTTGTCAGTCTTTTCTCAGTGATAGTAAAGAAAATGTGTCAGAGAAGAGGATGCTCCTAAGCTAAGAGTAATTGATTAATTATCTAATGATGTACCAGTTATAGTACATGTCATTTTACATTTCATACCAATGATATCCATGTATGGTAGATATTATTATCCACAATTTTTCAATTAAAAATATTTATTGACATGTAGATGACACACAATGTTACACTAGTTCCATAGTGATTTGACAATTTGATACATTATGCTGTGCTCACTACAAGTGCAGCTAACCATCTGTCACCATAAAACCCTATTACAATACCACTGATCGTATTCCCTATGCTGTACCTTTCATGCCTGTGACTTATTCATTCCATAACTGGAAACCTATACCTCCCACTCCCCTTCACCCATTTTGCACATTACCCACCTCCCTCCCCTCTGGCAACCATTAGTTTGTTCTCTGTATTTATGAGTATGTTTCTGCCTTATTGTTTGTTTATTTTCTAAAATCCACATATAAGATAAATTATATGGTATTTGTCTGACTTATTTAACTTATAATATAAACTAATACTAAGTCCATCTATGCTGTGACAAATGGCAAGATCTCATCCTTTTTATGTCTGAATAATATTCCATTGCATATATATACCACATCTTCTTGTATCCATTCATCTATTGAGGGACACTTAGGTTGCTTCCATATCTTGTCTATTGTAAACAATGCTGCAATAAACATAGGGATGTATGTATCTTTTCAAATTAGTGTTTTCATTTTCTTTGGGCAAATACCCAGTAGTGAAATGACTAGATCATACGGTCTTTGTAGTCTTAATTTTTTTTGAGGACTCTCCATACTCTTTTCCACAGTGGCTCTTCCAATTTACATTCCCACCAACAGTGCTTGAGTGTTCCTTTTTTGCTCACCTTCACCAACACTCACTATTTCTTGTCTTTGATTCTAGCCATTCTGAGAGGTGTGAGATGATATCTCATTGTGGCTTTGATTTGCATTTCCCTGATGGTGAATGATGCTGAGAATCCTTTTCCACAGTTTTAAAATGGAGAAAGTGAGACACAGAAAGTTTAAGTAATTTTTGTAAAGGTTTATAAAAGTTAGAGAAAAAAATTTGAACCTGTTCTGTTTAACTCTAAAACCAGTGCCATTTAGATACCATAATATAGTTAATTCCTATATATTGGTTATATTTAAGAAAATGTTTTATGAAAGTATTACTTGGATTATTCATTATCTTTTTTATGAAAGTAGGACAGAAAGTTAGAGAAAGAAGAGAACAGTGTTCTTAGCAGGGCTGATGTAATCATGAAAATCAACCTTTTTCAGTCATGAAAAAAATGGGACTTGAGTCTTGAGGAATGGGTAAAATTTATAGCATCAGCTAAGCCAGGAAGAGCATTTCAGGAAAGGATAACAACCTTGATGAAGGTACTGAGGACAGCAGCACCTGCTGGAGAGTCAGTAAAGAGAGCCCAAGAGTCATGGATGTAATTGATTGTTACTATCTAAGAAATGCAGTATAAAGTTCCTGGTTTGAGGAGTACGTTCTGCCCCCCAAGATTTTGGAGTTTTGGGAAAATTACTTTCCTGGATGCTAATATCAAGTGAGGGCCTTTCTGGTAACAAGGGAATTGAAGTGCTGATTGCTGGACTGTGTTATGAAAGGGAGCAAGCCACCAATTAGCCTGGAATAACAGTGATAACTGGTAAATAGTCCTTGAGATAAGAACAAGAGAAGAAATGAGAGATGAGATAAGCAAGCTCAAAAAAAGGGCGGGGACCTAAAATAGGTATATTTTATAGATTTGGGATTTTGTTGAAAAAGTAATACATGCACTTTATACAAAATCTTCAAAGAGCGCTGTGAAGTGTGTAAACCTGGTGATTCACAGACCTGTACCCCTGGGGATAAAAATATATGTTTATAAAAAATAAAAAATTATATTAAAAAAAATAAATAAAAAAAAATCTTCAAAGAGTACAAAATGTATATAACAATGGAAGACAGTCCACCCCTGCACATACAAACATACGTACATATATACATCTTTCTTTATCATAAAAAGAAAGGTGTCATATACTCTGTTGTACTTTTTCTTTCATCTCAACAAGTTAAACTTGGAAAGCATTCTATCTTAGCACATGTAAATTGCTTTTATTTCTTGACTGAATATTATGTCAACATATGAATATACAATATTTAATTATTCCATCCTACAATAATAGACATTTAGCTCAATCCTAATTTTCCATTGATACAATGTGGTGGTGAATGTTGTATATGTATACTTTTACATACTTGTGCAAGTATTTTCATAAAATAAATTTCTAATATGAAAGTTTTTGAGTCAAGAATAAATGCTATTTTCATATTCATATATATTGCAAAATTACACCCTCCAAAGAGTTTGCACCAATTTATAATCCTGTGTACAAGCTACAAATGCCCATCTCTTTATTCTTACCAACACCAGGTTTTACTTAACTTTCGATCTTCTCCAAGTTGATGGAGGAAAACAATGTTTCATTGTTGTTTTCATTTACATTGCCTTAATTATTTATAAAGTTAAACACCTTTTTCTGTGTATTTCTTGGTCATGTATTGTTGTTGTCTCTTTAATAAACTGTGCGTTTATGGCCTTTATTCATCTTTCTATTTATGCCTTTTCATTTTTATCTATTGATTTTTGAGAGATTTTTTACAGATTAACAATCCATTGTGAGTCAGATGTATTGAAGATGTTTTTCTAAATTGCTTTTCAACTTGGTTTATTGTATTTCCATGCCAAAAATTTTTTCATTTTGTATGTAGTCAGATTTATCAAACTTTTGATTTTTGTTTTCTGGCTTTGCATCTTCCTTAGAAAGATCTTTTCTGCTTCAAGATTGCATATAGTTTTTCCATGTTTTCTCCTGGTACCTTTACAATCATCTCTTCCATGTCACTCCTTAATACTTCTAGAATTTATTTTGTGATAAGTTGGGAAATCTCAATTCCATGGCATTAATTTATCTACTCACATACCAAACTTTTTAAATCGGTATGGATTTATAATGTCCTTTTTTTTTTTTTTTGGAAATTTCTCCTTTATTTATTTTTTTTTCATTTATTTATTTTCAGCATAACAGTATCATTATTTTTTCACCACACCCAGTGCTCCATGCAATCCGTGCCCTCTATAATACCCACCACCTGGTACCCCGACCTCCCACCCCCCCGCCACTTCAAACCCCTCAGATTGTTTTTCAGAGTCCATAGTCTCTCATGATTCACCTCCCCTTCCAATTTACCCCAACCCCCTTCTCTCTAACTCCCCATGTCCTCCATGCTTTTTGTTATGCTCCACAAATAAGTATAATGTCTTTTAATAGATGGCATATGAAAGTTTTCTTCACACTCCCTCTACCTCTAGCCACTTACTTTTCTCTTTTACTTTGTCTTGTCTAGGGGCACTTGGGTGGCTTAGTTGGTTAAGGTGGTTAGTCTGCCTTTCCCTCTCCCTCTGTGCTCTCTCGCTCTCTCTCTCCCCCTCAAGTATATAAATAAAATCTTTAAAAAATGAATTGTCTTGGGTAGTCTCACACTATACACACACACACACACACACACGCGCGCGCATATATATATATATATATGCGTGTGTGTGTGTGTATATAAAATTACAAATTATATATAAGCATATATATTTTAACAGTTAAAAGATACATTGTTACAGTGATTGTTTACTGCTATCTCAAGATTGAGAGTGCTCTAGAACCTTTATTTTGAGAGGCGTTCACATACACACATCATCCCACAAAAACAAATAATGCATTTTAAAAGTATAGAAGTTTAGACATGAAATCCTGGGAATACTTATAATAAATCAAGAGTAAGCTTACCAGATTTAATAAATAAAAATACATATGATCTCCCTGATATGAGGAAGTGGTGTTGCAACATGGGGGCTTAAGTGGGTACGAGAAGAATAAATGAAACAAGATGGGATTGGGAGGGAGACAAACCATAAGTGACTCTTAATCTCACAAAACAAACTGAGGGTTGCTGGGGGGAGGGGGTTTGGGAGAAGGGGGTGGTATTACGGACATTGGGGAGGGTATGTGCTATGGTGAGTGCTGTGAAGTGTGTAAACCTGGTGATTCACAGACCTGTACCCCTGGGGATAAAAATATATGTTTATAAAAAATAAAAAATTATATTAAAAAAAATAAATAAATAAAAATACAGGAAGTCTTATTAAATTTTAATTTCAAATAAACAGTGAATTTTGTCCTAATCACTGCACATGACATATTTACCTAAAGGTTATTTGTTGTTTATCTGAAATTTAAATTTTACTGGGCATGTTCTGTTGGTTTGGTTTTTTTTTTTAAGATTTTATTTATCTGCTTGACACAGAGAGAGCACAAGCAGGAGGAGTGGCAGACAGAGGGAGAGGGAGAAGCGGGTTCCCCGCTGAGCAGAAAGCCTAATGTGGTGCTCAATCTCAGGACCCTAGGATCATGATCTGAGCTGAAGGCAGACACTTAACTGACTGAGCCACCCAGGTGTCCTAAATTTGGAAAATTTTTAGCCACCTAGGCATGCCTGGGCATGTTCTGTTCTCTAGGCAACCATAATCAAGAGGAAGATGAGCAGTAGCTTAAAAGTACAAAAGAAAGTTCCATGGATTGATGAATTAACACTTTCTGTTCAGTGGAAAGCCCTTAATACAGGCATTTAGACATTGGCTTGAGCGGAGCAATTACAGTTCTGGGGTGTGAATTAAATGAGCTTGTTTTGTCTTCTGGGCTTTGGCTTGAAAAATGAAACTTCTTAAATAAGATGCAAGAGGCTCAATGGATTTGAAGGGCTTTTAGATTTCTGACTCTGTTTTAGAAGAAAAATCAGTTTAATAGAAATTGAAAATTAGGAGTCGGTTATATGTGTCATACTACAATGAGTTTTGATATATAGGCTTTCTCTTAAGATTAGTGCTTTGAGTTCAAATTATTGGGAAAGTTCCCAAATTGATTTTATTATTTGGAGTTGGTGGGTAAATGCCATTCTTACTAATCACTTTAGATAATAAGTTTAAGTGGAAATCTTTTGATTGATTAACTACTTTATTTTTTAGGTGGCCAAGTGATTTGGATCCAAAATTTGGATGTTCTCTAATTCACAAATATTTGCTTACTAAGTTATTTTCTAAAAATTAACTTTACTTTTGGATCAAGCTCCTGTACTTTCTGTGTTGTATATTTAAAAAAGCATTGGTTCTGGACTGAGAAGACCTGGATTAAAGCTCCAGATCTACCTCTTAGTAGCTCTGTACTGTAAATGTGTGGTAAATGGCTTACCATCTTGGACCCCTAGTTTCCTCACTGATGAAATGGGCATAATAATCCCTCCTTCATCCGTGTGGGGAATTAGATGAGGTAATAAGCAATGTACATGGCACTTTGAAGATACTCAATAAATGTCAATTTATTAATAAATACCCAGATATTAAAAATAATATATATTTGGGAAATTATTTCCATTGATATTTTTGTAGAAGGTTTTTTTTTCCCAGAAAGGAAGGGAGAAGAGGCAGAGGGAGACGTAGAGAGAGAATCTCAGGCAGGTTCTATGTCCAGTACAGAGACAGAGACAGGGCTTAATCTTACAACCATAAGATCATGACCTGAGCCAAAATCGGGAGTCAGTTGCTTAAAGGACTGAGCCACCCAAGCAGCCTGAGAATGTGGAATTTTGTTTGGTATTTGATTTCTCTTTAAAGGCTAAAGGGGGGATGTGGGGAAACATGTGCCTGGGTATGACTCAGTTGGTTAAGTGTTTGCTTTCAGCTCAGGTCATGATCCCATGGTCCTGGGATCAAACCCCCATTGAGCTCTCTGCTCAGCAGAAAGCCTACTTCTCCCTCTGCATTTGCGTGTTACTCCCCCTGCTTGTGCTCTCTCTCCCTGTCAAATAAATAAATAAAATCTTTTTTTTTATTTTTAAAATTTTATTTATTTATTTGTCAGAGAGATAGAATGCAAGCAGGAGAAATGGCAGGCAGAGGGAGAAGCAGACTCTCTGCTGAGCAGAGGCCAGAAGTGGGACTTGATCCCAGGATGCTGGGATCATGATCTGAGCTGAAGGCAGACACTTAACTGACCCACTCAGGTGTCCCAATACATTAAATCTTTAAAAAAATAAGTAAAAGCTGATGAGTTCTATAGTCTCACAAATATGGGGGAAAACCAGATAAATATAGTAACCTAATGTTGGTGTGCTCAGGATGAAACAAACAAAAAAACTCAAATATATAACAATGTGTCAATGGGGTTTCTTCTGTAAGGAACTGAATTGTAATAATGATGTTTTCCTTTGCTCATAAAAAGACTCTAAGAAGATTGTCTTAACTATGGGAGGAAAAAAAAGACCAGATGTACTTGGGCTGAGGGTTGGGAGGGTTAAGCCTCATGACTATTCTAAGGTGCAACCTTTGAAATGAGCTTATGCTTGGCCACATCAAGTCACAGATGGAGGGCATTTGGTTTTTGCTAGTCTTTTTCTCATTGGAAATTTGTCAAGAACTTGTTATATGCTGTGGAATGGTTAGATGTGGGGGAAAAAGCCCAAACACTGTGCCTGGCCCCAGGATTTTTGGATGATCGTTGATGATCTGTAGGAGTAGGAAGGCTACTGGTAAGAATGTATAATAACCGAGAGATGTCCAGGGAAGGATGATGAGGAACAATGCTTCCCAGAGGCAGAAGTTTGAACATCTCATAGATGATCCTTAGTCACTTTCTCCTACATAGGCTCTACTTCCAATTACAGACAATGCTAGGCTTCATTTTCTTCATCTATAGAATGAAGGTGGCATGTGGGGGTGAAAGTGGGGATTGTTAATTAACTCCATGTCTAGTGTGAGAAGAAAATGAGAGAACACACTTTAGTGTTCTTTGAAAAGGCAAGAAGTACGATGTAAATTCAAGTGCAGATATTTATCATTTACAGTGATGACAATGACAAGATGATAATCAAGAACCAACAGACATTCTCCTTGATTTAGATAAAAAGTAAAGATGTCTTTGGGGGTCATGCAGGCTTGGGATTTCTTGGGAAACTGAAGAGGCAGCAACCTATTCTTTCATCACCTCTTTTTCACCACCCCCCGCCTTTTTTTTTTTTTTTTCTTTTTTCAGTCAAGCTTACGGCCCAGTCCAGGTCAAGGAGTCTTTCTCCGTTAGTGTCTGAGAAGGGTATAGTTGTCCTCATATCAGTAGCTCTCCTGAGAGGGAACTTCCTAGAAGTTTGAAACCAGTTACTTTTTCATTTAAATTGAAAATAAAATTTTATTTCACAGTGAAAAAAGTCCTCTGACTTAGAAACAATGAAAGGAAAGATATGTCATCAATCAAATGAAGAACCTAGACCATCCGATTATCTCTAAAGGTCTCTTCCAGCTCTGACATTTTAACCGAGAGTTCTTGTGACAAAAATCTCAGCTATCTTTCCAATCCAATTGCCCCTTACTCCAAGCCTCTCACTCTAAACTAACTTCCTTTGCCTTCCCTTCCCAGTCTGTCCCAGTTGCCCTAGGTATTTTGATGTACTTCTTTCCAAATGGCAATTCTATCCTTTTCTTCTTCACCTAGCTGAAGCCTATTGAACCTTTGAGACTGAGTTACCAATGAAAAGAGGAAATGTTGGTCAGGCATGTACTAAGTGCTTTATCTGTATAATTTTTAATCTTTATATAAGCCTTTGGAGGTGGGCTTCAGTCTTCCCCATTTATAGAAAAGGAAACTGGAGTTCAGAAAGTTTAAGTAACTTGCCAGACATGTCACAGCTGGTGGCAAAGTTAGAGTTTTATTTCAAGTCTTTCATTCATCTTCCTCAGATATCCTTAGGTCTTCAAACCAAACCACACATTTAATACTATCTTGTAGTAGACTTATTTTAGTTCATATCTTTTCTTTCCAGTTTCTTTTTGAGTTCCCCAAGAGAAAGGACCATAGCTGATTTAACTTTATATAGCCAGTGGCCAGTGCTGTGATTTGCATGCCAAAGAAACTTGATAAATATTTGTTGATGAGTGAACATCAGATTAATTTTTGCTTGAAAACTGTGTTTGAATATTGTTGAATATGTTTTTATCAGTAGAAGAAAACTGTAGCTAAGATAATTTGTGAGCTGAAGCCATTGTTACCTCTGTTGCTAAGGGAAGTCAGTTACCCTGGGATACTAATTAACTGCAGCTATTGTGGAAATTAAGCCAGCAGCCCCCAACGGGTTCAGAGAACTGATGGGAGGAGGGAATCTAGAAGGTGTCAAGTAAGAAAGTATCTTTTCTGATTTAAGGAAAAGAGACTAGAGAAGGGGGTAGTTTGTACCCTTTCAACACCATCACACCTCTGTGAAGCTCATTTTTCTTCCTTAGTGGGCAAAGAGTTTGTTCCTTAATTAGCTCAAACTGTGGAGGCAAAGTGAATAGACAGCCTGTGGCTGAGATCAACAGTTTGGTCTTTGCTAGCCATTGAGGGATAAGCGTGTGGGGGGCTTTGACGTCAAAGCAGTTCCAAGTCTGAATGGAAAGTACCTGTTGGAAGAGACTTTGACTTTAAGATTCCAGTTGAGCTGATGAAGGAAAGGAAGAGATCAATAAAGAAAGTAACAGACTCTGGGCATCTATTGCATTTAAAAGAATTATCTATTCTGTTGTCTAAACTGGAGTTCAGCAATTTTAAGAAAGGTTATTTATTACAGTTTAAGATAGTTTAACAACAGTTTAAAAAAGATTATTTAAGAAAGAAAGATTTATGATTCTAGAAAAAGTCTGAACAGTGTACTTATTTATCTGCAACATACCCAGAGCTCAAGTTTTTGGACTTGACCTCAAGTTGTTCTAACAGACTAGTTGTCATGATAGGTAGTGGGTCTATATTGCAGTTTGTTTTTCTGAGAAAATGAAAACGTGGCTTTTACAAGTGGCCACTGTAGCACTGAAGTCATGAAATTATTCAACAGCTGAGCACCAGCTTCGGGAGAGGCCCTGAACTAGGGAAGTGACGTGTGTCTGGGGACAGAAGAGTGAGTGCTTTGCATATTGGCTTAGTGAGATGATAATAAAATTTTTGATTAACAGCAGGAGGTGAGAGCATCAGGCCTACAGGACGCATATAAAATAATATTTAAAGACCACAGCAAGTGGGGTTAACTCTCTCCCTACTGACTCATGGCTGTTGAAAGTTCTGTACAGTAGCCCTGCTGCATGATAGAGAGCCATGAGAAGGTAAGGGGAAACATTCCAGAGGATTCCGACCAAAACGAAAGGAGGACACAATGAAATCTAGCAGCAACATAGCACCCCTCTCTATTAATGAAATAATTTGATAAAGTAATTGTCCAAGTTCACAAGGGTGACACATGATCTTCTTAGTTCCAGATTCACATATTTAAATGCCTGCCGGATTAAGTACTCTACACCCTGAGCATCCAAAACTAAAAAAAGCATCAGGTGAGCCAAGGTACATGGCTGGCAGTCCCCAGCCAGAGCTATCTGAGCTAGGAATCAGAGCAACCACACCTTTCAATGAGAGAGAGCGCAACAAGTATTGAGCCCAAAATGTCCAGGGTGGATAAGACCTTCTGTATTTCAGATAGAGGCAAGCTTGAAAGTTCATCCCATAGACCGGTTTCATTAAGGTTATTGACTTGCAGGTGTAGGCTTTGGACTGCTGTACCACATTTGGGGAACTAGATCCTGAAAATGCTCTTCAGACATCACAGACATTTTCCTTTCCCATGGATGGATGTAGCTCCACTAGAAGCACAGATTTTTGAACACCGAATATTTCCTACCTCCACATTTTTCTTCTTAGAGCCACAGCTTCCCGCTCATGCCTAACCTCCACCTCCAACCCATCTCTGGGACAGCCCGTGAGCACCTATGGCCCTCCTGCTGTGACCCAGGCATTCAGCCAATTTTCAAACCCAAACTTCTAGTGAACACACGGGTTTGAAAGTGGATCTTAATTCAGGTTACTCCTAGGTTACTTGGAGAGAAGGGAGCAGTAGATTGTAGAGGAGTAAGGCTCGCGAATCTGTATCTTAAAAAATTCCTCCAGTTTGTTCTGTTTCAGACAAGATTCTGGACTGGATTATGCTCCAGCACTTCCAGTTCTACCTCACTTAAGAGTTTTTCCCAGTTGTTTTTTTTTTTCTGGTGATTTTTATTTTATTTATTTATTTATTTATTTTTATAAACATATATTTTTATCCCCAGGGGTACAGGTCTGTGAATCACCAGGTTTACACACTTCACAGCACTCACCCAAGCACATACCCTCCCCAATGTCCATAATCCCACCCCCTTCTCCCAAACCCCCAGCAACCCTCAGTTTGTTTTGTGAGATTAAGAGTCACTTATGGTTTGTCTCCCTCCCAATCCCATCAGAGTTTTTCCCAGTTTTATCAGCCTTCGCTGATGTTCTACTCCTTTTGAATTCTTGTAATATAAAATCAAGAATTGTGGGCTTTTAAAAGACTCCAGAAACCAGTCAGTAAAAGTTACCTGGCACAGAAATCCCCTCCACAGGACGTCAATATATGCTCAATACAGACACCTGCCTAACCACTCCTCTTCACTCCTTATGTACCATGGAACCTACCATCTCTTCAGGCAGCTATTCTGGCCTCCATTAATAACCTAACAGCCAAAATATCTCCTCTATCCCACTGATCTCAAATCTTCTCACATTACAGCCTGAACCCAAAGGGGGAATTGGTAACATTGAAATAAGAACTGTTTAAAATGTTTTCACTTTTTCTGTTTAAAAAGTACTTTTCTGGGATGCCTGGGTGGCTCAGTTGGGTAAGCATCTGCCTTCAGCTCAGGTCATGATTCCAGGGTCCTGGAATCGAGTTCTTCATCAGGCTCCTTGCTCTGAGGGGAACCTGCTTCTCCCTCTGCCTGCTGCTCCCCTTGCTTGTGCTCTCTCTCTCTGACAAATAAATAACATATTTTTTTAAAAGTACTTTGCTTTGAAAGCAATGCTGTCTCTTATGAAAAATATTTTGTGGAAATTCTTTTGCTAAAGTAGTTTTATAGTCAGTCTCCTGGGTGTTCTTCTATTAAGGCAATGATCTCAGAATCCTTGCTACCAAAGCCCAAACAAAATGCTAAATTTCTTCTAGTGTCCCTGGACAGGCAGATATATTGGTGGTCAGCTGCAGAGGGCAGCTTGGAAATTGAAATCAATCTGTTTCAGCCTCTGCGCTTTAGCAGCATTTTCTTAAATTTCTCTTCTCTGTTGCTAGTTGCTAAGGCCGCTTCTGTTGAAAGGGAAATTTGCGCATGTAAACCCCAAGAAACACTTGTCTAGCACAGACCTCTGGAATCATAAATTCACATCAAAGGCGGGAACAGAAAAAAGAGAAATTTGTGGATGGAAAGAATTATCCTTTTACCTTGCAAAAATCATCAGGAAGGACCCTTGCTTACGCTGGTATAAAATAATGATTCATTTATCAGGATTGAATTGTAAGTTCTTGAGAGCCAGAAAGAGTTCCTTGCGGGGAGGAAGGGATGGTTACTGTCATGTTTCATAATTCCAGGGGTTATCACTTAACAATTAGAAGGATGTGGAGAAGACTCCAAAGAATGGTCCCCTGGTAGTAAATAAAAAAAGGTGTCATGGAGGAGGTTTGGGAAACAGGCTGATACCAGAGCAAGACAAGGAGTGGCTTAGGATAATGAAGTTAGCATGAAGTGGGTGTCTGTATAGAGCTCCACCTCCACAAAAGTCTAGGCAAAGGAATCCAGCAGAGGCCAGAAAATGCCAGTGCAGTCCAAGGTACTGATGTATTGCCAGGGAAGGTGGAGGTAGTGCTACAGAGTTGACATAAGAACTTGGGGCACCAGGTTATAAGACAAATATGTAACTGGAGAGGAAAGCAAATCTGGAATGGAAGAACTGAAATTGCTGCTAGGATTTCTGCTCTAAGCAACAACAGTTCAGAAAAGAGTGAAACAGAGCTTGCAGGTGAGGGATTTAGTCGCCTCCTCTGGATGAGCTATAAACAGCCCAGGAATTGAGTTGGGAGCTTATGGGGCTGACCCTGACAGCATTCCTCAGAATCCTTTTGTGCTCCATACAAACGTGAAAACTTGGAATTTTGAATTTTATTAGCTACAATAAAAATGACCAAAATTAACTCCCACAACGCAAAGATAAAATATGTAAACAAACCAATTGCCATATAAGACAATGAGAAAATTGTCAAAGATCAATTCTTCCCCCCAAGAAGATGCAAATTGTTTCATGAGTAAATTCACTGTGATTTTTAAAAATATTTTTTTCTTTACATCTTAGGACACTTATAAATTTACAAATATTGCATATAGTAGAGTTCTCAAATAATCCACACCAGTCTTCTCCTATTTTTAACATGTTGCATTATTACTGTGTATATGTTCAGTTAAAGAACCAATATTGATATGTTATTAAAGCCCATATTTTATTCAAAGTTTCTAGTTTTAATTTAATATTATTTTCCTGTTCCATGATATCCCAGCAAAGATACCACATTGCAAATAGTCATTATGTCTCCTTAACCTCTTCCTGGCTGTAATGGTTTCTTAGACTTTCCTCATTTCAGATGACCTTGGCAGTTTTGAGGGATATAGGTCAGGTATTTTGTAGATTGTCTCCGAATTGAAATTCTTCTATACAGTTTTTCTCATGAGTAAACTGGGATTATAGGCTATTAGGAGTGCCATTCGCATCACATCACAATAAGTGTATACACTATTGTATACCCATTAATTACCACTGTAGGTATTAACCTTGATTACCTGGCTGCAGTAGTATTTGTCAGGTTTCTCTGCCGCAACGTTACTCTCCTTTCATCTTTTCATACTGTACTCTTTGGAAGAAAGTCCCTATGTGCAGTCCATGCTTAATGGGAAGTAATTTGAAACTGAAACATCTATATAAATTATTTGAAATTCTGTAGAGATCTGTCATGTCTTTCTCATATCATGACGCATTCCATCATTTATTTATATGAGTACAAACTCATGGGTATTTTATATTCTGGGTTGTAATCTAATACTACTTTATTTTATAGCTAAAGCATTCCAGCTTTCGGCATTGGGAACTCTTATAGTTGGCTCCTATATCCCTTTGACATACCACCATCATCGTAGAGATTGTTTTTATTATTTTCCTACTTTCTGACACTATAAGATTCTTCAGGCTCATTTTGTATAATTTCTGTTCCATGTCCTTAAATCAGCAATTTTCCCAGGGAGCCCTGATTCGTTTTATTAGAAAATAGTATTAGAAACCAATGTGGTTTCTAATTGTGGGTGCTAGGTGTGCTGATGCTACTGAGGTGTCATTGATTGCAGGCCCTCTCACATAAAATAGAAAGTAAATATGTGTATTTATACAAACCTGTATCTATCTTTCACATATCTACAAATATTTCTATATGTAACCATCTGTATCTAATTTAAACATGAGTTTATACCCATTTCTCTGACTCTAATTCATTTGTACATGGATCATTCTGGTCTCTTTTCCTTGCTTATCTGTAAATTCTCACTTCAATGGTGAGAAATGTGATTCCCACTAATGCACCATCCATTAAGTTAATTCATTGTTCAATGCCAGTATATGTGTAGAGCAGTATCAGAATTGTTAATCTGTATGTTCATGGGACAAAAATTTACTAGCTAGAATACAGTGCTTATGTACATTTCATTTTGCTTTAGTGTTACAGACTCTACCCATTGCCAAAAATTAACTTATGTCAGCCTCTTTTTCCCACACTCCCTTCAGTGGTTTCATATATTGATAACACAGTTAGATTCCCTTGCCACAGTCTGCATTCTTTTCTGTGATCCCCTGACTTCCTAAATGATTTTTTTATCTGCATATATTAAGATTCACTCTATGTCATAAAGTTTTATAGGTTTAGACAAATGCATAGTTTCATGTATCCACCATTACAGTATCACATAGAAGGTGTTCATCATTCTAAAAAATCCCTTACTCAACACTCTCCACCTTCCTGCCCTTCCCTCACCAGAAACCCTGCCAAACATCTTTCAAACATCTTTTTTATTTGCCTTTTCCAGAATATTACATAACTTTGGAATCATATAATGTGCAGACTTTCCAGACCGGTTTCTCTCTTAGGAGACACGCATTTTTTTTTTTTTTTTAGTTCTTAAAATTTTTTTATTTTTTTTATTTTTTTATAAACATATAATGTATTTTTAGCCCCAGGGGTACAGGTCTGTGAATTGCGGAAACATGCATTTTAAAGATTCATTCATGTGTTTTGTAGTTTGATTTTTTTCAATTGCTGAATAATATCCCATTATATTAATGTACCGTTACTTATCCATTCACTATTGAAGGGCATGTAGGTGTTTTCTGGTTTTTAGAAATGGGGAATAATCTGATTTCTTTCAAGATTTTTTTGTCTTTGGTTTTTCTAAAGTTTTAATATGATGTGTCCAGGTGTAATTGTGAGGGTTTTTTGTGGGGAGTGTTTTACCTGCTTTGTATTCTGTGAATTTTTATATCTGTGGTTTGTGTCTGTCATACATTTTGTAAAGGTCTCTGCTTTTATCATTTCAAATGTTTCTTCTGTTCTATTCTCTTTCTTCTCCTTCTGGTATCCCACCTGTGCCAATGTTACACCCTTTGAAATGGTTCCATAGTTCTTGAGTGTTCTGTTCTGTTCTTTCATTTTAGTTTAGGAAGTTTTTAGTGACTTGTTTTCAAACTAACTGATTTTTCCCCTTAGGCTTATCCAGTCTACTAATGAAACCATCAAAGTTATTATTTCTGCTACAATATTTTTAACTTCTGGAATTTCTCAGTTATTCTTTTATAGAATTTCTATCTTTCTGATTCTATTACCCATCTCTTTTTGTATGTTATTTATTTTTTTCCCATTTGAATCCTTAACATATTAATTTATAGTTGTTTTAAATTCCCTTCCTGGTACAAAGGAAACAAAAGCAAAAACGAACTATTGGGACTACATCAAGATAAAAAGCTTCTGCACAGCAAAGGAAACAATCAACAAAACTAAAAGGCAATTTTTGGAATGGGAGAAGATGTTTGTAAATGTCATACCTAATAAAGGGTTAGTATCCAAAATCCATAAAAACTTATAAAACTCAACACCCATAAAAACCAAATAACCCAGTTAAAAAATGGGCAGAAGTCATGAACAGACATTTTTCCAATGAAGACATACAGATGGCTAACAAACACAGGAAAAGATCCTTAACATCACTCATCCTCAGGGAAATACAAATTAAAACTAAAATGAGATATCACCTCACACATGTGAGAAAGGCTAAAATTCACAGCATAGCAAGGAATAGATGTTGAAAAAGATGTAGAGAAAGGGGAACTCTCTTGCACTGTTGGTAGGGTTGCAAACTGGTGTAGACACTGTGGAAAACAGTATGGAGGTTTCTCAAAATGTTAACAATAGATCCAGCAATTGCACTACTAGGTGTTTTCACAAAGGATACAAAAATACTAATTCAAAGGTATACATGCACCTCAAGTTTATAGAAGCATTATCAACAATAGCCAAATTATAGAAAAGAACTCAAATGTCTATTGGCTGATGAACGGATAAAGAAGTGTGGTATATGTATACAGTGGAATATTACACAGCCATAAAAAAGAATGAAATCTTGCCATTGCAATGACATGGATGGAGCTAGAGACTTATGCTAAGGGAAATAAGTCAGTCAGAGAAAGACAAATATCATATGATTTCACTCATATGTGGAATTTAAGAAATAAAACAGGATCACAGAGGAAGGGAGGGAAAAATAAAATAAGATGAAATCAGAGAGAGAGAGACAAACCATAAGATATTCTTAACTATAGGAAACAAACAGGACTGCAGGAAGGGAGATGGGTGGGGGATGGTGTAAATGGCTGATGGGCATTAAGAAGGGCATGAGATGTAATGAGCATTGAGTGTTATATGCAGCTGTTGAACCACTGAACCCAATCTCTGAAACTAGTAATACACTATGTTAATTAATTGAATTTAAATAAAATATTAAAAATAAAATACCAGAATTACCAGGAAAAAAAGAAATAATACAAACAAACACGAGGGAAAAAGAGAGCAGCAAGCTATAAAATGAACTCTTAACTATAGGGAACAAACTGAGGGTTGCTGGAAGGAGGTGGTTAAATGGGTATTAAGGAGGGCACTGGTTACAATGAGCACTGGGTGCTGTATGTAAGTGATGAGTTACTAAGTTTTACACTTGAAACTAAAGTTGCACTATGTATTAACTAACTGGATTTTTTTTTTAACTAACTGGAATTTAAATAAAAACTAAAATAACTATCAAAAAATTTATTCCCT
Organism: Mustela nigripes; assembly: GCF_022355385.1. Lineage (NCBI taxonomy): Eukaryota > Metazoa > Chordata > Mammalia > Carnivora > Mustelidae > Mustela > Mustela nigripes. The sequence goes on along the minus strand of NC_081575.1, from coordinate 19,035,334 downwards.
GCCTAGTAACTCCAACATGTGTACCATATCTAAGTTTGGTTCTAATGCTTGATTTGTCTCTTTGGACTGTGTATTTCCTTGTGTTTCAGCTTGCCATGCAATTTTTTGTTTAAAGTCAGACATGTTGTAGCAGGTAATAGGAACTGCAGTATGAGATCAGTGAAGTGATTTATATTAATCCTGCTAGGAGTTGGGCTGAATTTTTTGTTTGCTGTGGGTATAGGTGCCAGAGACCTCAACTTCCTCTGGCATCCTTGTTTTTGTATTGATTTTGGATTTCCTTAGGTACTGCTATTCAGACAGAGTCTGTTTTGCAGCTTTTTAAGATGTAACCCACTGTTATTATACTGACACCTTGTTGGTGTGGTGGTAATGTGTAGAGGATTGATAAGGTTGTGTTATCTTGCTGTTAAATTTTAGTCTTCTAGTGGGTCCATTCTCTAGATTGTAACATTCATAAGTGTATTTTCAGTGGTATTGTTTCCCCCTTTTTGGTGAGAGAAGGCGGCTAGAAAGGACTAGAGTAACAAGATTGCCCTTCATCCAACTGGTATAAGGCTCTGGTAAAGTTGCATGCCCTGCATAATAAACACTTGCTACAGAGAATACTCAGGACATATTTCTTTTTTTTAAAAGGTTTTATTTATTTATTTGAGAGAGAGGCAGTGAGAGAGAGCATGAGCGAGGAGAAGGTCAGAGGGAGAAGCAGACTTCCCATGGAGCTGGGAGCCTGATGTGGGACTCGATCCCAGGACTTCAGGATCATGACCTGAGTGCCCAACCAACTGAGCCACCCAGGTGTCCCTCAGGACATATTTCATAAGGATTAGTGTTCTCAGCGCCACAAAGAGATCTTTCTTAGCTCTTCACCAGAGGAACTAAGGTTCCTGGAAGTAAAACCCATAAAAGAGTGCCCCCTCAAGAGTTTTTTACTATCACACTAATCCATACATAACCTCAAGCAATTTGTCAAAATTACCATTTAAGTGTTCCTATCACTTATGTCTCCAGCAGCTTCTGTTCCAGATAAGTAGATCTGGGCTTTGACTTTCAATTCACCTGTTTCTTCAGATTTGGGGGTGATACTTTGCCCAGAAATGTCAGTTTTCTGATGAGTCAACAAAAAGTCATTGATCTTTCACTTTATTCAGCTATTTCTTGTTATGACAAAAGGGATGACTTCTAAGCTCCAAGGAGTCAGTAAGTTGGGGAAATGACAATGGGGCCATTGGCTACAGAGGTCTCCAGCATAGCACACACACACATGCACACACATACACATACAAACAAATATTCCTAGTTTTGTCTGCTAGAGGGCACTGAACACACAGATCTTGGTTTCTAAATGTCATCCTCTTCTAAAAGGAACCAGGGCTCCTTGGAAAAATGACTAATTCTAGGACTGGAGCAGAAAAAGTGCAAGATTATCCTGGAACATCTAGTTGTGTTTGACAAGCAAGGAAGTGATCAAAGAAATGAGGGGAATGTGTCCAAAGGATATTGGAGCAAGCCTGAAAGGGCTCCGACTGGGCAAACATGGGATAATTTGAGTATCAAAATAAATAAGGATAGTAAAGGATTAAAACCAGTTGAAGAATATAAGAATCTATCTGTAAGTCCATACTGGTGAAACAAAAATGAATTAGTAAAAGTTAAATGGACGAGAAAGAAAAGTTCTTCATTGGAGTAAAATAAACTAATGAATGTAGAATTAATGATGTAAAGAGAAAATTACCATTGATTGAAACAGAAATCATTAAGGCAAGTGAGGAGGTGTTCAACTGAAGAGCGGGGTGGTGAAATTGTTTCAGAGTAAGCTCAGGTCATGATCCTGGGGTCCTGGAATAGATTCACATGTTAAGCTACCTGCTCAAAGGAGAGCTTGCTTCTCCCTCTCCCTCAACAGCTCCCCCTGCTTGTGCTCTCTGGCTCTTTGTCTCTTTCTCTGTCAAATAAATAAATAAAATCTATAAAATAAATAAATAAGATAAAACAAAATAAGCCAGACACAGAAAGACAAATGTTGCTTGATTCCACTTACACAAGGCATCTAAAGTAGTTAAAATAATAGAGGCATAAAATAGAATGGTAGTTTCTAGGGTCTGGGAATTGGGAGAAATGGGTAGCTGCTGCTCAATATGTATAAAATTTTAGTTAGATTAGAAAAAAACACATAATAAATCAAAATGGAATTCTAAAAAATGTTCAAGTAACAGAAGGTAAGTCAAGGAAAAATAAACAAAAAGTATAAATAAAATGTCATAATTAATCCTTAATGTAATGGTAATTACATTAAATGTAAATGGTATAGCATAGAAATTAAAAGACAGATTTGCAGACTGAACTAAAAAAAATGACCCAAATGTATGGTATTTATAAGAAGCTTCCTTCAACTATAAGAAACTTCATTTAGCTATAACTTCATTTTATATAACTTCATTTAGTATAAGGTAGGTTGAAAGTAAAAAGACGGAAAAAGTTACACTATGCTAAATGAATCAAAAGAAAGCAGAGACACTGTTGTTATAATTTCAGAGCTAAAAAAGTTACCAGTGACAGAGAGTGACATTACATAATGATAAAAAGGTCATTAACAAAATATAGTAACCCTACATATATACACCCCAAATAAAGAGGTGCAAAATATGCAAAGCCAAAGCTGTAGAATAGAAAGGAGGAATAGAAAGATCGACAAGTATAGCTGAGACTTCAATACCTCTGTCAGCAATTGATAGAACAAGCAGGCAGAAAACCACTAAGGACATAGATTACCTGAATAGCACTCTAACTGACATTTATAGAATACTCTGTCCAACAGACATTCACCAAAATAGACCATATCATGGGCCATAAAAGTGATATCAACAAATTTAAAATAATTGAAATCATACAGATATATTCTTGAACCATAATGGAATCAATATAGGAAAAAATCATAAAAGTAACAGAAAATTACTCAAACACTGTAAAACTAAACAATACCCTTCTAAATAATTCATTAGTCAAAGAGGTACATTGAAATGAATGAAATAAAATAGACTATATCAAAATTTATAGGAGCCAGCTAATAGAGTATTAGGTGGAAATTTATAGCATAAATGTTAATTTTTACACAATGGAAAAGTCTCAAATCAATAATATAAGCTCCCACCAGAAGAAACTAAAAACAGAAGAGTAAAATAAATCTAAAGCAAGCATCAAGATAGAAATAGTAAAGACACAAGCAAAAGCCAACAAAATTGAAAACAAAAAACATTACAAAAAAATCAATGAAACAAAAACTTATTTCAAAAAAAACAATAATTGTAAGGGGAGGTGAACCATGAGAGACTATGGACGCTGAAAAAACAATCTGAGGGGTTTGAAGCAGCGAGGGGTGGGAGGTTGGGGGAACCAGGTGGTGGGTATTAGAGAGGGCACGGATTGCATGGAGCACTGGGTATGGTGCAAAAACAATGAATACTGTTATGCTGAAAATTAATTAATTAATTAAAGCAATAATATAAGAAAATTATAATATTAAACACTTTATCTTTGTATAATAAAACAACAGAAAAACTTATAAGATTTCTATACAGAAAAAAACTCTAATCAAACTTTAAAATAAAAAACTGAGGGAAATATTTGCGACACCTATCACAAGGGCTGACTTCCTTAACATTTAAAAAGTTTCTATTAGTCCTCAAGAAAAGGAAAAACAATCTAATTTAAAAATGGGAAAAAGAAAACAAATAACAATTCACAGAAAATGAAAAATGTCTTTAAATATTACAGCTGTAAAACTCAAGATTAAGAGGCTTGATAATACAGTACATGGACAAAAACATGTGAAAGATAACCCACATATATTGTTGGTAGAGGTGTAAATTCTTTGAAGTTTTTTTTTGTTATTTTTGGGGGTTTTTTGGGTTTTTTTGCCCAGCAACTCTGGTTTGATGAATTAATCTTGCGGATATATTACACATATTTTCAAAGGTTTACATGCAAAAGTATTTATTGCAGTAGCAAAAGATGGAAAACAACTTAAATATCTATTAATAGGGAACTGATTCTATTATTGTGCATTCATGCTACAAAATACCATGTAGTCATTAATCAAAGGATGAGATATCACTACATCATTTGATGTGGTGGACTGAATACATGTTCAAAAATTCTTATCACTCCAGAGAAAAGACTCAAAATGTGTGCTACCACTGTTTCAACCTAGCTGGGATTTGGGGACTGCTTTGATGAATAGAATGCAGTGGAAATGATGATGCATGTATTGGGTATTCACCCCAAAGATACAGATGTAGTGAAAAGAATGGCCATATGCACCTCAATGTTCATAGCAGCAATGTCCACAACAGCCAAACTGTGGAAAGAGCCAAAATGCCCTTCAACAGACAAATGGATAAAGAAGATATGGTCCATATATATAATGGAATATTACTCAGCCATCAGAAAGGATGAATACCCAACTTTTTCATCAACATGGACGGGACTAGAGGAGATTATATTGATTGAAATAAGTCAAGCAGAGAATGTCAATTATCATATGGTTTCACTTACTTGTGGAGCATAAGAAATAGCATGAAGGACATTAGAAGAAGGAAGGGAAAAATGAAGAGGGGGAAATCGGAGGGGGAGACGAACCATCAGAGACTGTGGACTCTGAGAAACAAAACTGAAAGTTTTAGAGGGGAGGGAGTGGGGGGATGGGTTGGCCTGCTGGTGGGTATTAAGGAGGGCATGTATTGCATGGAGCACCGGGTGTTATATGTAAACAATGAATCTTGGAACACTACATCAAAAACTAATGACATACTGTATGGTAACTAACATAACATAATAACAAATAATATAAAAAAAGAAATGATGGCTCATGACTTCAGAAGCTAGGTTAGAAAAGGTCATGTAGCTTCTGCTGGTTTTCCTCAAAACAATTGCTGTAGGAGCATTCAGTCACCATGCATGAAGTCTATCTGCCATGAAGCCAACATAATGGTGGGGGGTGGGGAGAAGGAAGAGAAGAGTGGAAAAAGAGGGACAGAGACAGAGACGCAAACAGACAGAGAGGGAAGGAAGGAGGAATTAGTCTTTGTTCCCCCCATGTCAGACTTAGAAATGATGAAGCCTTGAGATAGAAAACCATTCTACCCCAAATTACCATCTGATAGCAACCATATAAGGGATCTTGAGTGCAGACTGCCTATTGGAGTCCAGTCAGCCCCAAATCCATGATCATGATAAATTGTTGTTATTATTATATGTCACTCTTTTGAAGTTTTCTCCTATGCCTGTATAGATAACTGAAATAGCTGATAAAGAACATTCTCAAAAGCATAATTTTAAGTGAAAAAATTAAGGTGCAGAACAGTGTGTACAGTGAAGTTTTTACGTTTTTCTAAAGGCATGTTTTTATGTATTTATAACATACAAGGCTGAACAAAGTGCATAAGAATAGTTAGTTGCCTCTTTGAAGGTAAAATGGAGGACTAGAAACTGGTGGGTGAGAGAGAAATGTTTAACTGTATAACACTACCATTTAAAAATTCTTTATCACGGGGCACCTGGGTGGCTCAGTGGGTTAGGGCCTCTGCCTTCGGCTCCGGTCATGATCTCAGGGTTCTGGGATCGAGCCCCCTGTCGGGCTCTCTGCTCGGCAGGGAGCCTGCTTCTTCCCTTCTCTCTCTGCCTGCCTCTCTGCCTACTTGTGATCTCTGTCTGTCAGATAAAAAAAAA
>NC_081575.1:19018463-19029507 GCF_022355385.1 Mustela nigripes | reverse complement strand
ATGGTTTGTCTCCCTCCCAATCCCATCTTGTTTCATTTATTCTTCTCCTACCCACTTAAGCCCCCATGTTGCATTAAATATTAAGTCTGTCTAGATTCAAAACCCCTGCTCTCTCCACTATATTATTTCTATATGAGAAACAGAAGACAGAAATGAGGGAAAAGTGACGTCAGAGAAAAAAGATAAGAAAATGACTAGTGAAATTATCCTTTCTCTATTGAAGCAAAAAAAACAAAATCCCCATTTAGCCACTGGACATGGGAAATCATATATGACCTTTGAAGAAAGAATGATTCATTCTTTTTCCTGGTTTGAAGCTATGCTCTCCCTTTGGCTACTGCCTTGCTACTATCACCTCCAATCAGGTACAGAGGAGTAGCAACATCTTATCCAAGACCTTGCTTCTCCCTGCTTGGGATTTCCCACTCACATGAGCTGTATGGTTTGGAAAACGCCTTGCTTGTATTCCTGGAGCCTGAGACTAGAACATCACAGGCTTAATGTTGAAAGATATTACACGTGGTATTTGTGTCTTGTGAGTAAGGAAGTGGAGGTCATATCCTCCAGTTAAGAAGTATTTTAATTGCTCTACCCACTGGATCTTTTTAATAAAACTGAGTTGCAAAGTTTCCCAAAGTTTTATCCTGTTAGTGGTCATTGCTATTGTTTCTTATTTACTCCACTGGATAAATAAAGACCTACTGCCTGGCATTAAGTGTAAGTTTTACTAGTAGCGGCATTTTTTTTTCATGAAATATCTTTTTGTGTAACATTATATTATTGAGCTCCCACAACAATCCAGAAAGAAACTGTGATTACCTCTGGGTTATGTAGGAGGAAGCTGAGGCAATTTTGTTTTTGGATTGATCAGAAGATCAAGTTAAAAATAAATATATATTGTTGGACAAACCAAAGAACTCTCAACACTCAAGAGAATACCTATTGGAGGTAGGTGGAAGGGAAGGTAGGTAGATGTAGGGTTTTCAATGCTAGCAATTAACAAATAGAATGGAAATAGCCATTTATCCAAATGGTTTAGACTAATGATTCCCAGCATGTTCCATGTTATGACACATTATTTTTTTTCTTTAATTTTACTAATTCCCTAAAGCAATATGTGGGTTCATAAAAGTAATTAAAGTAGAATTAAATATTACGTTAATTAAACATTGCTTGAAATGAATTTTAAATGATGTGAATTGGTCTTACTCCTTGGGATAACTGTAAATTGTCTATCCTGATTTTATGACAACCCAGATTATTATTAGGAGTTGAAACTAGAGGGCTGAACCAAAATATGTATCAGATCCCTGAGTTTGTACCTTAGGAAGTCTGTCCCAGATGACTTTTGGGAGTTATGGAAAGAAATTCCAGTGTTCTGGTAAAGTTCCTTCTAAGAATAACTGACACCCCTCAGGTTTACCTTTATTTTTAGCCCTTTTCTTTGGAGTACTCATACTCTTCTGTACTATTGCTGTAGTAGGGAAACTGGCTAGTCATCTTCATTGGGGTCGTCCCCATTTATCTCTCTGTCCTGCTTAGATTTCTCCATTCACTGTGCACATGGCCAGGGTCTTGTCCAACCTGTTCTCCAAGCACAAGGGGGACCATCAACTCCAGTGTCTTTACCAGTCTGTACATTCTACCTTCTGTTCTGCAACTTCCACTACGGACCACTTTTGTGATATTCCTCCTTTGGTGGAGCTGGTATGCTTTCCTCCTTCTCTGTGACTTGAAAGCCTTTAATTCCCTGCACTACATCCATAAATATTCATCATCCTCATCATCCTCAGAAAGTTCTTGGCTCCAGGGCAAGCACAAGTCTTTCTTACTCTGGCCTCCCTCTTGATTGCTCTCAGCCTAGGTTACAGAACTAGGACTCTTTTCTGCTTTCCCACCTCTATCTGTGGGATGGACACTCACTGAGTTGGCACAGGATAGTTTTATTCCTCTACACCAAGATATTATGCACATTAAACTCCAAAATCTGAGGGAAAATGTCTGGTAAATTCTTTCAGAACATCAGCCCTTTCTTTTCTCTACCCGTTCAAATGGAAGTTTCATTTAAGGCCTTTGTGTTCACATGAGATTCGATCATAGGAGTTAATTTTTCCTGGTAACTTAATTTAGTCTGGCCTCCTATTTATGCATTTAACAAAATCCAGTCAGATTCCAAATTATGTATTTTATTTCTTTCTTTAAGCACATTGATAGAAGCTATTGTTAGCTATATGCTCTTTCTATCAGTCCTTTCAAAGTTCTTACTGAAACTGAAAAATCCTAGAAGGGAACACAGACAATAACCTCTTTGACATCAGGCACAGAAACTTCTTTCTAGATATGTCTCCTGAGGGAAGGGAAATAAAAGCAAAAATAAACTATTAGGATTACATCAAAGCAAAAAGCTTCTGCACAGTGAAGGAAACAATCAACAAAACTAAAAGGCTACCTTCCAAATGGGAGAAGATATTAACAAATGACATATTAATAAAGGGTTAGTATCCAAAATATATAAAGAATTTATAAAACAACATACAAAAAAGGAATAATTCAATTAAAAAATGGGAAGAAGACATGAACAGACATTTTTCCAAAGAAGACATCCAGATGGCAAACAGACATGTGAGAAGGTGTTCAATATTACTTATCCTCAGAGAAATGGAAATCAAAACTATGATGAGATATCACCTCACACCTGTCAGAATGGCAAAAAAAAAAAAAACCCACACACAAGAAATAACAGGTGTTGGCAAGGATTCAGAGAAAGAGAGAACCCTCTTGCACTGTTGATGGAAATACAAACTGTTGCAGCCACTGTGGTAAAGAGGATGGAGGTTCCTCAAAAACTTAAAAGTAGAACTACCCTCCATGATCCTTCTAGGTATTTACCCAAAGAATATGAAAGTAACAGTTCAAGGGGATATATGCACCCCAGTGCTTATAGCAGCAGTATCTACAATAGCCAAATTATGGAAAGTGTCCATTGACTGATGAATAGATAATGAGGGATGGGTGAAATAGGTAATGGGGATTAAGGAGGGTACCTAATGATGAGCACTAGGGGATGTATGGAAGTGTTGGATCCTTATATTATATACCTGAAAAGAATATTACACTGTAAGTTAACTAACTGGAATTTAAATAAAAACTTAAAAAAAACAATCATAAGAGTTCATCCATACACTAGAGTATATTTATGGAACCAGTAGACTTGAGGAAGAATGCTTTTTGACATGCATATTTTTTATAACATAGTTTTAAGTGAAAAGAACATGGTAGAAAATAGTATTATGTTATTATTTTACTACAAATACAATTATACACACATGTGCAAAGACACATACGCATGTATTAAAAAGCAAAAGACCAAAAGTATGTACACCAAAGTGTTAGTAGTTATCTCTAGGTGCTGATATGTATTTCTCTAGCTTCTTCATATTTTCTAATTTCTCAATATTTAGCATTTAATTCTCTTATAATTAGGAAAAAAGTAATTTTAGATAATTGAATTAGTTATCAGGGTCAACCAGCATATGTGGAAAAGGCGGCAATTCTTAATGAAGACAAATCAACACCTTTATTGTTGGTTTGAATTGAGGTTACATTTTTTTAAGTAGGAACTTATCTCTAATGCTAAAACACAAGTCAGTGGGACTTTACTGAGTTTGAAATTCATTTTACATATCATTTTTCAGGAAAATATTATAGAGTAAAACCCATTTCTATTTGACTTTTTTCCGTAAGTGCTTAAATATTTTCTTCTCTGAGGCCTATATTTTATGCTCCCCAAGAGAAGGGCTTTTATTTCCCTTGGCATGTCTCGCCTCTCTCCCCATTCTCTTCTCTATGCTTCTATACTGCCTAGAATCAGTTTATACACAGATGTGAACTCATAAAATATTTATTGATGGACTTGCTTATTTCTATTCTCCATTAATCCCAGCCTAGCCCTGTTCTGGGTATTGTACAAAATAGATTCAGCCTCTTCTGCTGTCATTGCTTAATGCTCTGAGTCTCTGAACTCTACTCATGTAATGTGAGATGGGTCCCAGCTAGTTCCAGCTTCCAGGACTGCCCCTGACCAGGTCTCTGCAAGAATAGCTGGAGAAGCCCACTCACCAAGTGAAACTGACTGCAGCCCATCTTGAGTGTAGGCTGAGGATGGCGGGTGTGAAGATGTGCTGAGAGCTCCCTGGATAGCAAGGCTCAGCTTCTCTAGCAACTTTGAGTGGCAGATGCAGAAAGAGGTCAATGATTATCTTCTTATAACACCTGAGAAGACAGAGTCACTTCCTTAACTTATAGGTTCTCCTGCACTTACGATCCCTCATCCCCCCACTGGGAGAAGTCTTGCTCCCTTTAGAAGGACTGGCCTAGGTTCCACTGGCTTTAAATCTTGTTTTGACTCCAAGTCCCCATTGAACATCCATGACCCCAACAGATGGCCTTAGGGCAGCAGGATTGAGATGGGGACACCAGAAATTACCCTGGATAGTCTTTCTCATTAACCCAATAACCAGGAATGACTATTTATAAGACAACGAGGATATCCCCTTCTTGAAAGCTTGTGGGAGAAGCAGCAGAACTAGATGTGAGGTCCCCAATGCTGAATTTGATAGTTCTGAGACTGTGTGTTAAGACCTAACACTGATTTCAATGGGTCCTGAGTCTGTGGAAGTAAAAACTGTAAATTCTGCCAGTGACAACTGACTGGGCTCTCTCAGTTTGTGCAAATCTAGTGGAGTTCCCTTAAGCTGGAAAGGTCACTGGAGACTCAAATCTGATTACATGCTGTGCAACCTGGGTAAATACCATTTAGAACACAGCCCTGCAGAAGATCCAGGGAAAACAAAGCCCAATGCCTATATTGGATATCTGAAAAATGTGGGATCCCAGGAGCAAAAAATGATAATAAAAAAGAAACATACTGGGGCGCCTGGGTGGCTCAGTGGGTTAAAGCCTCTGCCTTCATCTCAGGTCGTGATCCCAGGGTCTTGGGATCGAGCCCCATGTTGGGCTCCCTACTTAGCAGAAAGCCGCTTCTCCCTCTCCCTTTGCCTGCCTCTCTGCCTACTTGTGCTCTCTCTCTGTCAAATAAATAAATAAAATCTTTAAAAATAAAAACTTACTGGATATATACTATATCTGAAAACCATTGCTGGAGCTGACCAATGCACAAGCCATTACCTCATATAAACCTCACAACAACCTTGGGAGTTAGATAATCTTATCCCCATTGTATAGGTGAAGAAACTGAGATACAGAAAACTTAAGTAACTTGTCTATGGTCAAAGAGTTCAGAAGTGAGAGAGGTGGGTCTCAGAGTATGGCAGTCTGATTCAGAGCTTGTACTCATGGACATGTGTTCAGTGTGATGGTACAGGACAGTGCTCAGAATGATCTTGTTCTTGGGGGTTAATGTCACTGTATTAAATTTTTAATAATTTAATAATATGCCCAGTGGTTGCTACAAACCTTCACTCTCAGTAGACTGAGCAAGAGCCTTGGGAGTACTGGGGTTAGACAGCATGCACTACAACATTTCAAAGCTGTTTGCCATAATAGTCATCCTGACCCCAGGGTAGTATTGCCATGGTGCATTTGACATAGGACTCAGTAGAACTGATCCATTGTCCACCCTGACCCAGGTACCTAGCACATCCTGGTACAGAGCTTGCCCTACCCATGGTGGCCATTTGCCCACCATGGGTGGGAGCAGCTGGCCCATGGGAAGAGGATATGCCTAGCTTGATTTATTCACTCTTGACCAAGGTACAATATATCCATCCAGCAGTTTGTGGGAGGAGGAAACAGGCCAGGGGACCATGCACGTGTGCATTGAGTCACGGGATAGAATCACCAGGCACCTGTGTAGGGCTGCACTTGCCCTGCAAGTATCCTGTGCCTGAGAGGGTGTGATATTGCATAGCAAATTGAAAACATCATAACAGATTGAGAGAGAGACTGCAATAGAAAGGGGAAAACTTTATATTTGAGTACCTTAAATGGCACTCCTTTTTGCTTTTTGAATACAGGACTTCACATTTACATTTTTGCCAGGGACCTACAAATTATTTGGCCAGTTCTAACTGCAAGGACTGTCTATTACTAAAGTATTTTAGTGTCCCCTGGGGTCCACCACCTGTCACATAGAAATCTTGAAAGATGATGAAGTTGTAGCTCTCTCTACTCTTGCTGGAGCTGTTCAGAGGGTAGGAGACATAGCTGCTTGCCAAGGAGATAGATCTTGAGTCAATGTGTGCTGTTCAGTCGAGTCTAATGAGGCCCATTTCATCCCACCCTCTCAGCTGTGTTGTGTCTCAAATCCTGAGAGGGGCCTAAGAAAATATGGTGAGAGATGATAATCTGGGGTATGAATCAGAGAAAAAAAAAAAAAAAAAAAAAAAGAAGACCTGAATTCTAAATCTGCCTCTGCCACTGACAAACTGAGTGATTTTCAGAATGTTGCTCTCCCTTGGGGACACTGTTTCCTCATATGTGAAAAGAGCAGTTTTGATTAACCTAGTGTTTCCAGACTGTTGTTGAGGTTCTAGAGAGGTGCTTCACAGAGGTAGAGGTGAGTGCTTGGCAATGAAGTTAGAGTTATAAGGAACTCACACTGATTTCAGCTAAGCCTGTCCTACTTTGATGTTTTATATATTTTTGTTCTGCATTTAATTCACTTAAATAATTTCAATGTTTAAAAAAATTAAAACCCCTTATTCTCAATGATCTTTGTGAGCCCTTCTACCTCTGATTTCTGATTCTGAAACTTTAACCTTGAATCCTACAAATAGGATGGTTTTTCTTCCAGGAAGCATCTGCCACGTGCTTGAGAAGAGACAGAAGGACAGAAATCCAGGGAGGACAAGCGTTTGGAGGGCAAGCACCTGGGTGTATAGAGTTGAGCAGACAATAAAGAAGAGATTCAGGTTCTCTATTATGGATTGAATGTCAAGCAAAAACCTCCAAAAAACAAGAGATTCAGCTAGAAGCCCATGCTCCAGGAGGTAAGATTTTCTACCTGTCTTCCATTACACAATAGGATATAACAATACTTGGTGGAAAAAATTACCTGGATAAGTAAAAAGGTTAGTTGTGAATGAATTTCAGCTCTACTAATGCTTTTTGAACCTTTACTAGGTACCAGACTCTATGCTAAACCTTGGTTGGGAGATGAAAAATTAACCAAATATGGCTCTATCCTTCTGAAAGTTTTCAGTGTATGTAAGCAAAACAGAAATTCTAAAAAATTCAGAGGATTTTATCATAAGGCCAAGTGTCATAATGTTACAATGGAGGTGCAAAGTGCAACGGGAAACCAGAGTATGAATCCCTACTTCCATCTGAAACATCAGGAGAAGGTTCGCAGAAAAGATAGGATTTAAGCTTGGACTTCAAAAAATGGATAGGACTTGGACAGACAAGATATGGAGAGCTTTGCATGCAAAATATAACAGTTTGGAATTTATCTTATCAGTGTGGAGAGTAGAAGGCTGATCTGGTTGGATTTACATTTAAACTACCGTAGTTGTTATGTAAAAAGTAGATTTAATAGGATCCAAGGTGGATTCAGAGAGAAAGGATAAAAGATTATTTTGCTAATCTAGGCAAGAAAGGAGTACATCATGATCTAGGACAGTGTCCTTGAAGAATAAACTACTTCAAGAGTAATTTGGGAGGAAGAATTGGCAGGATTTGGTAACTGATTGAATGTAGGGAGTTGAAGGGGGAGAAAGTGTCAAAGACTAACTTTAGGCTTTGGGTTTAAGAAACCGGAAAAAAAAAAAAAAAAAAAAAAGAAACCGGGTTGTGTTGTTCACTTACATAGGAAACAAGGGGAAAGAAAGAGCAGGATTAGAAGAGTTCAGTTTTTAAACATTAAGTTTGAAGCGCTTGAGGAACTTTTCAACGGGAGGTTCCATCTGGCAGTTGGATATAAGGATCTGGGCTCTAAGAGGATTAGTTTTATTTGGTAGTAAACCACACTGCCTCACAACTGGGGCTTAGTAATCTTTGGAAGATGGCTATTAAGGCTAGAACGTTTTGGGGAATAGAGGCAGAAACAAAGCTACCTTAGGGCTCAAATATTGTGTCTGACCTAGGTATAAATAAATACTTCTTTCTGTTTTTCCTTGCAGCCAAAGCCAATTTGATTATTTTTCCCCTAACTAGTTGTTTGATCTTGCTCAGTTTCTCTTCTCTAAGCCTTGGCTTCCTCAACTATAAAAGTAAGATAATAAGTTTTTATAGTCTTCAGGTATAGGATGATATGCTTTTATAGATAGCTTATTGTTCAATATATTTCCACAAGATAGTAATATCCACAAATTTCATGCACCTTTTCAAATTCTGAGGGCTAGCCATGGACTAATAAATTAACTCACAACTCACACTTGTGTTGTCTGTTGGTCATATATTCAGGAATACCAATAGGCTTAGCTAGTTTATAATTTGCATACAATAGTCCATTTAGTATTTACACACACACACACACACACACACACACACACACACACACATCATTGGTATAATTTAGGCCTAGAGTTTCCACTAATCAATGGCCCATTGTCCCTTACAAGGAATCTTTCAAATCCTACTCTGATTAGCAAACTTAATCTGTTGTTTGGCTTAGCATTACTATCTTTTAAGATTTACCCTTATAAATCTCAATAATTACATATGTGAATTAATATATAGTCTCACATTTTATAGCCTCACAGCGGTAGTGATGGTGCAGCATTTGGAAAACACACATTCAGGAGTCTTCTGAAAGTCAACCTTTCATGAGGATGAAAGATAGGGACTGAACTTAATTCAACCTAAGGGATACCAAGTAAATCCTCCATATAAATACATGAACAGTAAAGCAAATGTATTTGCATCTCAGTTGCCATTTATGTTTTCTTCTATAATTTATAGTCAAATTACACTATTTTCTAACCTTGTTATCATGGAATTATTTAAACTTATGACTGGGGTTACACCAGTTCACAACTCAAATTGACATATTCATATCCACATACATATTTCCCTCTTTTAAAACATTTATCAGACAGTTGCTTCAGAAAATACACATTGTTTTGGCCATATAACTTCTTACTGTGTTGCCGTTTATCTAAACAACTACTTCTAAGCTCTTAGGCAGAGCAATTAAATTGTTCTTAACAAGGCTTCATTTGCAGGCAAGGAAAACACCGTGAATAGAACTGTAAGCAAGTCTTCATAGAACATGTTACATTCTTGAGACACGAAATGGAAGATCAGGGACTCTGCTTCAATATTTTCCATAAAGGAACTTTCACTTCCTAGTTTCTCAAACTTGAGAGTATTTAACGTGGGGATTAACATTGTATAAAACACTGAAACCATTTGATTTCCTGCCTGGGATCCATGTTGAGAGGGCTGCAAGTTAAATACACATAGCTGTTCCATAATATAGGTCAACAGCGGTCATGTGGGAATCACATATAGAGAAAGCTTTTTCTTTGCCAGAAGCTGAAGGAATTCCCAGGATCATCATGAGGACAGACACGTAGGCGACAAGGATCACCACAATGGAGGTGACCAGGATGAATCCCCCACAGCCAATAACCAGTATCTGGGTGACCCAGGGGTCTGAGCAAGCCAGTACCAATAGTGGAGGAATGTCACAGAAGAAGTGGGGAAGGACACGTGGTTGACAGAATGATAGTTGTGTGATGGAAGTTGTCACAGAAACCATGTTAACTAATCCCCCAAAGTAGCATCCTGCTATCATGAGGAGACAACACACTCTAGACATGGTGATAGGGGAGAGCAGTGGGTGACAGGTGGCAGTATAGTGGTCATAAGCCATGGAAGCCAAAAGGTTGCATTCAGCAGAGACAAAGATTATGAACAAGCCCTTTTGAGCTATGCATCCAAGGAAAGAAACGGCCTACAATTTAGATAACAAATTTGCTAAAGTCTTTGGGATTGTAATGGAAGAGAAACAGACATCAAGAAGGGAAAGGGGGTGCCTGGGTGGCTCAGTGGTTTAAAGCCTCTGACTTTGGCTTGGGTTACTATTCCAGAGTCTTGGGATCGAGCCCCCAATCAGGCTTTCTGCTCAGCAGGGAGCGTGTTTCCCCCCCCTCTCTCTGCCTGCCTCTCTGCCTCCTTGTGATCTCTGTCAAATAAATAAATAAAATCTATATAAAAAAAAAAAGAAGGGATAGGTTAGAGGGAAAAAAAGTGCATGGAAGTATGGAGGCAGGGACTGATTCTGCTCAGGATTACCAGGCCTAGATTCCCCAACACAGTGACAATATAAATGATAAGGAAGACTCCAAATAGCAGGACTCCAAGCTGAAGGTTGTCTGCCATGCCAAGAAGGATGAAGTCAGTCACCATGAATGAATTCTCCATCCACACAAGCTGGATATTATTCTTGACCAGTTAAGAGCTCTTTAGACATGCTTTAGTTGAGGAAATAATGGGAAACTGGATGATATGGGTAAAAGAGTCCCACTCAAAACATATCAATCCACAACAGTCTCCAGCCCTTCCCCTCATCTATATTCTCACTTTATTTTTTAATATTTTATTTTATTTTTTTCAGTGTTTCAGGATTCATTGTTTATAGACCACACTCAGTGTGCCATGCAAAACGTGCCCTTCTTAATACCCACCACCAGGTTCACCACCCCACCCTCTTCCCCTCCAAAATCCTGTTTGTTTCTGAGTCTACAGTCTCTCATGCTTCAATCCCACCTCCAATTTCCCCAATTCACTTATCCTTTCCTTCTCCTAATGTCCCCCATGTTATTCCTCACGCTCCACAAGTAAAACCATATGATAATTGACTTTCTCTGCTTGACTTACTTCACTCAGCATAATCTCCTCCAGTCCCATCCATGTTGATACAAAAGTTGGGTATTCATCCTTTCTGATGGAGGCATAATATTCTATTGTATATATAAACCATATCTTCTTTCTTTTTTCTCTCTCTCTCTTTCTTCCTTCCTTCCTTCCTTCCTTCCTTCCTTTCTTTCTTTCTTTCTTTCTTTCTTTCTTTCTTTCT
>NC_081575.1:19009368-19018363 GCF_022355385.1 Mustela nigripes | reverse complement strand
TCTTTCTTTCTTTCTTTCTTTCTTTCTTTCTTTCTTTCTTTCTGTTGAAAGGCATCTTGACTCTTTCCAAAGTTTGGCGACTGTGACCATTGCTACTATGAACACTGGGGTACATATGGCCCTTTCTTTCACTACATCTGTTATCTTTGGGGTAATCTTTGGAAGATACCCAATGAACTACATAACCAGACAACTCCCTCCCTTTAGTAATTGTGACATTATTTCTGAAACAGTGGAAGTCATCAATACTTACTATTCTGCTTGAACAGTAGAGGGTTTTCTAGAACCTTGATCATTTCTTCACCAGAGATTGTTGCAGAATCAAAATGCCCCTTAATGGCCATCAGAAACCTAAGCCAAGTCTGAAGGTACCATTTGGATCCCGTGAGTGAAAAACAAAAGGATTCATGCAGCTCCTGACTGATCATCAGCTTACTGATTCCTTTAACCATGTTTGGGGCAAAGGCAATGCAGCTGTGCAAAACCAAGTATGAATTCCACAAAGATTTGTTCATTCCACAAAGACTTGTTGGTCAGGTCCATCTAAGCAAAGGGCCAGGTCACAAAATGGTTGGAGTTAGATGGTGCTAAGGCTGAGGGCATGGACTCTATCTCTCTCTATTGCAGTCACAGGGTATCTCTAATGGTGGCTTACTGCCTCACGCAAATACCTGGATTTTGCCCTGGATGAAGCACCAGACAAGAGAAGGCCTAAGTCCTTGCAGCTCCATCTCTATCTATAGACTCTAAATTAAGTTAGAGTCCCCGTGTTTCCCTGGATGGTCATCAGTGAGGGGTGTCTAGAAGGGAACCTGTATTTAGTGAAACGTTGGACAAGCAGACCTTGGAGGGTTCTCCCAACTTTGATTAAAAAGAAAAACATGTGTGAGACAACTGAGTGGCTCAATTAGTTAGGCAACCAACTCTTTTGATTTTGATTTAGGTCATGATCTCAGGGTCCTGGGAGTGAGCCCTGTGTTGGCTTCACACTCAGTGGGGAGTCTACTTGAGGATTCTCCCTCTCCCTTTCTCTCAGTCCCTCCCCTCTCCAATTAAAAAAAAATCAAAAAAACAAAAAGAAGAAGAAGAAAAGAAAAAGAAGAAAGACATGTGTGATTCAAATCAGCAGAAAATACAGGTTCTTTATTTGGTATAGTAGTTAAGATATCCAATCCTGGAGACATATGGACCTATTTGAATCCTAGCATAGGATATCACTGGTTCTGTGACTTAGGACTTAACCTATCTAAGCTTTAGTTTACTAATCTGTAAAAGAAGAACACTATATGACTTATGTCATGGGGCAATAGTAAAGATTGAATGAAATATTGTAAGTAAAGCACTCAGCACATATCAGGTGCTCACTGAATTCTACTTTCTTCATTCCTTCATGAGCATGTCTATCTCTGTATTCATTATTTTTTTCACTCCGTTTCACCAAATGCAAGTGGAGATATTGTATGTGCACACTACCACCATTTTAGATCAACAGAAGTGAATTCTAGGAAGACTGGCTAAAATATAATTTTCAATGCTCCACTCTCTAACCATATCTCAGACCACACATGCATGCACACATGCACTCTCACACACACTTTGACCAGAGCAGATGAAAAAAGAATTTTTTACTTGTGGTAATAATTCACTCTTATTACTCTATCCTAACTGTTGGAGTTGATTTCTGCTGCTGTTGCTACTGCTGCTACTGTTGCTGCTGCTCAGCACAGCAGCCTGCCCAGGGGAGCACTGAATAACTTAGGCTTCTAAATATGGAGATGAGAAGAGAAAATACTGGGATGAATGCAGGTAATGGAAAAAATACTGTTTTCAGTGACAAAAGACATGAGTTCTAGTCCTGGCACTAATTTGTATTGTTTTTCCATGGAGAATCCACATAACCTCTTCCAGCCCCTTATTTTCTCATCTTGAAAAAACAATACCCACCATGCCTCTCTTTTTGGGTTGGCAGGAAGATCAAATAAGATAATGAATGTGAAAGCACTCTGTAAACTCTGAAGGGTGATACAATACACATGGAACGGATCCCTATTATTATTCCATCATGGAAGGTGGGAGAGGGAGGAGGAATGCATCAATATGATCATTTTCTGCTGTGTGCTCCGGCTCCTGCTTACGGAGCTGCACTCTTTGCCCTCCCACTCACCCCCCTACACACACATCATCTGCTCTGCCTCTATACTGTGAAAGTTTCAGCCTGTGAAGATTTAAACAAACAGCTCTTGACTGCTCACGTACCTTGAATCATAAAAAAGACAGGTTTTCAATGTTAGCTTCATGTTATTGTATCATTTTAAAAATTTTCCCATTTTAGGATACATCTGTTCCTTGACATGTGCATGTACTGTAGGCATTCAATAAATATTAGTTGAATGGATAAATGACTATTATTCTTTAGAACATGACAAAATCTTTTTTTCCTTAAAATAAGATTGAATTGCTTTTTCTTCCCAAAGGAAATAACCATAAAAAATTAAGACTTTATTAAGGAAATGATTATATACCCCATCTACACATGCTACTGCATGTGTCAATATTGCATCCAGAATTGGCATATTATTAACTTGGCCAATGTGTCTTGTATATCCACTTACTGGAAATAATCAGGCACTCTTTTATTTGTTGAAGAAATAAACTTTTATGTTTAAAAAGTGCATTAATGCATTTATCCCTAGAGGCATGTAAATTTACAGTAATGGTTCTTTAAAAACTTTTTTTTTTTTTGATTACCCTTCTTTTCAGTTTTTTGGTTATGCAGTTCTCTGGGTATCTTTCAAAAATAGCACAACATTTAGCATTTATACAAAGGTTCACTTATTTAGTTATTCAATACAATTTCAGGAGTGTTTAATAAACACAATCTTCCAAAACATCATATATTTCAACCCAACCATTTCCAGATGAAGAAACAGAAGTTCAAAGAGGTTAAGTGACTTGTCTAAGGTCTCACAGTGAATTAGTGGCAGAAATAGTGTTGGAATCCAGACCTTCTGACCTAATTCAGTAACCTTTCCACATTACTATCTTGCTTTCCTTTTAATTTGTTTTCTGCAGTTATTCTGGATGGGACTTTCACCTTTGGTACACTTATTTTTCCAGTAATAGATTAAAAGTCATCCTCTGTCACCATATTTGAGCTATATGGTCTTGAGCAGATAGCTTGCTCTTTCTGGGTCCTAGTTTCTTCATCAATAAAATAAAGCAGCTAGACCAGGTGCCTCTGAGGCCCTTTTCAGCTTTGAGCTCTAATTTCCCATGGCTCTGTGATTTAAAATGTACACGGATCATTGGTCATTCTCAATATCTGATGGAGGGAAGTTGAAAGAGCAAATTTATTTAGATCCATGAGTCTATGTTATACAAAATACTCTATTTTACTCTGTTCTTTCAGCCCTCACAGTGTGAGAAATGTCATATTGGTGTTTTGTCTCTGTGGAAGGCACTGAGGGCCATTGAGGCAAAAGTACTGGAGAGATATGTTCCAAACTTCCTAAACACCTTAAGGCAGAGAGAACTTGGATAAAGATTGGGTCAAAGCATCCAAGTTATATCATATCCTAACCGTATGATCTCTAATTGCTCAACCTCTCTACTATCAGTTCCCGTATTTAAAATGGAATATTACCTAACTTTAATGGCTGTTTGAAGATTAAATAAGAAAAAAATATAGAAAGTGCTTAACAAAGATGTAGGTGTTTAATAAATGTTGTTTTGCTTCTGCTTAAAAGTCCATTTTTTATTTCACAATTTTACATATATGAAATGTCCAGACTAGGCAAATCTGTAGAGGAATTGGTATATAAAAAGTAGATTAATGGTTGTCAATATCTTGAAAAGTGGTGCAGGAATGATAGGATAGGTTGTTTCATTCGTTTGTATTTTATTAGTTATGTGATTTAATTAAAATTTATGGACTTATACTTTGAATATGTCTAAAACTTTCAACACTTATGCTACCCAAAACCTTATCATTGCTTTAGTTCAATGACCACCATGATTTGATATTCCCATATGGTTACATTTCTCATATGTATAAAGCTCACTAGATGAGTCATCAAAAAAAATGTACAACAAGCACATTAGGGAACATATTCAGTATATAATCACAGGATAAAATATATGACCTCAGCATAATACAAATTAAAACACAATGTCCCCCAGCTTGGTAGTATACATGTAATAAAGACCACTGTTGGGAAACAGGTCACCACATAAATTGCTGGTGAAATATCTGGAATACACTATGAGAGTGTGTAACTGCTCTTTGCCCAAGTAATTCCATTTGCAGAAATATACACCCAAGGATATAAGCCAAAATAAACGAAAATAATTTATGCAAAAAAGTTCATTATATTGCTGTTTATTCGTCTGCTGTATATGTATATCTGTAAATCACTATGTCATAAGTTTAGGGGATTCAACTATGTAAGACCCAATCCCTGCCCTCAAAGAGCCTATAATATAACAGGGAAGACAACTGTATGTGTAACATGTTCTTTCATGGAAATAAAGACAAAAAGCTACAGGAGCAAAAAAGAACTGATTTTATTCCATGGGGGTGGAGCAGGGTTCAGGTGGGGAAAAGAAAGTTATTATGGAGGGGGTAGCATTGAACCAGAACCTTGAAATGTGAGTAGAGTTTGGTGCAAAATAGGAGTGGTTAAAAGACATTCCATGAAAGATTCCAAATGCTCAATAACTGGAGGCTGGCGTTAACATATTACTGGATATTAACAGGCTGGGTGACTATACAATCATTAGAATCAACCAAAAGAAATATATTTGTGAAATAACCTTAAGCCACAAAAAAACATGACTGGACCTGAAAAAAGTCAGACAGGCAGGCACCCAAATTGCTGGATATCCATGTTTGATTCACTAAAGTTGCTCAAGTTTCATAATTTTAAAAGGTCAACAACATTATATAAACGTGGGGGCTAAAGCAAACCTAAAGCATTGCTCTAATCCTTCTCTGGGATTAAACATTCAGTCAGGAGGGCTGTGAACTTTGGGTTTCTGCAGTATCTTCAGGAAAGTAAGAGTCTCAGTTGCTTGTGGTTACTGTACGGGGCTGGATTCTGTGCTTCCTTCATTTTCACGTCTCCTATGAATGAACACAAATCATCTCCTATGAACGAGCAGCTTGATGTGGTGCTCCCCACGCTCTTCACCCTCTCTCCCCATCACATCCTAGCCCACTAAATCCTCTTCTATTTTAGCAAAGCAATTTCAATGCCCAGTCTCCAAAATCCCTGAGTTATGGGACAGGAGTTAGGAGGACTCAGAACATCTGTCTTGTTTTACTAAGTCTACTGACAGAAAAAACAAAAGCACCTGGGATTGGGAACCTTAGTTTATGTAAGCTTGGAATTCATCAGCTCTGATTTCTGTCTGCTACATTCTTACCCAAATTTATTGTGTGTTCCCTCTGCAGACATAAAATAGAAATGTGAAAGGCAATTTAGTTACTTTAAGAAAAACTTGTCTCCCTGGCTGAAGTTTTTCAAGTTCTAGGCCCCAGGCAGACACATCAAAATAGATCAGTTTTTACTGTACAGCCAAAATCAGGGACTCTCTGTGAAAGGGCCTGCCCCATTGTTTGCTCCCCTTCATTCCAAATGGAAGGATTTTGAGGAAATGCAAAATGCCACAAACTCACCTGCAATGTCTTATCATTTGTATCAAGGTCATATCTAACATTTAGCATTGTTTTCCCCCAGCGGTTTTTGCTGGCAGGACTGAGGGTATTAGCTTCTTGGACTTCTATCTATATAGCCAGCCACTCATGGGCCAACTGTGTGGTGTTTAACACAAGCACTATATGTCATATAATACAGAATCATTCTCCCCTGAGGGAATCTGTGGCTAATTGAAAGGCTACTGTGTAAATAAACTCTCTTTCCATAACTGTACCTTATGTTTATGTAAGTGTTAAAAAAAACTCATGCCACTAATTCTTTTCATCCAAATCCCACTCAAATCTAGCACTATACTTTCACTGTTCTAACACCCCTGTGAGATTAGTGGGCCAGTGATGGTACACATTTACACAGCTGGGCTGTTTTGATCAGACCATATCTTCAGGTCCCAAATTAGAAAGAGTAATGGGCAGATGGTCTGAAGAGATGGGCCTGGGCCTCAGCTCTGCCACTAACTAGCTGTCTGATATTTGGCTAATAACTTCCCCTTTCTTGTCCTCAGTTTCCTTATCTGTAAAACAAGATATTAAACTGAACAATTTGCAGTTTTTCCCCACTTCTAAGATTCAGTGAGTTTAAGTTCATAGACATGTTTCAGAGGCAGCCTCCCATGAATAAAATGTAGCTTTATAAAGTTGAAAATATATTGGTTTTGCAGTAAAATATACTTGTGCTATTGTGTCTTGTCTTACATATTGTTTTTCCTCAAGTATCTAATTCTCCTATTTTGATTTGACTAATTTGCTATATAGTTATTTTCATTTTTTCCCTACAACAGTATCAGATGCTATGACTATAAATATCATTTTTAATTAATAAAATAATTCAGATTAATTTATGCAGCAAATACTTAACTGACTGTCTATTATGTCCTAGGCACTAAGGATGTACAGTGAATAAGATAGACAATATCCCTGTTTTCATGAAGCAAGCATACCTGTGGTGGAGACATATAATAAGCAAGTATATAAATATATAATGTAATAGAAGTGCTACAAAATAAACACATTAAATGTCATGATGAAAAATAAAGAAGGGTTTCCAGTTAAAAGCAGTGGATTAGACATTCCCATTTATGTATAAATGACACAAAATAAACTATTTTAGAGGCATAAACCCATGAAGAAAAACAAACAGGAAACATTTATGAAAAGCATTTTAGGAAAAGGAAAGCAAAAAAGCAACTATTAACAGATTGGGAGAACCAAGAAACCTGAATCTTAAAACAACAGTGAGAAAATAAACAACACAATTTGCACCAGTGATCTCCCAAAAGGCTCAGATATTGGCAGAATCCAGTCATCACTGGGTACTTCTATAAGTGAGGGTGAAAGTGGGGCTGAAAACATGGGAATTGTTTGAAAGATGGTTTATGGAGCAAGTAAGCCTCCAAATCCCCTCCTCATTTCTTCACAGCAGGGCAATTCCCCTACATGCTTCCTTCTTACAGAAGACTCTTCACAGTGGAGCAATTCCCCTACATACTTCCCTCTTACCAAAGAGTAGAAACTTATTCTGATCATTAAAATAACAAGGTTTTTGGGCTGGGTGACTCAGCTAGAATTCAGTGTGTGATCTAGCTATCTACTATATGGTGAGACTACAAGACTTCTTCTCCTGTTTAGTTCCCAGAAACCTGCAGCCAAGGCTTGCCTCAGGTAGAAGATTGGAAGGTTATTTTCTGAGAGAATCTGATCACCTTATATAAAATTATCTAAAAATAATTAGAAGTTCACCAACAGTAGGGTCCACAATGACAAAACTTTTAATAAAAAAATCTTTTATAGATTCTGGACACTAGTCCTTTATCTGATATGTCGTTTGCAAATATCTCTCTGTAAACCTGGTGATTCACAGACCTGTACCCCTGGGGATAAAAATATATGTTTATAAAAAATAAAAAAATTAAAATTAAAAAAAAAATCTTTTAATCAGCTTTTTTGTGTCCCACTCAAATATAACCAAACATTCAAGGACCCTAAGACATCATTTTTAAAAGAATATCATAAAAGGAAGAGATCAAAACAAAAAAGCTAAGAAAAAATAACTTAGGGGGGAACACTTTCAAAATCACTAAGATCATCAGAAATATAAAAGAAGGTATTATAGTCATTAAACAAGAATAGTAACTATAAAAATAAACATTGAATAAAGGAGTTCTTGGATATTTTAAGAGACAACAGAAATAAAACTTCAATAGCCATAATGGAAAATAAGGTTGAGGATTTCTCACAAAAACTAGACCAAAGAAACAAAGATAGAAAATTAGAAAAAAATTTAATTTAGAAGATCAAATCAGGAGTTCCAACATAGCAATGATGGATTTCCCTAAAAGAGAACAGAGAAAATGAGGAAGAAATTATTTTAAGAATCATTTGAAAAAAATTCCCTGAAGAAATAATTTCTAGATTAAAAGGGACAATTGAATACCCAGCAAAACTGATGAAAATAGATCCACACTAAGGCATACCACATTGAAATATAAGAACACTGGAGACCAAGAGATTATATCTGAATGACAAAAGTTGAGTAAGAAAGCATAGAGGAGTAAGGGCCACAGAGATGGCCATAATCACGGCATTGCATAAACTATATCCAGTGCATTACTGCATCTCTCTACTCTAAAAGGATATCAGACACATGAAAAAATGTTCAACATCATTAGCCACCAGGGAAATTCAAATCAAAACCACAATGAGATACACCAGTTAGAATGGCCAAAATTAACAAAGCAGGAAACAACAAATGTTGGCAAGGATGTGGAGAAAAGGGAACTGTCTTACACTGGGATGCAAGCTGGTACAGCCACTTCAGAGAACAGTATGGAAGTTTTCTCAAAAAGTTGAAAACAGAGCTACCCTATGACCCAGCAATTGCACTACTGGGTATTTACCCCAAAGATATAGATGTAGTGAAAAGAAGGGGCACATGCACCCCAATGTTCATAGCAGTAATGTCCACAATAGCCAAACTGTAGAAGGAGCCAAGATGCCCTTCAACAGATGAATGGATAAAGATGTGGTTCATATAGACAAAAGAATATTACTCAGCCACCAGAAGGGATGAATATCCACCATTTGCAGAGACATGAATGGAACTGGAGGGGATTATGCTAAATCAACCAGAGAAAGACAATTATATGGTTTCACTCATATGTGGAACATAAGGAATAGCATGAAGGACCACAGGGAAGGGAGGGAAAACTTAAGAGGGTGGGAATTAGAAGGGGAGACAAACCATGAGAGACTATGGACTCTGGGAAACAATCTGAGGGTTTC
>NC_081575.1:18980768-19009268 GCF_022355385.1 Mustela nigripes | reverse complement strand
GGTGTTCTATGCAAACAATGAATCATGGAACACTACATCAAAAACTAATGATGTACTGTATGGTGACTAACATAATAAAAAAAAAAAGAAAAAGTGAATTGGGGCAAATTGGATGGGGAGAATCTTGGAACACTGAAAAAATAAAATTAAATTAAAAAAAGAATAAAAACAAAAAATAGATTACTATAAACCATATATACTAACAAATCGGATAACTTAGGGGAAAAAAAAAAAACAGATAATTCCTAAAAATGCACAAGTTACCATGGTTGAATGAATCTTGACTCCAAGAAATAAGAAATCTTAGACCAATAATAAGAATGAAAGTTGATTTTGGAATCAAAAATTGCCCAGCACAGAAAAGCCCAAGACCATATAGTTTCATTGGTGAATTCTACCACACAATTAACAAAATAATAAATGAAAATCTTTATCAAAATTTTACAAATAATAGAATAGAGGAAACACATTCAAAACTATTCCATGAGGCCAGTAGTACCCTGATACCAACCCCGAAGATCTGGATTCTAATGGATTCTCAAGAATATAAACTCAAATTGGTGGCCTTAGATTTCCTTTCCTTACAGATCCCATGGCAGGTCTTGTTTAGGAGATAGTAATTTTCTTAGTCTGCTCAGGTTGCCATAACAAAATAAATTAAACAATAGGAATTTATTTTTCTCTCAGTTCTAGAAACTGGGAGTGCAAGATTAAGGTACCAGCATGGTTGATTTCTAATGAGAGTACTCTTCCTGGCTTGCAAACAACCACTTTCTACTGTGTCCTCACATACGGAGAGAGAGCACTCTCTGGTATCTCTTCTTTTGAAGAGTATAAGAATTTTCAGGGGTAGGGGTATACAATTCAGTCCACAGCAGTAATGAAACTTGCAGAGCAAAGAGGCAAAGGGTCAGGCAGTCCTTCTAAATGATACACAGTTGAGTGAATAGTCTACAATCATATTCCTTCCAGATTTATCTGTCTATGTCTACTAAATATGTCTACTAAAGCACTCTATCCAACTCCCAGCACTTCCCCCTCCATCCTCCCACTCTTCCAAACCACCATGTGATAAAGATAAAGACTACTGTACTCTAAAATCATCTGATGGGATCAAGTTTCATAGACAGAAAAGGAATTCCTTTATGTTTAATAGATAATAGGGAAATAATATGTCCAAAGTCACTCTGAAAATAATGTTTCAAGCTAGAATTGAGACACAGAGCTCTTGTATCCCAACAAAATATTATTTTCCTTCTACAGACTTAGTAGCTATTGTCCTAAGAGACCAAAGCCTCAGGTTGGTTCTGAGAGAATTCAACATATACTTAAGGACTGCTAAAATGCTGGGTCACTGTGACACTTAGTCTGATTTTAACTGTTCAGTTCCATCTTCCTGCACATTCTATCAATAAACTGAAAATCAGGGAGATCCCCTTCCTCCACCAGCCTTAAATTTCATTAAGGAAGAAGTACACTAAGTATTTGTTCTCTCGGCACTTCAGGTGGCAAATTTGATCCTTTCCCAGGCCCGCTAGAAACATGGAAGCTACTTGTTCTCTTGCCAACTGTCTTCAAGGACAGTGTGCTCTCTAAAACCCACATGACAATAAATATTACCTAATATAGGCCAGTAATTCCATACCAGAGTTGAAAATATCAATGTTATTACTAAGATTGAAGCATTGACTAGAAAATAGTCCCAGTGATCTGCAGATTATGACACAGTTATGGGTGTCACCTTCCCAGAATTCATGTTCTCCAAGGAACATTTTATGATAAAAATCCACCTAAATCTGACTACTTAGTTACTCCACTTTGCACTCTATTGCTTACCTTGTTAAGTTGTTGCTTTGAAAACACTATTGTGGTGTTCAGATTTGTCATTGAGCAAGTGTGTGTTCTCCCTAACAGACTTGTGAGTTCTATATAGCTGTGTCTGAGTACGGTCTTCAACACCTGTGCTTTATGTGTTCTAAATTTTCCTTTCTTAACATTTCTTTTCACAGACACAACAATCTAATATTATGAGGAAGGATAAGAGGTAAGGATTGTCCAAATATGGCTCATGCACCAAATATAGCAGACTGAATAGTAAAATGTGACACCATCTGCTATGATTCTCTGCAATGATAGTAGCTAAGTGGTTAAACTTTGATGTCCATGTATCTCCCTCCCTACCCCCCTTCAACAGTCCTTCTATGTCCCAAAGTTTCCCTTATGTAATTGCCAAAAAAACCTAGATAAACGGGATAAATGGATGGAACAGGAACACCATAGGTAATCAGCCCTTGCTCTCCCACTCCTCTCAGTGTTTCCTTTTTTTTTTTTTTTCTTGCTGCTAGAGATGTTTGTCGGGGAGGAAGAGAAGAAGGCAAGAGGGAATTCACTGCATCCTCAACCATTCTCTGCCAACTGGATGAAAGGGAGGAGACCTACAGGTTGCTTCTCTCACTTCATTTCCACTTCCTTAATCCTAAAGAAGAGTTTTCATACTGCCTCCTTCTCCCATTAGTGAAACAATGAATAAATGGATAGTCTGGGTGTTCATCTTGAAGAGGTTTCCAATGAAGTTATAGGCAGAGATTGGCTCTGATTTTATTGACAAGCTAACTGTTTCTAGTGTTTTTTAAAAAAACTTTTATTATGCAGATTACTTAAAGCGATGCTTAATCTTTTTCTTTTCTTTCTCCTGTTTCCTCATCTCAAACAGAAACCTACTTCTACAACTACCTCCAGATGACCTTTCTTAGCTACAACACTCTTTTGTAATAAACCCCCTACTCCCACACACAACATAGGCTAAATGATTAGGCAGAATGTAATTTTTTTGTCATGAACTCTCTAAGTGGGCAGGCCCCACACATACTCTCTAGTCACTTGAAATAGGGATGCAGTTCTTTAGGGAGCCTCCAAACAAAGAATTGGAGCCACAAAAGAAAGGACTACTTATTTATAGCCATTTTGCCAAGTATTTCTGATATTAGTCCTTCCCTGGTAATTGTCAGTCTGCTCGGTTCTCCCACAACACAAAATCATGTTTTGTGCTATTCCTCTTAGATGCTACTGCCAAATATCATTAATCAGCTGGTACACACAAAGACCTTCACAATTATACCCAACTTGTTACCTTCTACCATTATCTCCTGTACTACAGCCATACCAGACAACTCTAAATTACTGCACACATCATGTACTTTGAGGCCTCACACGTTTCTCCTCTATATCTTTACAATAGGGCTTCAAATTGCTTTTCATTCTTCAAGACTCATTTAAAAAGTCATTTTCTCTTTAGAGTCTTCCATGACCCCTATTACCAAACCAAATTAATTGTTCTATATATGATTTTTATTCTCCCATTAATTCAATCATTCACAAATTTTTGAGTATCAACTACTTGTCAGGCACTTTGCTAAGCATTGGGAATATAGAAGATGATAGACATGGTCCCCGTCCTCATAGAATTTATAGGATAATAAGAGGGATAAGTAGTTCCAATAAATACTTTTTATAGGGAAAGTACAGGTGGCTATGAGATGTCACTGCAAGGATCTGAGATAGACTTGAGAAGTCAGAGAAGGTCTATCTGAATAAAAAGTATTTAAATTGAGACCTGAAGTAGGAATGTGGATTAGCCACATACAGAGGGTATTACCTTCCAGACAGAGAATATGAGCATATGAAAAGACAGTGAGGCAAAGAATTTGGGGGTTTCAAAGAACTGAAAAAAGGAGAGCACAAAATGGGAATTCAGGAGAAGGCCAGGCATTGTAGGCTGAATTAATAATTCCGGACATTATGCTTTATTCTCCACAGGGTGATACATGCTAGGATGGATTGGGCTTGAACCAATGTCCCCATAGGTACAGAACTGAATAAAGTGGGTCTCTGAGAAGAAGAAAAACTAATTCTGGACCTTAAATTAAGAGGAATAGGAAGTTACTAAAAGAGATTACCCTGGAACTATTCAGAGGTAACAAGTTAGATACAAAGACATGCTAATCTCCTGGAAAAGGATGATAAAGAGAAGTAGGATGTATATGAGTGATAGTTAAGATCAGAAATCTACTGTATGGTGACTCACATAACATAATAAAAATTTATTTTAAAAATGAATCTATAGGACTTAAATAATGGTATCTTAAGAAATAAAGACAGGAGATTTCAAAGTGATAAAAATCAATAATGCTTTATTTTATTGAGGTAAGGAATAATAGGGAAGGATCAAAATTGGTTTCAGGCAGTGAGGTGGGTAGACAATGAGTCTGGTTTTGAAAATACTGAATTTATGGTGCTTATGAGATATACAAGTGAATATAACAAATAGGTGCATGGTTCTGGAACCCAAAAAAGAGAGTTAAGGATCTTATTTATTTGTCAGAGAGAGAGTGAGAGAGCACAAGCAGGCAGAGTGGCAGACAGAGGCAGAGAGAGAAGCAGGCTCCCCCGCTAAGCAAGGGGCCTGATGTGGGACTTGATCCCAGGACCCGGGGATCATAAGCTGAGCTGAAGGTAGTGACTTAACTGACTGAGCCACCCAGACATCCCCAAAAGAGAAAGTTAAATTAGCTTTAAGAAACAATCATCAGCATAAAGATGGTTACTGAAGTCATGAAAGTGGATGATTTTACTTTAGGGAGAGAGTAGAATGAGCAAAGAAGAACTCTGTGACATCACAACAAACATTAAAACATTACATGAAGAAGCCACAAAAGGAGATGGAGAAAGAATGGTGAGAGAAATAAAAGGAAAACTAGGGGAGTGAGATTTTCAAAGTCCAATGAAAGAGGGTACATCAAGAAAGAAGGCGATTATCTGAGATGAATACTGTTGAGTTGCCAAGAAGGGTGAATTTAGCAGCATGGGTGCCGCTGTGACCTTATTGAGAGCTATTTCAGTGGAGTCGTGTGGGGAAGAAGACAGATTGGAGTGGGTCGAGGTGAAGAAATGGAGACAGGAATGTAGGCAATTAAAGAAATTTGTGTTTAATGGTAGGAGTGAGATTGTTCAGTAACTGAGAGGGCTAAGGGATCCAAGAGGGCGTCACTTGTTTGTTTGAACATAGGAGACTATAATATGTTTAAAAGCTGAAAAAAAATTGCAGTAGAGAAGGATTGCTTGAAGATGTAGGAAAGAAGTCAACTGATGGCATAAATCTCCTGGGAAAGCAAAAGGGGAAGAAATCCAGAATATAGATGAAGGGACTAGCTTTCTATTAAAAGGAAGGCTATCCCTCCATGATAACATTAAGAAAAAAAAAAAAAAAGAGGGTGGCTGAAATGTCTCTAGGTTTGGAGGTAGAGTGAGAAATTAAGAAAATTAAGAAATAAACAGTGAGAAATTCTGCCAGGATTCAGGAGATGGAGAATGACAGGAGAGAAGTTTGAGAAGATATTTTTTGCCAACTTCCCAGAATGCCTTCTTTTTCTAGAGCTCCCCCATGATTACTAGGAGATAATGTAATGCAGTAGTTAAGAAAAGGGAGCAAGAGCAAGAGTTTCTGGTAAGAACCTTGGCTCTACCATCAACGAGTTGTATGACCTTGTGCAAATCACTTTTTTCTTTTCAATTTCCCCATCTGTGAAAAAAGAAATCATATTTTTACCTCCCTCAATTTCGTTATAAAAATTAATTGAGTTAAGGGGCACCTGGGTGGTTTGGCCATTTATGTGACCAACTATTGGTTTCAGCTCAGTTCATGTTCTCACGGTCGTGAGTTCAAACCTGCTGTGGGACTCCATGCTCAGCATGGAGAGTGTTAGAGCTTCTTTCTCTCTCTCTCTTTTTGCCCTTTCCCCACTCATGCACATGCTCGCTCACTCTCTCTCTCTCCAATAAATAAATAAATAAATAAATAAAATCCTTTAAAAAGTTAATTGAGTTAATATTCATGAGGGGTTTAAAACAGTGCCTGACAAGTAATAAGCACTCTAGTGTTGCTTTCATTATTACTCCTCTCCAAATATCATCTCAGTCAGTTTGTTATTGGATTACATGGAGATGCACAGGGCAACTATTAGGTATGAGGGGAGGTGAAGTTTTTCTTCAAAAGTTGTTGATATTTTTATTTTCTAACTAGAGTAAAAATACAACAGGGACATAAGGTTTTATATGTGTGTGTGTGTGTGTGTGTGTGTATACACACACATATATATACGTACACACACACACTATATATGTATACACACATGGTATATAATCACACAGAGGTACACATTATGTAAATGCATGCGTTTTATACATATATGTATGAGATATGTATTTTACATATATAAATATATTTATATTTACATATATATATATTTTCAAGAAATCAGTGAATACCAGTATATCACAGTAGGGAGAACTTGGTCCATAGAGGATGGAATTGACAGTTTTTCTCTCTTTCTTTCTTTCTTTTTTATTTTGTTTATTTATTTGACACAGAGAAAGAGAAATCACGAGTAGGCAGAAAGGCAGGCAGAGAGAGAGGCAGAAGCAAGCTCCCTGCTGAACAGAGAGCCCAATGTGGGGCCCGATCCCAGGACCCTGAGATCATAACCTGGGCCAAAGGCAGAGGCTTAGCCCACTGAGCCACCCAGGTGCCCCTTGACAGTGGTTTCTAATAAGGAGCTTAGAGGATTTCCTTGAGCCCTAGGGTGATCCTTTTCTAAATACAGCACAGAAATACCACCACCAGTTGAGGTTTTCAATTCTATTCCAGCCCTCTTCTCTTTTTATATTTTAGGAGAAAAAGTTCACATTCATGGCTGGAAAAATCACTGATTTTTTTATGTGGAGATACTGAAACTGCTTCTTTCTGGAATAGTTTTGGAAATAGTCACAAAACTTCTGGGTAAGCTCCATAGGAGGAGGACCTCAACCTAAATACATAAATGTTTGCTTCCCGCATTTACTGCAAGAGTATTGTGCTAAATTAGTGACTTGGATATAAAGGTTGAAAGACTGAAGATACTTACATGTTTGATTGGAAAATATGGTGCCAGCTTGAGGAGAAGAGAGAATAAGCAGTTAAATGGAACAAACTTATATGGTGCCTGGAAGGTCAAATCAGAAACGTGGACTGTCAAACTTTGCTAATACAATTTGCATTAGTGAAAAGCCTAGATTACATGTACATAATAATATGCTACTTTATTATTTTCAGTACATTCTGTACATGTGAAATGGCTAAATATTGCCTAGCAGAGGTCCCACTAGACCTGATCCTGCTTGATTTATAATTAGCACATTTATTTGTTAGTATGCAAATGAGTACTGCTATAGTACTTGGGAAAAATTGTGTTAAATAAATGCAGCATTCCTCCTGCAGTTTTGCTCCAGCTATTCATTAGTGCTGCAAACGTCTTTTTTTTTTTTTCAGAGAGTACAACATTAAATAGCAAACCAGCAGAAATACGTGAATTTATACAATGGCAGTCCAGTTGTGTTAGACTGGGAAGGTGGTATGAATGCAGGGTAGAGCTTTAAGTAGCAAAAACAGATCTCACAGCAGCACAGATAAGGTGCAACTTGGAATAAGCAGGGAAAAATCCTTCCATTTGTAAACCCACTTACTCTCATTTAAACTCACACAAAAGCAAAAACACTTTGGCATCAAGATTCAAAGTCTAGCTCCATCACTTACAAGCTTTTGACTTTTGGTCCGGCAAGCTCTCACATTGCCTAGAACATAGTTTTTGCTCTTCACAAACGTGAAGACATAAGCAGTATAGTGACAATATAGCATAGTGGTTAAGCAAGAGGGCTCTGAAGTCAGACCAACTGAGCTCAGAATCCTGACCACTACACTAGCTATGTATCATTTTCATCAAGTTACTTCACCTCGTAATCTTTGATTTCTTCATCTGTAAATGGAACATCTTAGTAGCCCCACTTAACTCAGAGTTGTGGTGAATTATTTAATAAGATAATCCACAATAAGCACTTAATAAGGTGCCTGCAACATACTAAGCCCTAAATAAACACTAGGTCTTAAAGTGTTAGCCTTAAATCTTCTTCATTTTGGCTTATGACCAATCAACTCCACTATGAATGGTCTTGTTAAGAACACTAAACATTACCTCTGTGTAGCTTAATTCAGTGGACATCTTTATGATGTCGGCAGCACTTAATTCAGATGACTAATTTCCTTTTTGAAATGTAAAAACTGAGAAGATTTCAGGAAGATGTGAGGAAGTGTTAATTACTTAAAGGATAAAATTTTGGATCAGGTGGAATCTCTGCCTCTGGAACACTAAGATGTAATCAGCTACACTATCACATGCATATTGAATACTCAAATGCCCAAAGACAGAAGCTGGATTAAATGTTCTCTGAAGATTTCTTTTTGCTTTTAAAGTCTATTATTTTTCCAAATTAGTGAACAATAGCAGCTACTATTTGTGCAGAGATAGCTAAAATATAGACATGGATATTTGGAATGCGCCCTGCAATTCTCACAAAAAGTTTGTAAAATGGGTATTCTCCACATTTTAAAATTGATGAAATTGACTTAGAAAAGTACAAATAACAAAGTCATGAAAATATTGAGTGGTAAATTCAGAATATTAATTTTTTTATTTATTCGCTCATTCTTATATAAATCCAACCAATATTTGGGCACCTATCACATGCCACGCATCATCTTTAGTACTGGACTATAGCATTGAACATAGTAGATAAAATTCATGACCTTGTTGGGCTTGTATTTTAGTAGGAAGAGAATATGAGCCAGTACTGTCTGGTTTCAAGACCTTGATTCAGTTCTATAACCTAGTATAATGTCCTCCAACTAGCTTTTGTGTTATGTTACTATTGTACAGTGAGATTGAATTTTCCCCTTTTAAGAGAAAGCAGAACCATGCACCAAGGAAACCAAACTATTTCCAAATTTTTGTACTCACTGGGGAGTCTGAACAGAAGAAGCTTGTTTCTATGCTATTTCTGTGCATGTATCTGGTCACCATGGTAGGAAACTTATTTATCATCATGGCTATTATCAATGATGCTCACCTTCATAAACCCATGTACTTCTTCCTTGCTAATCTATCCTTCACTGACATCTGCTTCATAACCACTACAATCCCCAAGATGTTGGTAGATACCCAAAGCAAGAGCCCAACCATCTCCTTTGTAGGATACCTTACACAAATGTACTTTTTTTTATGTGGCTGGTGGACCTGGACAATTTCCTCTTGGCAGCCATGGCATATGACCAGTATGTTACCATTTGTCATCCATTACACTATGCTACATTACTAAACAACAAGTGTTGTGCACTATTGGTAGTGACACCATGGGTCATCTCCACCTTGTCTCAATACTGCATCTCAGTCTGCTGGGTCTCTTGAACATCTGTGATCAGAAAAAAATCCCACACTTTTTCTGTGACCTGGTACCCATTTTAAGGTTTCCTTGCTCACTCAAGTCAATGACTTGACAATCTTAAGTGTTGGGGGAAGCAGTTATCTTTATTCCCTTTGCCTTTATAATTGTCTCCTATGCCCTTATTTGTTGTACTGTACTTGGGATTCCTTCAGCAAAGGGGAAGTGGAAAACACTCTCCACTTGTGGCTCCCATCTCATATCTGTGGCCCTTTTTATGGATCCATCATTGGGGTCTACTTTCTTCTCTGTTCTCCTACTCAATAGAAAGAGGTAAGGTAGCTGCCATCATGTATACAATTGTAACTCCCATGATGAACCCCTTCATCTATAATCTAAGGAACAAGGACATGAAAGGAGCACTGAGGAGACTATTCAGCAAGAAAACATTTTTCTGGAGATGGTAAGCCCTGCCATAAGAGACACCTCTATCAAACTTTTAGCCTTGGATTAGCACATAGAGGATCTAAAAAACCTCAGGCTACTGTGCTATTATGGCAGTTTCTTTCTCATCCATCTCCTGCCCCCAATCCAGATTTAAGGCTATAGATGGGATTCATCTCTCCATTAAAAACAACAACAACAATAGCAAAGCAAAAATATTCCTTTATTCCATAGTCTTTTACCACTTACATACAGTTTTCCCTGAATAAGTTCATGGTTGTATAGTCAGTACTTACTGATTGTTCTCTAATTTTTGTTTTGTGTTTCCCTTTTGTCTCTACCAAACCCTACATGTTAGGTCATTGATGGAAGGAAGGAAGGAAGGAAGGAGTTGATAATAGCTCATGTATCTTATAGATAGTACCATGTTAGAGTTCACAACTTCCAAACAATAACTTGATTCTCACAATAACTCCTTGAGGAAACGACCATATCATTCTTACCACCTGGACACATTTATATTGCCAGAAGTTTGAACCATCATTCATTAACCCCTCCCCCGCCATCCTGAACACTTTGTTATTCCTAAAGCAGTCTACGGATTTGCATGACCCTTGTCTTGTACATGTTATACCTTTTCCCTGGAATATCTGTTCCACTTCCTTCCTACAGACATCTGATGCTTTTTAAAAGCTCCACCTCAAGCCTTACATTCCCTGTGAATTCCTTCTTAATTCTCCCATCTCTCTAGGTAAAATTATCCCTTTCTCTTCTAGGCTCCTGTAGCACTTCATTTTGTTATTGCATCACTTATCGCAATGAATTATAATTATCAGGATATTTGTTGATCTATCCAAGATGTTCTGAGCTTGCTGTGGGGTACAGGGACTAATATTTTTATTTAGGGCCAAAAGCCTTTTTCTTTTTTGTCAAGACCCTTTCTTTGACTGCAAGCTGACCGGTTGAGTTCTGTGTAATCATTCTAGCATAGATCTTACCCTTATACATAATCTTTGACTTCCAGTTTCAGTCTCTTTAAAGGTGTGAAGCAAGAACTTAGAGACACTTGCAAAGCAAGCTAAATACATAATCCTCCTGGGATAGTCTTTTATTTTGTTCCCAATTATTTACATCTAACTCAATAACAGTATTTTTAATGCCCTACCTTTATTTAGCTCCTCTAATTCTTAGCTATATGACTTTGGGTAAGTTATTTCACTTATTTAGTCCTCAAACTTCTTCATGTGAAAAATCAGGTTAATAATACTATCTCAGGGGCGCCTGGGTGGCTCAGTGGGTTAAAGCCTCTGCCTTCAGCTCAGGTCATGATCTCAGGGTCCTGGGATTGAGCCCCGCATCGGGCTCTCTGCGCAGTGGGGAGCCTGTTTCCTCCTTTCTCTCTGCCTGCCTCCCTGCCTACTTGTGATTTCTGTCAAATAAATAAATAAAATCTTTTAAAAAAATAATACTATCTCAGTGATATTTTTCAGGGATCAAGTCAAATAATGTATATAAAGTGCCTGCACATGTTACATGCTTAGCAAATGTGAATACCCTCCTTCCCTTCCTTAAATCTTTAGACCCTGAGGGTCCAAAAGATCACTAACTGTGTTCCAAGTCATCTGGAAGTTTACCTCAAAGATCATAGGGATTTAAAAAGCTTTCCAAAGGAAGTAAAGAAGATAACTTGAAAATAAAAATAAGTGTGGAAGAATGAGAAGAGTTGTATGAAGATTCAGGAAAAGATAAAATAATCCTCAAAAAAATACTAGCAAGCTGAATTAAACAATATATCAAAAGGATCATATACTATTATAAAGTGGGATTTATTTCACAGACACAAAGATGGTTCAATATCTGCAAATCAATGTAATACACCACATTAACAAAACGAAGAATAAAAAATCATATGTACTGGCACAAAAACAGGCACATAGACCAGTAGAACAGAGTAGAGAGCCCAGATATGGATCCTCAACTTTGTGGTCAAAAATCTTTGACACCAAAACACTCTAGTTCCATCCATGTTGTCGCAAATGGCAAGATTTCATTTCTTTTGATGGCTGCATAGTATTCCATTGTGTATATATACCACATCTTCTTGATCCATTCATCTGTTGATGGACATCTAGGTTCTTTCCATAGTTTGGCTATTGTGGACATTGCTGCTATAAACATTCGGGTGCACGTGCCCCTTTGGTTTTCCACATATAGTATCATATCATCTGCGAAGAGTGATAATTTGACTTCTTCTTTGCTGATTTGGATGCCTTTAATTTCCTTTTGTTGTCTGATTGCTGAGGCTAGGACCTCTAGTACTATGTTGAATAGCAGTGGTGATAATGGACATCCCTGCCGTGTTCCTGACCTTAGCGGAAAAGCTTTCAGTTTTTCTCCATTGAGAATGATATTTGCGGTGGGTTTTTCATAGATGGCTTTGATGATATTGAGGTATGTGCCCTCTATCCCTACACTTTGAAGAGTTTTGATCAGGAAGGGATGCTGTACTTTGTCAAATGCTTTTTCAGCATCTATGGAGAGAATCATATGGTTCTTGTTCTTTCTTTTATTGATGTGTTGTATCACATTGACTGATTTGCGGATGTTGAACCAACCTTGCAGCCCTGGAATAAATCCCACTTGGTCGTGGTGAATAATCTTTTTAATGTACTGTTGAATCCTATTGGCTAGTATTTTGTTGAGTATTTTCGCATCTGTGTTCATCAAGGATATTGGTCTATAGCTCTCTTTTTTGATGGGATCCTTGTCTGGTTTTGGGATCAAGGTGATGCTGGCCTCATAAAATGAGTTTGGAAGTTTTCCTTCCATTTCTATTTTTTGGAACAGTTTTAGGAGAATAGGAATTAGTTCTTCTTTAAATGTTTGGTAGAATTCCCCCGGGAAGCCGTCTGGCCCTGGGCTTTTGTTTGTTTGGAGATTTTTAATGACTGTTTCAATCTCCTTACTGGTTATGGGTCTGTTCAGGCTTTCTATTTCTTCCTGGTTCAGTTGTGGTAGTTTATATGTTTCTAGGAATGCATCCATTTCTTCCAGATTGTCAAATTTATTGGCGCACGTGCCCCTTTGGATCACAAATTTTGATATTGGTAAAACAATAGGCAAATAGTTTATGGAACAAACTAGATAGCCCAGAAATAGACCTGCATATGTATAGTCAGCTGATCTTTGACAAAGGAGAAAAGGTAGCCTTTTTTTTTATTAAAGATTTTTATTTATTTATTTGATAGACAGACAGAGATCACAAGTAGACAGAGAGGCAGGCAGAGAGAGAGGGGGAAGCAGGCTCCCCGCTGAGCAGAGAGCCCGATGTGGGGCTCGATCCCAGGACCCTGAGATCATGACCCGAGCCGAAGGCAGAGGCTTAAACCACTGAGCACCCAGGCGCCCCGAAAAGGTAGTCTTTTTAACAAATGGTGATGGAAAAATTTGATATCCACATGTAAAGAAGAAAAAAATCTAGACAAAGACTTTAAGTTTTCACACACACACATACACACACACACACACATACACACACACACAAAATCAACTCAAAATAGACCAAAATACAAAACACAAAACTATAAAATTCCTAAAAGGTATTAAGAGTAAATCTAGGTGACATTGGGTTTCACAATGACTTTCTAGATATAACAACGAAAGTATGATCCATGAAAGAAATAATTGATAAGTTGGACTTCATTAAAATTAAAAATTTTTTCTTACCATTGAAAGACTATGTTAAGAGAATGAGAAGACAAACTATGAACTGGACAAAATTTTTGAAAAAGACACATGTGGTAAAGGAATGTTTTCCAAAATACACAAAGAACTCTCAAACCTCAACAATAAGAAAACAATGTGGTTAAAAATGGGCCAAAGATTTTAACAGACACCTCACCAAAGAGGATATACAGTGAAAAATAAACTTTTGAAAAGATGCTCCATATCATATGTTATCAAGGAAATACAAATTAAAAGAACAATGAGGGGCATCTGGGTGGCTCAGTCAATTAAGCAGCTGCTTTTGGCTTGGGTCATGATACCAGAGTCCTGGAATTGAGCCCCACATTGGGCACCCTGCTCAGTGGAGAGACTGCTTCTCCCTCTCCCTCTGCCTGCTGCTCTGCCTACTTGTGCTCTCGCTATCTCTCTGTCAAATAAATAATAAATAAAATCTTTAAAAAATAAATACAAGAAAAATGATATACCACTACACTCATACTGGAATGGCCAAAATCTGGAATGCTGATAACACCAAATACTGATGAAGATAAGAGGAACAGGAACACTTATTTGTTGCTGGTGAGAATGCAAAATGACATAGCCACTTGGCAAGGGAAACAAAAGCAAAAATGAACTATTGGGACTTCATCAAGATAAAAAGCTTCTGCACAGCATAGGAAAAAAATCAACAAAACTAAAAGGCATCCTACAGAATGGGAGAAGATATTTGCAAATGGCATAGGATAAAGGGCTAATACCCCAAATCTATAAAGAACTTATAAAACTCAACACCTAAAAAATGAATAATCCAGTTAAGAAATGGGCAGAAGACATGAATAGACATTCCTCCAAAGAATACATACAAATGACCAACAGACATGAAAAAATGCTCAACATCACTTGGCATCAGGGAAATACAAATCAAAACACAATGAACTACCACATCACATCTGTCAGAAAGGCTAAAACTAACAACACAAGAAACAACAGGTATTGGAGAGAATGGGGAGAAAGGGGAAACTTCTTGCACTGTTGGTGGGAATGCAGCTGATGTAGTCGCTCTGAAAAGCAGTATGGAGATTCCTTAAAGTTAAAAAAGAACTTGTCTATGACCCAGGTGTTTATCCAAAGGATAAAAAAATATTGATTCAAAGAGGCACATGCATCCCAATATTTATAGCAGCACTGCCAACAATAACCAAATTATGGAAAGAGCCCAAATGTTTATCAACTGATGAATTGATAAAGATGTGGTAAGTATCTATTATGGAATATTACTCATCCATTAAAAAGAATGAAATCTTGCCATTAGCAACAATCTGTATGGAACTAGAGGATATTACATTAAGTGACATTAGTCAGCCAGAGAAAGACAAATACCATAGGATTTCACTCATATTTGGAACTTAAGAAACAAAACAAATGAACATAGGGAAAGGGAAAGAAAAATAAAATAAGATAAAGACAGAGAGGGAGGCAAACCATAAGAGACTCTTAACTCTAGAAAACAAACTGAGGGTTGCTGGAGGGTAAGGTGTATGGGATGGGCTAAATGAGTGATGGGCATTAAGGAGGGTACATGTTGTGATGAGCACTGGGTATTATATGTAAGTGATAAATCACTAAATTCTACTCCTGAAACTACACTATATGCTAGCTAGCTTGAATTTAAATAAAATATTGGAAGAAAAAACAAACAAACAAAAATGGAATAGCTATTTGGAAGATAGTTTGACAGTTTCTTATAAACCTAACCATACTCTTACAACACAATCTAGAAGTTGTATTTCTTAGTATTTATCCAAAAGAGATAAAAACTTATGTTCACACAAATTTTATTATTTTATTCATAATCACCAAAACTAAGAAGCAGTCAAGACATCTTTTAATAGGTAAATGAATAAACAAACAGTGGTATATCCATACAATGGAAAATTATTAAGCAATAGAAATAAATGAGCTATCAAGCCACTAAGGGACAGGGAAGAACCTCAAATGTATATTGTTAAGTGAGAAAAATTAGTCTGCAAAGGCTAGTCACTATATGATTTCAACTACATAACATTCTGGGAATGAGAAAATGGTGGAGACAGAAAAAGATCAGTGTTTGCCAAGGTCTGCAGAGAGGAAGGAGGGATAAATAGATGGAGTACAGGAAATTTTTAGTGCAATGAAATTACTCTGTATTATACTGCAATTGTGGGTATGTCATTATACATTTGTCAAGACCAAAGAATGCACACTAAGAGAAAACCCTAATGTAAATTATGGATTTTAGTTAATAATAATATATGAATACTTGCTCATCAATTATAGCAAATGTGCCATATTAATGTAAAATGTTAATAATATGGGAAATTGTGTATGGAGTTGTGATGGAGTATATGATAACTGCACATTCTGCTCAATTTTTCTGTAAACCTAAAACTTATTAAAATAGTGTATTCATTTAAAAATGTAATGCAATTTGAAAACTATAGTAATAAAACATATCAACTAGTTATTTTGCATGGAAAATTTACAAAGGAAGTGTTACTAATTACCCACTATAGTCGCAAAATTCTCAAAACCAAAGCTACTGTAGAGCAACCAGTTTAAAGCAAAGTCAAGACAATGTAACTTTTTTGTGAATGTCCCATTTTACAGTCATCTCAATCTCTATCTGCATATATTTTTAACGCCCTCCAATGATACATTGTTGTGCTATACAAGACTATTATACAAAGGACATTTAGATGCTGGAAGACTACTACTAAAAATAATGGTTTGGGATAAAGCCATTACCACTGAGAGTAATTAGCAGGACCAATGTCTATTGAAAGCACTCTTAGTTTTCTGTGATAAAACTAAATCATCTGTATGTAGATGGATGTTTATCCTTCTCCTTTTTATGAGAGGGCTCATGAATCCAAATTATCCAATGTGGCATCCAGTTATTAAGGCAGTAACCTCTTCGATATCAGCCACAGCAACTTCTTTCAAGATATGTCTCCAAAGACAAAGGAAACAAAAGCAAAAATGAATTTTGGGGACTTCATCAAGATCAAAAGCTTCTGCACAGCAAAGGAAACAGTCCACAAAACAAAGAAGCAATCCACGGAATGGGAGAAGATATTCGCAAATGACAGTACAGACAAAAGGCTGATATCCAGGATCTATAAAGAACTCCTCAAACTCAACACACACAAAACAGATAATCATGTCAAAAAATGGGCAAAAGAAATGAATGACACTTCTCCATTGAAGACATACAAATGGCTAACAGACACATGAAAAAATGTCATTGTTACTAGCCATCAGGGAGAATCAAATCAAAACCACATTGAGATACCACCTTACACCAGTTAGAATGGCCAAAATCAATAAGACGGTAAACAACAGGTGTTGGAGAGGATGTGGAGAAAGGAGAGCCCTCTTACACTGTTGGTGGGAATGCAAGTTGGTACAGCCACTTTGGAAAACAGTGTGGAAATTCCTTAAGAAATTAAAAATAGAGCTACCCTATGACCCTGAAATTACACTACTGTGTATTCACCCCAAAGATACTGATGTAGTGAAAAGAAGGGCCATCTGTACCCCAATGTTCATAGCAGCAATGGCCACAGTCACCGAAATGTGGAAAGAACTAAGATGCCCTTCAACGGACAAATGGATAAAGAATATATGGTCCATATATACAGTGGAGTATTACGCCTCCATTAGAAAAGATGGATACTCAACTTTTGTAGCAACATGGACGGGACTGGAAGAGATTATTCTGAATGAAATAAGTCAAGCAGAGAGAGTCAATTATCATATGGTTTCACTTATTTGTGGAGCATAACAAATAACATGGAGGACAAGGGGAGATGGAGAGGAGAATTGAGTTGGGGGAAATTGGAGGGGGAGACGAACAACAAGAGACTATGGACTCTGAAAAACAACCTGAGGGTTTTGAAGGGGCGGGGGGTGGGAGATTGGGTGAGCCTGGTGGTGGGTATTATGGAGGGCACGTATTGCATGGAACACTGGGTGTGGTACATAAACAATAAATTCTGGTACACTGAAAAGAAATTTTTAAAAAAAAATTTTAAAAAGACTAATTTTAAAACAAAGAATGGCCAAAACACATGCCACCTAATTCTGTCCAAAATTGTTAATGTATCTGTCAAAAAAACTAATTTTTACTGACTTCTGACTTTCTTAATTATACTATAGTAGCGGTTCTATAGAAGAGTCACTAGTCAGGGTTCTATATAGTATTCATAAACTTGAAGTCATATACAATATCTTTCTAGGTGTCACACGCTAACTTGTGATCAATAAGGGAGTGGATAATCCCACAAGGTGATAAGGAATATGAGATTTGTCACCAATGTATAACCATACTGAGGCCCTACTTGTTCGTCATATAAAACATTTGCCTGAGGGACACCTGGTTGCTGAGTCAGTTAAGCATCTGACTCTTGGTTTCAGCACAGGTCATGATGTCATGGGTCATGGAACCCAGTCCTGAATCAGGCTCTGTGCTCAGTGGGGTGTCTGCTTGGGACGTTCTCCCTTTCCCTATTTCTCTGCCCTTCCCCCTGCTCTCTCTCTCTCTCTCTGTCTAAAATAAATAAATAAATCTTTTAAAAATTTTTGCCTGAGAATCACAGATTTGAATTTTGTCAAGAAGACAGGCATACATTGTTGACGGACCGCTAAGAAGGTCTATCATTTGGGTTTATAATGAAGCTACTCCTTTAAAATAATTTAATAGTCTACATTCTGAGCCCCCAAAATGAGAGTCTAGTGATAAAGTTATAAAAGAAAACAAATTGCAAGTATTTGAGACCATTACTCAGAAATAAACAGTTTGGAGTTGAGAATTTTTATTAGGTACTTTATTTAATTAAAACTACAAAATTATTTGTACATCATGATAAAGTATTACTGTGATTGAAGAACTTAAAATCAAGGAAAAGTTTGTGGTCATAGACCAGAGAGAACTAAATGAGCTGTATGGAGACACTGTTCTTACTTTTGAACCAACAGAGCTAAAAGTATATGAGTCAACGACCAGCTGTATTTAATCATTCTTTTTTTAAAAAGACTCTTAATCTCACAAAACAAACTGAGGGTTGCTGGGGGGAGGGGGGTTGGGAGAAGGGGGGTGGGATTTATGGACATTGGGGAGGGTATGTGCTTTGGTGAGTGCTGTGAAGTGTGTAAACCTGGTGATTCACAGATCTGTACCCCTGGGGATAAAAATATATGTTTAAAAAAAATAAAAAAATAAAATAATCACCCCCCCCCCCCCAAAAAAAGATTTATTTATTGTGAGAGAAAGAGAGAGCATGGGGGGTGG
Organism: Mustela nigripes; assembly: GCF_022355385.1. Classification (NCBI taxonomy): domain Eukaryota; kingdom Metazoa; phylum Chordata; class Mammalia; order Carnivora; family Mustelidae; genus Mustela; species Mustela nigripes. The sequence goes on along the minus strand of NC_081575.1, from coordinate 18,990,463 downwards.
GCAGTGGGAGAGGGAGAGAGAGCATCTCAAGTGACTCTTCACCAAGTGCTGAGCTCCATGCAGCATCAAGTCTCAACACTGAGATCACTACCTGAGCCAAAACTGAGTCGGACACTTAACCGACTGTACCACCAGGCCCCCCTATATCTTAAGGTTATGAGAACTTACATAAGACCCTGTCCAGTGTCCACTGCACCACCTGGTTTCTTTAACTATAGATAATAAAGTTCATCATGGGCGTTATCATGCTGTAAATGACAGACCCTAAATATTCTTAAATGTGTAAGTTCTCCATTAAAAATGGTGGACAGATGCAAATCTTAAAGTACAGAGTGAGACTTCTCTATGTCTCCCTTCAACTCAGTAAATCTTAGGTTGGCTATAATAATGAAAATTATGGAGATGAGGACTGTGATCAAGAAGTTGAGTTGCAGATTGGAAGCTCAAAAATGTGCAAGATAAAACTAAAAATAGGAGCATATCACAGAAGATATTGTTCATCACATTGGACCTATACAATAAGAGCCAAAATATGGCAATTGAGGTTGGTATTGAAATAAATATTCTCTGATTGTAACAAGCAGTCACCAGTGATTTTTTAAAATTAGTTAATGTGAATACTGAGTAGAGAGCGAGTTGCAAATGATGCCTAACAATGGCAGTTCTTGGAGATCAAGAGCTAAATTTCTGTAGCAAAGACAATGAACAAACTGAGTTTTTAACCTTAACCTGAAACAGAATGTATAACTGCTCTCCATAGGAAAATTAATGAGGAATAAGGAGTTGAGCAAGAACAGGTAGGCAAGAAATGAGTATATGATAGTGTGGAGTTTAGGACTGATAGTGATGAAAAAGACTAAGCTCAGAAAACACATGTAGAAAGAGATAAACAGGAATTTCTGTGGCTGAAATATGTCAAAAATTCCTGGAAGCATGAAATCACTGAATTTCTGTTATTTCCTTCCATCAAATTAAAATTCACTGTCAGATAAACATAATCTGATCATCTTCATCAATACTAATGGCACTAGGATATAGGCACTTAAATCAGCCAAGTGAAGATCTAATTCCTAGTTTCTTGACCTTCTAAGTCTGTATGTGACTAAATTAAATAATTTCTCTAAGCCATAGCTGTCTTATCTACCAAATGAGGTGAACAGGTTTTGACAAAAAATTAAATGAAATAATGTAATATATGTAATGTTGTTTGAATATTGCTTGACACATAGTAGGTTCTCAATAAATAGTTGTTATGAAAAAGATTATATCACTATCACTTTATTAACACAGTCTCTTTAATTAAAAAAGCACCAAAACCCACATACACACACCAAAAAAAGCACAGAAGCACACACTGAGCAAGGCTAGACCATGTGAAAAAGGATGGAAAACTGTCTTGCCTTCAAACAGATTCCAGCTTAAGACACTCTCACAATGTTGGGGAAGGTCACTGACAAGGCATGACCACCAGCTGATCTGTGAGCTGGACTTGGGCAATCTAATTCCATCCCCTGTCTTTGGAATGTGGGTTCCATTTGCCTTTCCCATTGCCAGAGTCTGCTTCAAGGACATAGCCTTGAGATAGTGATGTGGTGTTGAGAATACCTGCACAGTACACTTCAATGAACCCAGTTAAGGCCTCTCTGTTAAGGTCTCTCTTAAACTTTAAAGATTTGGCACGTGGGTATAAAGGATACATTCACCTTGCCGACACCCAAGAGAAGCTTCCCTTTGCTTATTAAAATTGCCACACCAACCTGGAGTAGTTTCTCTTTCTTCAGTCTCTCCCTGCCCTCAGAGTATGGGGGTCAGTTTCAGATTACACCCAGGGAAGCTCTTAAGACAGTTACAAACCAATACACAATGATGCACAGAACTTAATACAAGACTGACATCAGAACTTACCATCAAGCATAATTTTCCCAAGGATCCAGATTACAACACAATGACCCCTGCAATACTTTTATCCTGTGCCACTGGTAGGGTTAGCTACTTTTGTCATTAAACCTCTAAGCTCTACTGTAGCTCTCTGAGTGAGAAGCCTAAGTGCACCTCTGGGTGTACTGCAGCCAGGTGCAAATGGAAGACCTACACAAATACATTTAGAAAATAAGAGGCAATAAGGGAACACTTGATTGTAGGACTAATACGAAATAGGACTAATCCTAGCAGTCAACTCCTCCTCTGCATTTATCCCATGCTACTGGTTGTTAATATCACTAGCCGATTTAATAAATCCTTTGATAAATTTCTGCTGATATCTGGGATGTATTTTTGTGGGAGGATAGCATCCCATGTTCCCTGCTTCTATTCATTTGTATTCACAGTGCATTGGTTGAATATATATTTTTATAAAGCACTTGGCTAGGCATTGTGGTAGGCTAGAGGAAGAACAAGACACTGTTCCTACCTTCAAGGACCTGAGAAATCAGAGGAGGTAAGACGTGAATGCAAAGCTCACTAGGGAAGAGTACAAGTGGGGGGTGTTCTAACAATACTAAGGAACCACATGATGAACTGTGAGAAAGGACAAAGAATGGGTTTAGAAGGCCTTGAAGGAAGTTAATATTTGCATGTGTGATTGAGAGGATCATTTCAAACATAAAGAAAAAGACAGGAGCAGAAAACTTTGGGACATGTTGTAGGGGGAGGAAGAAAATAACCAGATAAGGCTGAAACTCAGGGTCTGAACAGCGGTATGTCAGAGGTTGAATTTAGAAATACTGCAGTCTTGAATGTTATGTTAAAGGATTGAAATAAGTTTTGGTAGGTAACGAGTCACCAGTGAAGATTTCTGTGCATAAAATGACACAGAGGTATGCATTAAGAAAGAATATAGCAACAACGAGGAGAATGGATTAGAAGCCAGAAAGTCTCAAGACAAAGAAAATACACATGCACAGGTTACCAGCTACTTCAATGGCCTCGTGAAAGCTTACTAAACTGTGAACAAGGAGATTAGAAATGGAAAGAGAAAGAAAATGGCAAAGTTAAGAGATGCTGAAGATGCGTAATTGCCAGGCTTTGACAATGGATGGGATGTGAGGAACATGACAGATGAGGGTGACAAAAAGCGCTGATGCTTTCAGCCTGGCCAAATGGAAAGATTGCAATACCATTAATGCAGACAAGAAACACAAAAAGAAGAAAAAAATATGGGAGGTGTTCATGATGATGTTTTTGATTTTGAACACTGCCCTGCAAAGGAGGACTTCAAACTTTAAGGTACTTGTGAATCACCCAAGGATTTCGCAAAAATGAATATTGATCCATTAGGTGAGGAGCGAAGTCTGAGATTCTACAATTCTAACAAGCAAATAGGCAAGTCAAAGTCACTGTCCCACAGACCAGTTTAAGGTGACAAGACTGCAAAGGATGGCTAGCCCAGAAGTCAGGGGGAAATTAAGGCAGGTCTGCCTAGGAGCTGTGCCAAGAAATCACTTTGAGGACATTAACAAAAATCCATATAGAAGGAAAAACAGCATTATGTAGGACAAATATATTTCAAAAAATTAAACCCAATTGTTTTTTAAGTGCTTTCAATTTTTCTTGCTACTCACCCAGGGTATCCATATACACATATACATACTCACTACTCGCATTCAAAAACACACACACATACAAACGCAGCAACATGCAACATTTCTACCCATTACCTTCATTCCCAAACAGAAGCCTCTCATAAACTCTTATGTGTCCTGCATAGGCCAGTATTCGATATTAACAAATTAAGGTGGAGAACAGAGATTTTAATGCTCCTTCAAAAATAACATATTCACACATGATTGAGCTTAGCTTGTTCTTTCTCCTCCAACTGTCACTCCTAAATTCATGATAACTTTAATCATATGATCAAATTTTTTAATGCTCAGAGGGACAAGAGCATCACCTCTACATGGCACCCCTTCACTAGTCAGTAAGAGAACATTTTTATTGGGTATACTATTTCGCATGATATAATACAAGTTAATTATTTTGCTAGCTTTATATCTTCTCCAAAGAATTTGGTTAGCCTAATGTACATGGGGAGACACATCTAAATCTTACTTAATGGACAGGGAATGTACAGTGATACAACATGAACTCTTGGCTGGGTACGACTTCTCAGAGAAAGCATGGATTTTCTTTTGACCAAGAAGTTGGCTTCTCTGCCATCCAAAAAAAAAAAGAACATCAGAACAGCCAAGATGCCTGCTGTGCAAATGTTCCCCCTCACTAGTCTCTGAAATCTCTAATCTATGGTGACTTTCACACAAAGTCTAAAACCTTCCATCCTCAGTCACCTGGGAAGCTGCGATGTTAACTGCCAAGGACCTGCGTGACACTAAAGCTGAAACCAAAGGGCAACTAGAGGCTCCATGTGGATAAGCAAACAGGGCCAGTGGGAAGCCCATCCCAGGCATACACTGTTTGTGAGAGGAAATGCAGGGCCTCACAGGTGGCATGTGCCCTGGCCCTTAGTTTTCAGGATGCTCCCTGCAAGTTCTCAGCAGAGGAAATGGCAGGAGTGACGAGCCTATTTCTAAAGCCCTTTCCAACAACCTTTAGACTTCACACATTCAGACTGTACTTAGAAATACCAATCAACTCGCCAGTCCCTTTAGGAGCCTTCCAAACGAGCCACCTTTCAAAGAAATAATTGGGAGCAGGCTGAGAAAACAGCAGGCACTCGATAAATGCTTCTATGAATGAGTAAGTGAAATGAATGAATGTATGAGAGAGTGAATGAAAAGCCTGTAAACCCCAGAGCCTAAACCTGTAAATGACCAGAAAAGTATATTTCCTGAGGGAACTATTTCATCTCAATTTGAAAATACTAATTTCTGGCCTCCAGGAGTGCGTGTAATGTATTTTCTCTTTCAGTCGATTCACATTTATAAAACTAGCTTTTCTAGACAAAGTCTATCATAGGAAAAAGAAAAAAAAAACTGTTAACTTTTTCATGTCCTCTGCCTGAGCCCTTGAATCTGATTGATTCCAATGTGAAACCTGGTCCGCTGGCATTGGTTCAATGTTGCAGCCACTCAGCAACATTTTAGTTACGTTAGACTTGGTCATTCCTCATCAAAAGTCATAAGCCCCAGGTGGATTCAAGAAAGACCCAAAATAGGAAAGAGAATACATTCTACTGTGCTGCTATGCAAACTTATTTTCCACAGGTAATATGATTTTGTACAAAGTTGATTGCTTGTCTTCACTGAGCAGTGGGAATGTTCCTCCAATAAATTATTGTGAAGTGCAGAAATACATAAATTATGAGCTTTAATTTCTACAAAAGTAAATAAAAGCTTCATGAGATGACCGTGGGAGTCCTTCCTAAGAATCATTTTAAATGACTTTAATAGATTATTTTAGGACCAAAAACAAAATAGCATTTAGAAATTCATTTTCATTCATAACTTTGAAAGAAAATTAAAAACAAGAGCTCGAATATGTCTTTGTTTAAAAAAAATAGTTCATGTTAACTACTGAGGAAACTAAGTTGTAGCTAACTCCATAAGAAGTCATTAGTGGAGAGAAAGAATACAAGATTCTATTAAAAAGTGTGGGAAATATGGCAGCATATGTATGAATCTAAACTTTAAAAAAAAGTTAAATATCTGAAAGCAGCAGGTACAGAATTACTTGTGCAATAGGATTTCCCAAGTAAAGGGACACCCCAAAAGTCATAGAAGTTTCGCTGAAAGTGTGGACGCCACCTCACATGTATGGAACATCAGCCAAAGAGACGGTTCGGGAGGTTCAGAATTACTTGCGCAATAGGATTTCCCAACTAAAGGAACATCCAAAAAGTCATAGAAGTTTCACTGAAAGTGTGGACACCTCCTCACATGTATGGAACATCAGCCAAAGAGAAGGTTCAGGGCAGCTTCACACTCATAAAAGAAAGAAGAATCGTGCAGGCATTTTAGCTCAAAGGGCACCCCAACTTTACTCGGCTATGTTGGAAAAACGTACCCACAAAGGGAAATCAAGCCCCCTAGAGAGAAAGAGCTGAAAGAAGGGACAAGGCAAGAGGATGCAAGTGCTCAGAACTGGTCCCAGGGAACATTATGACTCTGGGCAGGTGAACGGAGTACCCATTTACATCTGCCATCTCTCTCTCTCTCTCTCTCTCTCTCTCTCTCTCTCTCTCTCTCTCTGCCTACTCACATTCAGGCCATCTCCCTAGCAAAACCCTGCTCCTGAGACAAAACCCCTGGGATTATGCTCACTGCAGTACAAAGACGAATCCCAGATCCCCGAGAGTCCTGAGAGTTGCTGGAGGCAGGAAGGAGAGAAGTGAGGAGACAGAAGGGGAGGGAGGAGGCTGGCATGATGGCTAACAAAGGGGACACTGCTGGATTCAGCGGAAGGAGTCTGGTGCAACTGGGGGATGTGGGGGCAAGATGTCTCTCCCTCTACCTTCATCTGGCTGGGCCTGTGCCTGATGACCACCACTCTTCCAAAAAATGTCCTGTTACAAACAAGGGCCAATGTTTCCGCTACGCTAACAAGAGCTAAGTGATGCAGTGGACAAAGCACAGATGCTGTCCCTGGCTCAATCTCCCTTCGATAACGATAATTTGCCACATCAACTTACCTTGCCAGGCACGAGGCTTCAGAGGATTAGCTATTAAAAGAAAGACATTTTCTCGCTCATTACAACCTGCAATGTAAAACGTCCAGAGACGCAAAGAGTCCTGTTTTCACCATTAAAGTAGAAATTATTTCCGGTGGCTTTAGGAGAAAATGCAATTATTTTCCTGCCTGTCACAGAGTTTCCACACTCACCTAGAGATGAGAGTATTCTATTAAAATGGCCTCATCTTCCTTTGAATGATGCCAACGAATGACTTTTCCTGATCTGGGGATGGGGGGGTGCGGTCCCCCGAGTCCCCGCGCCCTGGGATGAGGGTTCACCCGGGGACAGAGGTAATTAGACAGCGCTGAGTCACTGCCACTCACGTGCCAGTGGCCGGAAGAGAAAACTCTTCAGACAGAAAAATGAACAATTCAGGCAGAGCCCACCCACTTTGCCAATGGCCAGAACCCACTCAGGCCAGCTTGCTACAGTCTTCATCAGTGCTCTACTCCTGGAGATGTCCAGTGGAGTCCCCTAGGTAGCCCTGCTTCACCACAGCTCTTTCTCCACTTGCCTCCACCAGAGAAAGACAGACGCCTGTAGCTCCACCTGCACGAATTGGAGCTCATTGGCTGCAGGCTCATCTCTCAGCCAACTTGGATGCTGAGTGAAACTGGCCCAGGAGGCAAATGTGACTTCCTGCAAGTTTCACTAGGTTTTGTCTGGCCCCTGAGTAGGGCACATCCTCAGACCCTGAATCTCTATTCCAAAGAAGACCCCAGTTAGACAGTGTGGCTATCTTCACGCAATCTAGTCCTTATAAATTCAAGATCAACTTTTTGAAGGTGACTGGTTGACACTATCTGGCGTCGTGAACAATCATATCACCACCAAAGACGGATGTCCAGAACGGATGAGTCAGGAGTCCTTCTCTCCTTACACACATACCTTTTTACCATGGTTTTACTTCAGTACTTTTTCCAAAGTTCAGTGAGAATCCACTGTCCTGATATGAGCCTAGCAGTGATGTGTCCTGATTTATATATATATGTACTACATACATATATACACACACAAGATTCTATTTATTATTTATTTATTTGAGAGAGAGCAAGAGAGAGCATGGAGGGATGCACAGGTAGAGGGAGAAGGGGACTCCATGTTTAGCAGGAAGCCCACAGCAGGGCCCCATCTCAGAACCCCAGGATCATGACCTGAGGTGAAGGCAGATGCCCACTCAGGTACCCCGTGTTTTATATTTCTAATATCACTTTTTTTGTATGTAACAGATGCTATTTTTAGTGCATATATTGATTTTTTCTTCTTTCTTAATTTATTTTAATTAAATTAGCCAACATATAGTACATCATTAGTTTTTGATGTAGTATTCAATGATTCACTAGTTGTGTGTGTAACACCCATTGCTTTTTAAAAGAGAGTTACCCCTAAGAGGATGCAAAGGGGCTTCTAAAGGATATATTTCAGGAAGAGTAAGAATTATTCTAGAAGTAATGTTTGTGGTGCAAGAATAATGATAAGCAAATAAAGTGGTAACCATATGTGCAAATACATACAATCATTGTCTTCCTAAATGACAATAAGTAGTATTACTCTATGGGTCAGAAATAAAATATCGGTCAACAGGAGGAAGTTGGAGACTAGATAATCAAAATTAAAATGTATTATTTTTAGAGAAGAATTGAGATATTTTTTAATGTCAGATTTTGTTAAGGTAAATAAGTGTGGGAAAATATAAAGGTAATGACTAAAATGATGGAAATAAACTTACAACTTCCAAACAACTGGAAAAAAATAGAAATAGGATAAGAGAAAAAATAAACACAGAGCAGCATTCAATAAATACACACACTGTAGTAGAAAAAGAGAAAATTTGAAAAGTTAAACAAATTGAAGCCCAAAAATGCAACTGTGTAAACATTTTCAAATATATCAATATGAATAAAAAATATACATGGACCAAATTGTCAGTGAAAGAATTTTTCATATCAGATATGAAGACAAGAAACCCAATATCTGTACTGCTACATACAGGGGGCCTCAGTCGGTTAAGCATTTGCCTTCAGCTCAGGTCATGATCCCAGGATCCTGGGATCGAGCCCTGCATTGGGCTTTCTGCACAGCGGGGAGCCTGCTTACCCCGCCGCCCGCCTGCCTCTCTGCCTACTTGTGATTTCTCTCTGTCAAATAAATAAGTAAAATATTAAAAAAAAAGATATACCAGGTAAATGCTAACCAAGAAATATATCTATGTTACTATTAAGCAACTAAGCATTTAAGGAAAAAAATCACTAGCGAAAGAGAAGTTTACTGCATAATATAATACTTAGTCTACCAGCACAGTAAACAATGCTGAAATTTCATAAAACTAATAAATTTAACTTCAAATATATAGAGCAAAAACTAATTGCTATACAGGACAAATGAATAATCCTGACATCATACTGGTAAGATTTCAGTATCACTTTTCTTGATTATTGAGATAATTTATCATTACAGATAATTCAGATAAAAAATAATCATTAATGATCTGTAAAATGCAGTGAGTAAGCTTAACTTAATCAGCAAATTTAGTTCTGCACCCAATAACTAGAAAATATTAATTATTCTCATACCTACATAAGACATTCATAAATACTGATTATACTAAGGAGTAAAGAAAGTAGGGTTCCAGATATTGCTTCTTGACTAAAACACAATGAAGTTAGATGTCAATAACCTAGAAAAAGTTGATTAATTCCCTTACATTTGGAAATTTCAAAGCAAGTTTCTAAGTCATAGATTAAAGAAATATAACAATGGAAGTTTTAATATACTTAGAACTAAGTAATAATTAAATGCTTCATATAATATTTGTTAGATGTAGATGAACTGATGCTCAGAAGCAAAGAGATTGCCTTATATGTTTTTATTCAAAAATTAGATCAATTAATTAGGTTAGTTAATTTACTTAATTTACCTCAGAATTAATATCCTAAACATCTAGCTTAAGAAATGTGGATAAAGGGCGCCTGTGTGGCTCAGTCAGTTAGGCATCTGGTTTTACTTATTTGTGGAGCATAACAAATAGCATGGAGGACATGGGGAGTTAGAGAGGAGAAGGGAGTTCGGG
>NC_081575.1:18970035-18980668 GCF_022355385.1 Mustela nigripes | reverse complement strand
GAGAGAGCACGGATTGTATGGAGCACTGGGTGTGGTGCAAAAACAATGAATACTGTTATGCTGAAAATAAAAAATAAAAATATAATTAAAAAAAAAAAAGAATGCGTGTAGTGGTATGCCTGGCTAGCTCAGTTGGTAGTGTATGTGACTCTTGATCTCATGGTTGTGTGCCAAGCCCTATGTTGGATATGGAGACTACCTTAAAATAAAATAAAATAAATGTAAAAAAAAGAAAGCAAAGATATGAAAACAACCTAACTAACCATCTGCAGGTGAATGGGTAAAGAGAACGTATATTGTACAGTGAAATACTATTCAGCCTTAAAAAGGAAAGATATCCTGCCATTTGTGACAATACAGATGGATCTGGAGGACATTATGCTAAGTGAAATAGGCTAGACACAGAAAGACAAATATTGTATTATTTCACTTACATAAGAAATCTAAAATAGTCAAAACTCATAGAAGCAGAGAGTAGTTGCCAGAAGTTGGGTGAAGAGGGAAATGGGGTAGTAATAAATAAATGATATAACATTTCAGTTATGCAAGATAAATAAGTTTTTGAGATCTACTGTACAGCATAGTACTTATAGCTAACAATACTATACTGCATATTTAAATTTTGCTAAGAGAGTAGATCTTGAGTGTTTTTAACACAAACACAAATAATAATAACAATAATAATTACAATAATAATTGAGTAAGAGAAAAATTAGGGCATGATAGATATGTCTATAAGCCTTAACAATAGTGAAAGTTTCATGAGTATATACTTATCCCCAAACTTATCAAGTTGTATAAATTATATATGTAAGTAATTTATGTCAATCATAAAAAATAAAGTGACAATTTGTAAAAAAAAAAAAAAAAAGAGTGTGGATGGGAGCAGAGGGAAACAACATAATAGAATAACATTGTAGTGAAAAACCATATGATGTGTGTGAGATAGAAGTGATAAAGTGCTGTGAAGTGTGTAAACCTGGTGATTCACAGACCTGTACCCCTGGGGATAAAAATATATGTTTATAAAAAATAAAAAATTATATTAAAAAAAAAGAAGTGATAAAGCCATTTATTATTGTTGGAGCTCAAAGTATGATACATTGAGGGGGTAAAAGCTATGTTTACAGAGGCAATCAGAAGTATATCATGGAGGATATGGTTAGTAATAGCAAAGAACTTGGATTTCATTCTGCTAATATTATGCATTATATTAATAGATTCTCTAATACTGAAACATCATTGCATTCTGGGAATGAGCTCCACTTGTGCTTGCTTTATTCTATAAGCTAAATTTTTATTTAGGATATTACCATCAATATTCATGAGTAAGATTGATATGTGGGCTTTTTTATTTCATTACATCTTTGTCAGATTTTGGTATTGGTTATGTACCAGTTTAGTAAAACATTGAAAACTTTCTTTCTCAGTCTATGTGAGTGGTTTTCAGACTTTTATGTGCATATGAATCACTTCGGAAGCTTGATAAGAATGCAGATTCCCAGACTTCACTTACAGAGGCTATAATTCAGCCTGTCTGAGTTAGAAAAGCGATTTTGAACATCTCAGGTGCTCTTGAATCAGATACTTTAATGGTCAGACTTTTTTAAAAAATTGTTGTATGCTCTGGGGCCAGTGTGAATAACTTTGGAGTTAACTCTTTTTTTTTTTTTTAATTTTTTATTTTTTATAAACTCTTTTTTAAAGGTTTCATGGAGGGGCATCTGGCTGGTTCAGTAAGTGGAGCATGCGACTCTTGATCTCAGGGTTGTAAGTTCGAGCCCCATATTAAATGCAGAGATTATTAAAAATAAAAAATCTTTAAAAATAAATTTTAAAAAATACAGGTTTGATGGAATTCATTTGTGAAAGTTCTTAGCCCTATTAGGTGAGTTCTAGCTCAACTCTTTTTAGGTGAGTTCTAGCTCAACTCTTTTTAGGTGAGTTCTAGCTCAACTTTTTTTCTATGATAATTTTTCTGTTTAGATTGCCTATGTCTTCAGGGTTTAATTTTATTGATGTATATTTTCCAAGAAAACCATCCATTGCAGTCAGGTTTTCAAATGTGTTTTCTAAGATTTGACCTAAGTATTATTATTTTTTAGATGTTAAAAAAATTTTAATGAAAACTGTTTTGCATATTCAATTCAGAAAGTTTTTTTAAATTTTTTGACCTACGTATTATTATTATGATTTCATCGATATCTAGAACTGTTTCATCATTGTAATTCCTAATTTTATGAGTGATGTTATTTCTGTTAGTTTCCAGATACTATAAGATGTTGGTTTTTCCTCTTTCATCCAAGATGTTTTAGAAGTTTTTTTTTTATTTCAATAAATCTTAATAAAAAAGTATAACATACTGTAAAATTAAAGACATAGATTTTGGTGAATTTTCACAAAGTGAATACACTCCTTAGCTAATATCAGATCAAGAAATGCAACATTATCCATATCCCACAAGTCCCTAGAAGTGTTCTTTCCCAATCACTATATCTTCTCCACAATAGTAACTACAACCCTAACACAATATATGTGCTTATTCTTCTCTCTCTGCTTTCTTTTATTCAACATTATCCTTTTAAGGCTCATCCACATCCCGGTATATAGCAATGTCTCCACTGCTGTATAATAGTATGTTCTATGAAATGCATTTCTTATATCCAATTGAATATTCTTTGCATTATTTTATTAATTTTTATTTTTTATTCTTGTAAGAGCACTTAACATGAGATCTATTAACAAATTTTTAAGTATACAAATTTTTAAGTACCTATAGTTTACAGTACTATAGGTACTATAGTAAACTATAGGTACTATATTGTACAGTAGATCTCTAGAACTCACTCATCTTGCATAATAAAACTTTATACCCATTAAACAACTACCCATTTCCCCTCCCCCACAGCCCCTGGAAACCATCATTCCATTCTTTGCTTCTAGGAGTTTGACTATTTTAGATGCCTTGTATAAGTGGAATCATGCAGTATTTGTCCCATGTCTGCCTTATTTTGCTTAGCATAATGTCCTCAACTCCATTCATGTTGCTGCATTTGGCAGGATTCGCTTCTTCTCAGAATAAATAATATTATTGATTCTACTTTTTGTTTACTTGTTTATTCTTTTGTTTTTTCTATTCCACATGTAAGTGAAATCATTTGGTCTTTCTCTGTCTGATTTATTTCACTTAGCATTATACCCTTTAGGTCCACCCATGGTGTCACAAATGGCAAGATCTCAGCCTTTGTGTGTATATACCACATTTTCTTTTTTTTATTAAGATATAATTGACATCTGGTATAAGTTTAAGACATACAATGTATTCATTTGATACATTTACATATTACAATATGATTACCATATAATAAGTAATATTTGGATTAGCTAACACCTCTATCACATCACATAATTATCATTTTTTATTGTATACCACATTTGCCTTATTCATTCATCTGTCAGTGGACATTTAGATTGTTTCCATATCTTGGTTATTGCAAATAATGCTGCAAAGAACATGGGAATGCAGATATCTTCTCAAGATCCTGATTTTCTTTTACTTAGAAAAAAAAAGATTTGAGAGAGAGCTGTAGAAGGGGTGGGAGAAAGAATTTATTTTTTTTTCAAGAGAAAGAATCTTAAGCAGATTCTGTGCTGAGCAGATTCTGTGCTGAGCACAGAGCCCAACTTGGGGCTGGATCTCATGACTGTGAGATCATGGCCTGAGCCAAAACCAAGAGTTGGATGCTTAACTAATTATGCTGCTCAGGCACTCCTCAAGAACCTGATTTTAGTTCTTTTAGATATATAGACCCAAAAGTGAGATTGCTGCATCACATGGTAGTTCTATTTTTTTTTTTAATTTTTAAAAGATTTTTTGAGAAACCTCCATACTGTTTTCCATAGCGGCTGTACCAATCTACATTCCCACCAACAGTGCACAAAGGTACACATTTCTCTTGTCAGCACTTTTCTTTCTTTCTTTTTTTTTTTTAATAATGGTTGTCATTATCAGGTATGAGGTTATATCTCATTGTGGTTTTGATTTGCATTTCCTTCAGTGATAAGTGATGTTGAGCATCTGTTGACTATTTGTATGTCTTCTTTGGGGAAATGGTTATTCAAGTAAATGGTGTTGGGAAAACTGGATTTCTACAAACCAAAGAAAGAAATTGTACCTTTATCTTATACCATACACAAAAATAAACTCAAAATGGATTGTAGACTCAAACATAAGCCCTAAAACTATAAAACTCCCAGAAGAAAACGTGAAGGGACATCTTGACATTGATCTTGGGCTGAGGATTTCTTAGATATGATATCAAAAGCATAGGCAACAAAAGTGAAAATAGACAAATGGGATCACATGAAAGTAAAAAAAAAAATTTTTTAGTAGTAAAAGGAACAGTAAAAGGGACAATCAACAAAATGGAAAGATAAATGATGGAATGGGAGAAAATATTTGCAAGTCCCATATCTGATAAGATGCCATAGTATATAAGGAACTCCTATAACTCAGTAGTAATATTAACCTGATTTAAAGATGGGCAGAGGACTTAGACATTTTTGTTTTGTTAATTTTTAGTTTTGTCATTCCCTAGTCAGAGAATATGATCTGTATTGTTTTTACTGTTCTGAGTTTATTGAGTTTTTTTTTAATTCAGTTATTTCAAATTTACCATGGCCACCTGAAAGGAAGCTGTATTCTTTGTTCACAGGTATATAGTTCAATGTGTTTTTTTACTGTACCTCTTACAAATTGAGACTATATAGGTCTTCTTTATTCTTACCTCTTTGTCTATGTGATCAATTATAGACTGAAAGATCTGTGTTAAAGAATCCTAGTGTTTACTGCATTTATATTTTACCCTCTATGCCTTGTAACTTTAGGTTTACACTCTAATGATATTTTATTTTCTGCATAAGGATTCATGGGATGTAAACACAACTGTCTAGTTGTGTTTTTTGTCTTTTTGTCTTGAAGTCAAAGCTCTATGATATTAAAATCATGTCCCTTCCTTTTTAATATGCATTTGACTAATATATCATTATCCATTTTTTAGTTTCAATTTTTCATTGTCACTTTTTATGCTTCATTGAGATATAATATAAACAAATAGAACATATCTTAAAAATATAATTTGATAATTTTGAAATTATTGTGAAATAATCACATCACTACAATCACTGTGAAAACATCACTACAATCAAGATAATGTACATATCCACCAAGCCCAAAAATTTTCTCATGATTTTTTTGTAGTTCCTCAAACTTCCCCACCTCAACACAAGCACTCACTGTTTTGTTTTTATTTCGCTAAAGACTAATTGGGATTTTCAAGAACTTTGTACAAATGAAATCAAATCGTATGAACTCCTTTTTATCTGGCTACTTTCATTCAGCATAATTATTTTGAGATATATAATATTGTTGTATGCATCAATAGTTCATTCCTTTCATTCCTTTTTATTGTTGAGTAGTATTCTATTCTGTGAATATAGCATATTCTGTGCATGCATCATTTATTTGTTAATGGATATTTGGGTTGTTTTCACTTTTTGTCTATTACAAATAAAGCTGCTATAAATACTAGCATGCAAGTCTCTATTAGACATATTTTCATTTCTTTTGGGTAAGTACCTAGCAGTGAAATAGCTGGATCATATGGTAAGAGTATCTTTGCCTTTTTAAGAGACCATCAAACTATTTTCCAAAACTGTTGTACCATT
Source organism: Mustela nigripes (assembly GCF_022355385.1). Taxonomy (NCBI): domain Eukaryota; kingdom Metazoa; phylum Chordata; class Mammalia; order Carnivora; family Mustelidae; genus Mustela; species Mustela nigripes. Next base: position 18,974,941 of record NC_081575.1, on the reverse strand, counting down.
TTACATTCCCACCAGCAGTTTACCTTGTTTGGGTGCTCGATACTTTTGTATTATACTTTAAATATCTTTAACTTTTTTTCTGAGGCACAGTTAAGTTACTTAGAGTTAAATTCGTTTGGGTCTTGTTTGAAGCTTTTAGGAAAGACTAAAACAGTATTTATTATACAGCTAATTTTGCCCCATGAATGAAACAAGTACTCTATCCAATGCCCCCATGAATTATGAAGTTTTCCAGTTTGGTTGATGGGAACAAGAATCACTCCTAGATCTGTGTGAACTCCAGAGATGATTTTCCCTTGATATTTTCGGATGGCTCTTTCCCCCAGCCGTGGGGAGCTTCTTTACATGCATATGCTGATCAGTTCTCTCCTGAATACTAAGAAGGATCTTCTGCAATCCTCTGGAATCATCTCCGTGAAACCCTGTTCCTTAATACTCTGTCCTCCTAATTCTAGATGTTTTGGTCTCACTGAACTACTAACTCTTTCTCCACAATACAAATTCCTGCCAGATTCTGCCCGATTTTTTCTTCAAGTCAGTAAGGTGGGCAATCACAGAGTTTAATTCATTTGTTTCTCATATTTCATAGAACGCTGTCTTTTGTTGTCAAAGGTATTTATATATAAGTAATGTGTGTTTCAGATAGATGATAGATGACAGAGAGATGATAGATGATAGATGCATAGATATAGATAGATAATAGATAGATGGATATCCAGATATAGATAGATAATAGATGGATATCCAGTCCCTGCTACTCCATCTTATTTTGAGTGCATCTCTTGGTGTTGCATTTATATGCATGTACACATATTCATATTCAGCAAAATGACCTTCTTGAAGAAATGAACAAATTGTCTCATTTCTACTTATTGATATGCCAGTTTTTACCTTCATTTCTGTTTCTGTAAGGGCTTGTTTAGAACATTTCCTTTGTGTTTTTCTTTCCCATATCATCTCCTTTTTCTTTGTTTTAATTCAATTGTTCCTTCTAGGGTTTATACAGTTTTCACTTCCAAATGCTACTTTAATAACAAAGATTTTGTACAATAAACTTAAATCATGATTTCGTTAATTACCAACTGTAGAAAATACGTTAGTGACTACCCACTATGATAGATGAGAAAATACTACATAATACTTCTTTCCTCTACAAACCTGCCTCTACCTTCTGATTTCAGCTGTTTAAGTTCATATCATTAGCATTTTTAGTGATCATCTTTATATATACAAATGTTACACTAAGAACAAGTTTATTTTATCAGATTTTTAGCAGCCACTATGAAAGAAAGGGAATAATTTTGCTTAAATATTCTCCTAATTCCTCTCCCAGTTTCTACCTGCTGAATTAGATCAGAAAGAATATGAACATTATCACTACTATATCATCAAATGTTACTATAGCAGAAAGTGGACATGCACTGTCTCATTCCTTCTTTCTAGGAACACAAGAAAATCTACATTTCCCAACCTCCCTTGCAGTTCAGTTGGACCATGAGACTAATTATACCAAAAGAACATGAGTGATATACACAATTTCCAAGTGTGGCCTCTATAGTGTTCTATGGGAGACTTATTGCTCTGTCACTTCCCAGCACCTCTCCCCATCCCATGCATTTGCTTGAAAATGAATGACTCCAAGACCACAGAACCATATTAGAAAGAGCCTTGAATTCTTGAGTCACTTTGTGGAGAAGAGTCACTTAAGAGAGTCTCTTAACAGGCAAGAGACAGTGACATGAAAAAGAAATAACCCTCTAGTGAGTTATAGTTCTGATATTTTGACAGTGCCTTTCATAGCACTTTCCAATCTTTTTCCTAAGCAACATTGTTAATTTTTGAAAGGTCATTTATTTATTTTAGAGAAAGAGAGAGAGAACAGGGGGGAGGGGCAAAGGGAGAAGAAGGGAGAGAGAGTCGAAGCTGACTCTGCTAAGCATGGAGACTGTCTTGGGGCTTGATCTCATAACCCTGAGATGAAAAACTGAGCTGAAACCAAGAGTCAGGGACTTAACTGACTGAGCCACACAGGCACCCCACAATATAGTTATTTTTATATTCTGGTCTGTCACCATATATAACCCACATTGTACTTTCTTAATGAATTCCATTTTTATCACCAATCCTTTTGTAAAAGGTTTTCCACAAGTATCTTAATTGGTTGTTTTTTTTTATAAAGGAGGATTTATGGGAATTTTATTATCTATTCTGATAGGATAAGTAATGACTACCCGCCCCCAACACACACATAGGTTGTCTATGCCCCAATCCTGGGATCCTAAGACTTTGTTATGTCAAATTGTAAGATTAACTTTGCTTATAAAATTAAGGTTACTAATCAACTGACATTAAGATAGGGAGATTAGCCTAGATTATCCAGGTGGGCCCAATGTAATCATAATATCCCTGTTAGACTCCAAGCAGAAAAACCAGCTAAGCTATGCTGAACCCAGCCTTCTGAAATATAGAGCATGAGATAATAAATTTATATTGTTTTAATCCTTGGAGTTTGTGGTAATTTCTTACAGCTGCAATAGGAAACTATTACAACTGCATTCTTCTATGTTTAAAATGTCTGTCACATGAAAAGATGCTCAACATCACTGATCATCTGGGAAATGCAAATCAGAACTGCAATGAGATATCACTTCACACCTGTCAAAATGGCTAAAATCAGCAACACAAGAAACAATAGGTGTTGGCGAGGATGTGGACAAAAGGGAACACTAGTGCACTGTTAGTAGGAATGCAAACTGGTGTAGCCACTCTGAAAAACAGTATGGCGTTTCCTTGAAAAGTTATAGCTACTCTATAATTAGTAATTTCTCTACCAGGTATTCACCCAAAGAACACAAAAATACTGATACCAAGGGATACATGCATCCCTACGTTTATAGCAGCTTTATCTACAATAGCCAAATTATGGAAATAGCCCAAGTGTTCATCAACTGATGAATGGATAAAGAAGAGATGGTTTATATATACAACGGAATATTACTCAGCCATAGAAAGAATGAAATCTTGCCACTTGCAACGACATCGATGGAGCTAGAGAATATAATGTTAAGCAAATTAAGTCAGTCAGAGAAAGATAAGTACCATATGATTTCATTTGTATTTGGAATTTAAGAAAAAAGCAAATGGGCAAAAAAAAAAAAAAGTAACAAACCAAGAAACAAACTCTTACCTATAGAGGACAAACTGATGGTTACCAGAGAGAAGATGGGTGGGGAGATGGGTGAAATAGATGGTGGGGACTAAAGGGTGCACTTGTAATGAGCATCAGGTGTTGAATGGAAGTGTTAAATCACTGTATTATACACCTGAAACTAATATTACACTGAATGTTAACTAACTAGAATTAAAATAAAAACTTTAAAAAGTCTGTGGTCATGATGTTCAGTGACAGTTTAACTGTGTAGGGTTTTTTTTTTTTTTCTCTCATTTTCCTCCCCTTAAGAAAGCTTAGGCATTTCTTCACTGTCTTCTAGCATTGATTATTGTTCTGTGGAAGTCTTATGCCAACTGGATTCTTTTGCACTTACAGTTGATTTGACTGGGAATGGATGGTAACCTGGGTAACCTAAGGCATTATTTCCTTACACTTGAAGTACACTAACTTCAGTGGGTATGCCTTGATATTGATATTTTTATACGACACAAGAGCTGAAACCAAAGGGCAACAAGAAGTTTCATGGAGATAAGAGAGCATAGGCAGTGTGAAGCCCATCACAGGTATACATTGCAAATTTAAGAGGGGAAATGCAGAGTCTCCCAGGTAGCATTTCCCCTGCTCTTAGATTTCAGGACTCTCCCTGCAAATTCTCAGCAGAAACAGACTATGCATTTTAGTTATGCAGGTTATAATTTTATTTTAATACTACTTTTTATTTTGTTTTTCTGTTCTCTATTTTAGAAATATCAATTATGCATCTGTTGGGTCTCTACTATTTTCCATATTTATAATTTTCTGTCCAGATCTTTTCAGCTCTTTTTTCCATTTAAACTTGATCTATTTCAACCCACTAATGTTGATGTGTATACAGTGATTCTGATTATATGTTCAGCATATCTAGCCCTTCATTTTTGTTCCTCATTGTGCTTTTCATTTCTCTAATTTTTATATTCTTTCATATTACTTATCTTTCTGGAGCTCTGCCAGTTCACTTGTCATTTCCTTTTGTCTGATTATTATCTTTGAACTTGTAAAGTTCATTTTTGAGGTCCTATGTAAGAAACTCCATATTTTCTTTAATTTATTGGGTTTTAGAGAGAAGATTTGGTTCAATATTTTTCTTCTACTCTGTGGCCTATTTTTTATTATGTGTGTTTTAACTGCTTTTCATTTGTTATGGGTTTTTTCACATCTCTATTATAATATCTTAGCATGCATGCCCTATTGATTTCTTTTGGATTGTTACTCATCTTTTAAGGAGGACCTATCTTTCATTAAGAATACATTGTGGACAGTGATACCTGGGTGGCTTAGTCAGTTAAGTGTCTGGCTCTTGATTTAGGCTCAGGTCATGATCTCAGGGCCATGAGACTGAGTCACACATCAGACTCTGTGCTGGGTATGGAACCTCCTTATGATTCTCTCTCACCCTCCCATTTGCATGCTCTCAAAAGAAAGAAAGAAAGAAAGAAAATAGGAAGAAAAAATACACTGTGAACAGAGGTCCTTGACTAATGAGCTTGGATAACCAGAAACTTTCTAAGAAGAAGAATAAATGAAACAAGATGGGATTGGGAGGGAGACAAACCATAAGTGACTCTTAATCTCACAAAACAAACTGAGGGTTGCCGGGGGGAGGGGGTTTGGGAGAAGCGGGTGGGATTATGGACATTGGGGAGGGTATGTGATTTGGTGAGTGCTGTGAAGTGTGTAAACCTGGTGATTCACACA
>NC_081575.1:18969185-18969935 GCF_022355385.1 Mustela nigripes | reverse complement strand
CACAAAACAAACTGAGGGTTGCCGGGGGGAGGGGGTTTGGGAGAAGCGGGTGGGATTATGGACATTGGGGAGGGTATGTGATTTGGTGAGTGCTGTGAAGTGTGTAAACCTGGTGATTCACAGACCTGTACCCCTGGGGATAAAAATATATGTTTATAAAAAATAAAAAATTAAAGTCTAAAAAAAAATAAAATAAAACATTCTATTGGGGTAAAAAAAAAAAAGAAATTTTCTCTCTAATACTCTATTCTGGACCTGTGTTTTGAAGAAGCAGCAAAACTCTATAGGTTATATATCCTACATATGATAATTTCATATTTACTTTTTTTTTCATTGGCCAAGATGAAAAGCCACAGAGTAGATTGCAAACAAATCAATAAATGTATGCCACATCCATGTTCTGTCCCAGGGTCTTTTCAGGAAGAGGTCTCTGTTAGTTCTGAGCATTAGGTTTCTCCAGGGCTTCAGAAAAAAAGAAGAATTGCCCATTGCTCTGTACTTTCTCTAACTTCGACTCCAAGATTCCTGCCTCTGCCTACTTCCATCATGAACACCAGCCTAAGTGCTTTTTATTTTCCCAAATTATCTTAACTTCATTTAGTCTTCTAATAGTTTTCACTTCTGCAGCTTTATTCTATAACCCCCATTGCTATAGTAGGTTTATTTTCACTTTTACAGTTATTCTGATATTTTAATGATATTTGGAAAATATGGTAAAGCAACATCAAGGATGCAGTTGTCCATCTTGAA
>NC_081575.1:18964573-18968785 GCF_022355385.1 Mustela nigripes | reverse complement strand
GAGTAAGTGAAATGAATGAATGTATGAGAGAGTGAATGAAAAGCCTGCAAACCCCAGAGCCTAAACCTGTAAATGACCAGAAAAGTATATTTCCTGAGGGAACTATTTCATCTCAATTTGAAAATACTAATTTATGACCACAGTCTATACAATATATTGTCAAATCCAGCCAATACATGTTTGTAAAAATAGCTTTTCCAGACAAAACCATTATCAGAAAAAGTAAAAACTGGTACTTTGTTCACACCTTCTGCCTGAACCCTTGACTCTGCTTGATTCAAATGTGAGGCCAAACCCTGCTGGATTTTACCGAGTTTTACAGCCATTCAAGGGAGTTATAGCTGCTTTATACTTAGTCTTTTCCCATCAAAAGTCATAAACACCAGGTGGACTTGAGGGGGAATCAAAATAGGAAAGAAAATCAGTCTTTTCAACTTTCGCAAGGGCAATAACATGTTAATTACAGATCTTTTTCTTTCTTTTTTTTTATATTTTATTTATTTATTTGACAGAGAGAGATCACAGTAGGAGGGAGGAAGGGAAGAGATCACAGAGAGAGGAAGGGAAGCAGGCCCCCCGCTGAGCAGAGAGCCCGATGTGGGGCTCGATCCCAGGACCCCGAGATCATGACCTGAGCCGAAGGCAGCAGCTTAACCCACTGAGCCACCCAGGCACCTCCAGATCTTTTTCTTTTCAAATTTTCAGATTGTGTTCCCCTAAAAGTCATATGTTGAAGTCCTAAACCCTAATGTGATGTGTGGAGGAGGAGACATTCAGAAATAATTATGTCATGAGGGTGGAGCCCTCATGATGGAATTATTGCCCTTATCAGAGACAGTGAGATGATTTCTCTCTCTGCGCCTTGTGAAGATACAGCAAGGTGTCAGTATGCAGGCCAGAAAGGGGAACCTCTCCAGGAGCCAATTCAGTCGCCACATTGGCCTTCCATTTCCCAGCATCTAGAACTGTGAGAAATAAGTATCTGTTATTTAAAACACCTAGTCTATGGTATTTGTTATAGCAACACAAACTGATTAAGACACAGCCCAAAGAATTTTTTGGAAGCTTAGGTGCCTATTTCCTTTAAAACTGGAGTGATGCGAACTCTGTGATAAAATGATGGACAGAGTGACTAAGTTCCTAACCCATCTCTATCTCCATTTTAGGAATGATAACATCAGCCTTCACTTTCCGGAAATTCTGTCAAGCAGGACAGTGCATGAAAATGTCCCCAGGCTTCCTGGAACAGAGAGATTAAATCAATTTAAGGCACTTAACACCTAACCCAATTTGTTCCTACTCCCATTTCCCAGCAATCATGGAGGATAAGGAACTGATGAGAACATTCACAGAAATGTTTAATCACACCAGAGTAGGTTTTGCTGGGGTGTAGCAAGGGCCAAAATCCACTGGAATAAATATTATAATGAAAAGGTTTACACATCAAAAATGTCTTTCAGTGTCCAGTGAGGGGCCAAAGGATTTCAGTAGTATCTGACACAATATCTTTTACAAAACTAGAATCTGGCATTGTCCTTTAAAGTTCATTATTAGAAGATTAAAAAATCATGTTATCTAATATCCCAAAGGAAAAAAAATCTGAAAATGTAGTCATCTAGTCTATGTATAGATGGTAACAATGATAGGAATATCATTAAAAGCCCATGATATTTTTTATTGAAAGTCTATTGTTCCATTCTATGATAAAAACACAAGAAATTAGGAATAGAAGGAAACTTTCTTAGCCTGTTAAAGGAATCTGTGAAAAATCCACAGAAGACATCATACTTAATGGGAAAAGGGTGAATGCTTTCTCCCTAAATCAGGAACAAGAAAAGGATATATACTCTTCCCACTTCTATTTAACACCATACTGAAGGTTCTACACAAGGCAATTAGGCAACTAAAAATTAAAGGCATACAGACTTGAAAAGAATAAGTAAAATCATCTTTATTCTTAGATGGCATGATCTTATATATAGAAAATCCTAAAAAAAAAAAATTGGAACAAATCTTTTGATGGCTGCATAGTATTCCAATCAACAAGTTCAGAAAGATTGCAGACTACAAAATCAATATACAAAAATCACTTGCAATGAACAATCCATAAATGAAATTAAGAAAACAATACTCTTTAAAAATGGGTGAAAATGAGAAGGAAATGCAGACTTTGAGTTATGGAATTAGTAAGTCACAGGAATAAAAGGTATAGCATAAGGGAATATAGTCAAATGGTATTGTAATAGCATTATAAGAGAACAGATGGTAGCTACACTTGCGGTGAGCAAAACATATTGTATAGAATTGCTTAATCATTATGTTGTACTCCTGAAACTAATGTAACATGTGCAACTATACGGAAATTTTTAAAAATAAGACAATTCCACTGATAATAGCATCAAAAAGAATAATAAGATACCTAGCAATATGCAACAAAGAATGTGAAAAACATACTCTGAAAACTACAAAACACTATAATTTATTTTACATTAAAGGAGGTTTAAATAAGTGGGAAAACACCCAATGATCAATGATCAGAAGATTTCACATTGTTGGGATGACAATACTCCCCAAACTTCTGTACATATTCAATACAACCCCATCAGAATCCCAGCTGACTTTTTCATAGAAATTTACAAGCTGATCATAAAATTCAAATGGAATTGTAAGGAATCCAGAATAGCCAAAACAATTTTTAAAAGAACAGAATTAAAAAAAAAATAAAAAGAACAGAATGGCAGGACACACATTTCCTGATTTCAAGACTCACTACAAAGCAATGGTAATCAAGACAGAGTATTACTAACACAAAGATAGACATTATGGATAAATGAAATAGAATCAAGAGCCCAAAAATAAACCCAAGCATCTGTGATCAACTAATTTTTAGCAAGGGTGTCAGGACTAATAAATGGATGAAAATAATAGTCTTTTCAACAAATGGTGCTGGAAAAACTGGATGTCCATGTTCAAACAAATGTAGTTGAACCCTCACTTCATACTACATAAAAAAGGTAACTCAAAATGGATCAAAGACCTAAATGTAGGAGGTTTCTGTGGTCTGAACACATTTCCTTAAAATTAATATGTTGAAATCCTAATCCACAAACACGACAGTGTTAGGAGGTGGCTTAGGTCATGAGAGTTGAGCCCTATGAATGGAATTAGGGCCTTATAAGAAACGCTCCAGAGAGATCCTTAACCCCTTCAAGCATGTAAAGACACAGCAAAAATGTACAGGGTATGAACCAGCAAGAGGGCTTCCCCCAACCATACTACACTTTGATTTTGGACTTTCCAGCCTCCAGACTGTGAAAAATAAATTTCTGTAATATTTCAGGAAAATATTAAAAACTAAAGCAACAGCAAGATACCACTTCGCATTCACTAGGGTGGCCAAAATCAAAATGTCAGATAATAACAAGTGTGGGTAAGGATGTGGAGAAATCAGAACCCTCATACACTGCTGATGGGAATGTAATATAACACAATCATGTTAGAAAACAGTGCTGTAGTTCCTCAAATGGTAATACATGGAGTTATACCATATGACCTAGTGATTCTACTTCCAGTTATATCCCCCAGGGAAATGAAAACATATGTCACAAAAATTTATATGCTGTTGTTTATAGCAGCATTATTCATAATATTCTAGAGGTGGAATCAACCAAAATGTCCATCAGTGAACAATTGGATAAGCAAAATGTATTATATCCATTTATCATTAGGCCGTATGAAAGATTGAAGTAGTGATACATGCTGCAACTTGGATGAACTTCAAAAACATTGTTCTGTGTGAAAGAAGACAGTCACAGAAGTCAACATGGTGTATGATCGTACTCATATGAAAGTCCAGAATGGGTAAATCTCTGGAGACAAAAAGGAGATTAGTGGGGCTGGGAAGTAGGTGAGGAGACAGATAAAGGATATGGGGTTTCATTTTGAGGTGATGCAAATATTCTACAATTAAATGTGGTGACGGTTGCGCATATCTATGAACATATTAAAAAAACTTTGAATTGTACATTTTAAATGGGTGAATTATATGGTAGCAAGTTATATCCCAAAAAACATGTTTAGAAAAAAAAAGAAAAAAAAACTGTCTTATCACTCGGTTGAATGAAAGGGTAAAATTCTACACAAACTCTCTAAGAATATCCCTGTCTTTGGAGCAAAACTATAAAAGAGAGAGGCAGAAAAAAATAAATGACA
>NC_081575.1:18944247-18964473 GCF_022355385.1 Mustela nigripes | reverse complement strand
GGGGAGAAGGGGGTGGGATTATGGACATTGGGGAGGGTATGTGATTTGGTGAGTGCTGTGAAGTGTGTAAACCTGGTGATTCACAGACCTGTACCCCTGGGGATAAAAATATATGTTTATAAAAAATAAAAAATTTAAAAAAAAATAAAAATAAATGACATTTATTCACTTATTTCATAAAAATACATAGAAGGATATAGATCAGGTAGAAGATTAATACATAAGATAGTCAAAATTCTGCTTTTAAGAAGCTTTTATCTTTTTGTTGTGTAGCAGAAATATAAGCTCCTTCCTAACTAGCAAGCACTGTTCTAAAAACAAATATTAACTCCTTTAATCCTCACAAAACCTTATGAATTTTTATTATTCCATTTCACAGATTAAGGTACAACTGAAGCCTTGATTTAAGCGTCATTGGGACAATTTTAGCGACCTTCTGATGAAGAGTGGACTCTGAGAAACAAACTCAGGGTTTTGGAGGGGAGTAAGGTGGGGAGATAGGTGAGCCTAGTGGTGGGTATTAAGGAGGGCGTGTATTGCATAATATAACAGCATGTTAAGTTATACTTTATTTTTTTTAAAGATTTTATTTATTTATTTGACAGACAGAGAGCACAAGTAGACAGAGAGGAAGGCAGAGAAAGAGGCAGAAACAGGCTCCCTGCTGAGCAGAGAGCCCGATGCGGGACTCGATCCCAGGACCCTGAGATCATGAGCTGAGCCGACGGCAGAGGCTTAACCCACTGAGCCACCCAGGCGCCCCAAAAGCACTTTTTTTTTTTTTTTTAGGTTGTCTGCATGTCCAGCATGGAGCCCAACGCCAGGCTTGAACTTATGACCCTAAGATCAAGACCTCAGTTGAGATCAAGAGTCAGATTCTTAACCCACTGAGCCACCGAGGCACCCCTAAATTATACTTTAATTAAAAAAAGGAAAAAAAGAAAAAAAGATTCAGCTCAAGCTTTGCCTTCTCAAACTGTCCTGACATCCTGTCATCCCCAGTAGAATTGACCAATCCCTCTTCTCTTCCATGATAGCTGGTGTTCCTTTCAAAGCACTTGTAATACCTTTTTTTTGTATGAACTATGTTAGTTATCTGTATCTCCTTACTAAATGATAAATTTATTATATTTTTTTGTATGAACTACAAAAAATTTTTTTGTATGAACTACTTTAGGTATCTGTATCTCCTTACTAAATGATAAAATTATTGAAGTTAAAGACCTTATTTCTGTACATTGAGCTTCTGACATATTGTCTGAAACCATGGTACATGGTCTATATGTTTATTTAATAAGTGAATACATGAATGAATGAAGCATTCAGTCAACTAATAGATCAAGTAACTTAAATCTTCCTGAAAAAATTCAATGAATCAATCAGTAGATCAAGTAATATGAATTTTCTAAAAACTTGACTTCTGCATAGGGCATATTTCCCCAGCCCCTACCATCTATGCTAAACCAATACTTTCATTGTCATGTTGCTCCTGAGGAGCCTGTAATGTTTCTGACCTGAATACATCAAATGACTACATGATAAAGAATGTCCATGATACCAATTGCTACTTATTTTTTTCTTCTTCTTTAAATTTTATTTTATTTTTTCAGTGTTCCAAGATTCATTGTTTAAGCAATACACGCCCTCCTTAATACCCACCGCTAGGTTCACCTATCTCCCCACCTTACTCCCCTCCAAAACCCTGAGTTTGTTTCTCAGAGTCCACAGTTTCTCATGGTTCATCCCCCCCCCTCTAATTTCCCCCAATTCACTTTTCTCTTCATTCTCTTAATGTCCTCCATGTTATTCCTTATGCTCCACAAGTAAGTGAAACCATATGATAATTGACTCTCTCTGCTTGACTTATTTCACTCAGCATAATCTCTTCCAGTCCTGTCCATGTTGATACAAAAGTTGGGTATTCATCCTTTCTGAAGGAGGTATAATATTCCATTGTATATATGGACCATAGCTTCTTTATCCATTCGTCTGTTGAAGGGCATCTTGGCTCTTTCGACAGTTTAATGACTGTGGCCATTGCTGCTATGAACATTGGGGTACAGATGGCCCTTCTTTTCACTAAATCCGTATCTTTGGGGTAGCCAATTACTACTTATTGATTGTTTATTATGTTCTGGGCACAACGCTTATCACTTTTCACTTTTCATATGTTATTTCATCTCCTTAAGCCTCTTTCTTAATCTGTGAAATTAAGGTGTTGTGAAATTAAATGAGCTAATCTGTATATCTATGGATATGTATTTCTCCCTCCACCAAATCAAATAAGGCCAGTGTGTCCTACCTGAAATTCAGATCTAATACTGAGATCTATAGGCCTACTTTCATTCCATTCAGATCACAGATTTAAAATAATTCTATGAACTGGTAGTATCTTTATCTTCAAGTGTCTTTTGCAATCAGTATGTAATTTGGTCCTCATAAAACCCATATGGGCAGGGATTATTGTTCACCATTTCACAAATAGGAAGAGGTTAAAAGACTTATTACAATAATAAAGCAAGTTTGTGATAGAGCCAAGACAAGCATCCAGGTCTCCCCACAAGTGATTCATATTTTTTTTAAAGATTTTATTCATTCGACAGACAGAGATCACAAGTAGGCAGAGAGGCAGGCAGAGAGAGAGAGGGGAGGAAGCAGGCTCCCCGCTGAGCAGAGAGCCCTATGCGGGGCTCGATCCCAGCACCCCGGGATCATGACCTGAGCCAAACAAAGGCAGAGGCTTTAACCCACAGAGCCACCCAGGTGCCCCGTGATTCATATTTTTATGTTGGGGTTATTTACAATAAAGTCTCATATTCTAAAATGGGTGTCATTTAGATGAACATATTCAGTACAGCTGTCTTGTGACAAAGTCATAACAAGTTTTTGAAAGTAAATCCCACTGCTTAGCTTCTATCTGTACAGAACTTTTTATTGTTGTTTTTAAGCCTTCAAAGTTTCTCCACTCTCTTCTTGAGAAAACATTGTATATTTTCCCCATCGCTTATAATTAGTATGTCATTATGGAGTTGGAAGTTTTAGGTAAAGTTAACTGCCAAGTCTGCCAACTTCTTAACAATGCCCAATGTGGCATCTTTGGGTGTTTGCAAGAAGTAGTTTTTAATTGCTCAACTTTGAGGACTGCACTGAGGCTAATCATGCCCCGAGGGCCTGAGAGAAACTCTTAAGACAAAAACCTATTAGAAATGTTCTGTTTGTCTGGGACCAACCCAAAGCCTCACAGGTGGAAAGAACACTTTTCCAGTTTAAGATGGCTTAATCATCTCTCAACATTGAAACAAATTTCCTTAGACATCTGCTTAAAGATAGCTAGGACTTGTTTGTCTGGTCAGTACTCTCCAGAACTTTATTTCCCTTTTTTTCTGGTAGTTCGTCACTCCTCATACAAGGCTCAGGCCTACTTATAACATAAGGAAAAGGGAGAAGGCAGAGATGTCATTTGCTAAATTAGAATTATAGATTTGTGCATAACTCCAGACACCCAAGGACTGTGATGAGGAATTGCCTATACTACATTCGGTCCATTATAATCCACTACACACTCTGTTTTGCTTGTCCTCTGATTAAAGATTTTTCAAGAGTACACCAGAAGCAGCTACAGAGGCCTTCTACTAGTCACAATCTATCCAAAGCAGAGAAATGTATTTGTACCAGCTCAGTTCCCAACCTGTCTCCTCCCCTTTGCCTGAAGTAATTCCTGCTATTCAGCATTCTCTAGCCTTCATTTGACTGTCAGGATACATCCCTACACTAACCAACAGAACCTATAAATGTTTTCCTTTTTGCTTTAACCCAGATATTTCCTGCAACCCTTTTACTAGGCCTTATGATAACTTCCTTAGCTGCCTTCTACATACAAGAAAGATATTTATGACCTACTATCAAAAAATGCTTTTAACAGAAAAAGTTTCTCTAAAATAAACGGTGTCATAACTGCAACAGGCCCCAGAAATGGTCTGATAAGCAAAAGAAATTGAGATCCAGAAAGTTAAAGTAAGCTGCCCAATGTCAGACAACTTGTAGGGTGTCTACTCTCGCCTTGGGTCTTCTCCTCTGACCAATTTGAGAATGACATATAAGGATACATTTAGAGGTCATGAGGCTGACAGACATTAAGTATTGTCATGAGAATTGATCCCATATCCGAGCAATTACTGTTTTCTAATTGGCAGTGAAACAAGCCTCAGCTAAAAACAGGTGTCTTAATGTGGTACCAATATTATGTCACACTGAGTTACCCAAGGACCTGGACAAAATTTTGCTGAGTACCAGATCTGAGACCTTTGACCTCAAAGCAAGAATTAAGCAAAATACCATAGGGATAATTTCTCAAAAGTCAGTGATATGGAAGTAACCCTGAGTTTTCTATCCATCTCTGTCTATAATTAATTCTGTGACCTTTAGGCTATTCACTTCATTGTTTTAGATCACAATTCTCCCATGTATAAAATATAAGTACCAACGTATGTGAACACATTTGGAAAAGTAAAAATAGATAACATGCTAGAATTTACTGAGTATTTATTATTATCCTGTGCCAGGGGCTATTCTAAGTATTTTACATTTAAATAAGTATTTATTCATTTCCTAAAGATGAGAAATTCAACTCAGATTCTTTGGATTACTTGAACCAGTTCACAGAGCTAGTAACCTTCTGAGTACACAGCCTAAACCACTACCTCAGACTGCTTCCCAATACCCTATATTGTATCTACTACCATAAAAAGTGTTACAGAGGTAGTAAAACAATTCTTTTTCCTCAGGTAACCTATTCCAGAGAACCAGAAAACAAAATAGTTAACAGAAGAACTAAGCTGAGTGTTGAATGATGGATTAGATAGGACCTTGCTTTCCAAGTCAGTAAAGTATCAGAATGATCAGTGCAGAAGGAATGGGGCTGAGCATGAAGGAATTCATAGAGCAATGAAGGAACTAACCTGATTCAAGTGGAGACAACTTGGTGAAGATGTGGGAGACAGAAGTGGATGTGGGAATCAATAACATATAACACTGTAGAGCTTGCATACCACCTACCACCGGTACATATACACATTCTCATTTGTTTGGACCATGTCAGTTTCTCCCACCAGACTAAGTTCCATGAAAGTGGGAACCATATCTGGCAGTTTTTTGCACCATGTATCCTCAATGCCAAGCACATTGCCTGACATATGGCAAGTGTTCATTAAATATTTGTTGAATAAATGTATCAATGGGTAAATAAAAAAGTAAATGTTTACATGATAGATGAGGGACTTCCAGAGCTGACCTTATGTGCCTTATGAAGGAATACAGACTTGATACAGTTGCCAAAAGGAGCCCATGGAGGCTGTTTGAGCAGACTGAGGTGGCGGGAGTGGGAATGAAAAGGCAAACATAAGGACTATTTCAATGTGGGAATCAATAACACATACACTCTCTGCAGTGCACTCTCTATCCCAGCTGTCCCCTGGTAGACATTTCTCCACCAGCTGCAGGCTCTGTCATGACACCAATTTAATACAGAAAGCATGTGAAGGGACTATGGACCAAAATAAAAAAGAATTATTTCTTAGTTCTGTGGAAAACCCAACAGTGGTATACAAAAGTCTCATGGTCTCAAAATTCTCCTTTCTCTTTTATTTGTTTTCCCTACATAAAATGCCACATTTTTTTCAAACAGCTCTGGTTTGGCAAAATTTAATTGCCTGTTTGGGATGAGGTCCCTGAAGCTCTCAGAAGTTAATTATTTCTTTCTGGCAAAGATCAGAAACTTGGAACTCTATGCGTGAGATAAATGATCTGGTAGCACTTTGGAACCTCAACTTATTTAAGTTACTGAGCAGCTCATCAACTTGCTCCCTGCCTTTGGAATTGAATCTGGAAGAGAATTGGACCCCAGATATCATGAGTAGGCTGAGGATGTAGATTTATAGATTTAGTTCAGGGCAAACTATGCTCCCAGAGATAGAGTTCTGATGACAGCTTCAGATAAACATATAGATTGATGAATTTTAAACCTAAATGAAAAGAAGAGGAGAAATGGCGTAATTTCTAGACCAACCTGCTCAAGGAAAGGCAGTTTCTGGTAGTTTTATTTTCTGGATAGGGAAGGGGTAACTAAAAGGCTTTTGAGCTTCAACTCCAGGATGATGCTTTGGAAATGGGCTGGGTCTATTTTCCAGCTTTAGTAAGTAAAGGGATTGTCATTAGATCTTTTTGCTGATAGAGAGATGCACAAGTCCTTGGAGTCTACAGGTTGCACATTTTCACTCTCTGGCACTGAAAATACATAGTGGGGAAAGAGCAGAAAACTGGGTAGGGTAGGTACGCAGCCCAGGACATCTCCTGAAAGTTATCTAATTTATTTTAAAGCCCTAGGTACAGCAGGTTTTGCTATCATTTCCTTCTTTTTTTAAAGAAAGTGGCAATTTGACTTAATTGTGTTCCAGTTCATCAGGATAAGATAATAGGTAGATAAGTATTGCCAAGAGGGGAAAGATATCTAACCTAGCAGACTGAAAATTGAAATAACCTAAGGGTCTTGATGAAAAACATTCAGATGACCTTAATCCTCCTTATGTTACAATTTTTCTGAGGGAGACTCAACAACGATGTAAGTGGGTCAAATGTCAGTGAAATAAATGTTTGCCTAAGAAATTAAATAATGTAATTGGATACCATTACCAAGGGCTGCATATTGAAGTATTTGACAGTTGCGATTTGATCTAATCCAAAAGAATTTTCTTTCTTCAGAGGTTTCCAGGCATTTGGGAGTTTGAGAACCTGGGAAGGCTTTTGAAATCCCACCATGCAAGTTTGCAGAAAAATCATCACTATTCCAAACCTGACAATGTGAAAAATTATTCTCTTGGGCAATCTCATTCTACTGCAACTACTGGTACTAGAAACAGACCTCCAATGGTGAGTCAGTAACAAGAAAAGGCTCCAATTTCTTCTCTCCCCTCCCAGTTTTTTTCCTTTAACCATTTATGAGACATGGGCAAACTCCAGGAAGTCAAGGGGTACCCATTAGTTGGAAGGAAAGTTAGGCTGTATAAATAATTACAGGTGACAAGACTCAGATGGGAAATACGCTGGGTCCAGTTTGCCAGGAATCTTTTAATGATAATTTTAGGGTGAAATAATCAACATTGTCTTTGGAGGACAGGGCCCAGACTAATGAAGAAAACCCCCCTCAATTAAGAGGCTGAGTAGCCTTTAAGTGAGAAAGGGAAACTGTCATCAATTTTAAGTTCTATGAGTCCAAACACAGTACTAATGGAGGCAAGGTCATGGGTTCGATCCCAATATCTATCTGTTAGCTTAACACCATCTAAAAACAAGTCCTCCCAGGGACCTAGATTGGTCACCAATTTTTAGTCAAATGGCTCCTCAAATTTATTCTACTGGGCTCTTTGAAGACTGAGGGATAAATTCTTTTTAAACTTTCCATCAATACTGGAGAAACAGAATATATCCTGCAGCCCACTGGGAATGATAGATTCATATAAAAGAGAGTAAACATGTATTTATCAATATTTAATATTTAACAGTAAACGCAGTGTGTTTTAAACAATTCTAGGAGCAACAGAGACTTTTAAATGGTGTAACAATCAGCTGTCTACTTCTATACAACACCAGTTCATCCTCCCATCCGTAGCCTGCCCCTCATCTTTCTAGATCTTCTACTGTGGATGGTGCATGTATAGATAATTGGGAATTAAATATAGACCATTCAAGGAAATATAGGGCATGACTATACTAACTTAAAGTGTAAAAGTCTTCATTGTGACTCATTGTGACTTCATAGTGACTCTCATCTTTCTTCATTTTACCATTATGGAAATGATTATCTCAATTTTCACTTGCAAGGCAGAGGCAATCCAAGAGAAAACCTCTTTCTCAGGGTCCCATAATAAATTAAGAAAGAACCAGCATTAGGTTTCTCATGCTCTGAGGACACTCCTGCAAAGGCAGGTCATCAGCCTCCCCACCTCTTGCGTGTGTTTGTCAATTCCTAAGCGCCATAAACTTCTCTATCAGTGGATTTATCATCGTTCTGTACTTAGCCCGTTTGAGAGGCTGACAAAGCAGAGAATGAGACACAGGGATAGGTTCTTGGAGGCCAGGACAGGGAAGTAAGGGAGCTATGGAATCCTTGCAAATGCAAATAAAAAAATAAGGCCAGTGAAAGGAAGGAACTTCTCCGGAGACATTGCCAGTGAGTAGTAGATAATTCAAGGAAAAGATTAGAAAGAAAAGGAAGAGTTAGTTTTGTGAAGAAGTACATAAACATTAAAGGGTATTTAGTATATAAACAACAATGCCAGGGGAAGAATCAGATAGAAGAAGAGAGGTTGGTCTTTCAATGTGAAACAGGCAAAGAGCTCCATTCACGCATTCATTCATCAAGTAATTCTTGAGTACCTTCAATGTATTAGGCACTATTCTAAATTTTAGACATACAGCAGTGAGCTAAATGGACAAAACTCCCTGATCTCACTAACTACATTCTAGTTAAAAGAGATAATCAATAAACATAATAGATGAAATATACCATGTGCTGGAAATAATGATTCTAAGGAGAAAAATAATGTGGGCAAGTGGGATATAAATTAATCTCACAAAACAAACTGAGGGTTGCTGGGGGGAGGGGGCTTGGGAGAAGGGGGTGGGATTATGGACATTGGGGAGGGTATGTGCTTTGGTGAGTGCTGTGAAGTGTGTAAACCTGGTGATTCACAGACTTGTACCCCTGGGGATAAAAATATATGTTTATAAAAAATTAAAAATTAAAAAAAAATGTCAGAGGCTAAAAATGAACCTTTAGACAGGGTGGTCAAAGATGGACTCACTAAAAAGATTTGTTGTGAGTAAAGACCTGAGGGAAGTAAGATGATAAGCCAGGCAAGGATCTGGGCTTCATATATAGAGAGCAACAAAATCAAAGAAAGCAAAGGCTCTAAGAAAGGGATGTGCTGTGAATGTTTAAGGAACAATGAGGAGGCCAATGTGACTACAGCAAAGTAAGCAAGAAAAAGAGTAATAAAAACTGGGGTCAGAGAGGTAATTGGGAAGCAAGCCATGTAGGGCCTGATAGGTCATAATAAGGAGATTGACATTCAATTAGGTTAAAATGGGAAACTACTGAAGTTTTTTAATGGAAAAGCAACCTGATCTGACTTACAATTTAACTGAATCATTTGAACTGAATGGGAGCAAGGCCAGAAACAGTGAAGCCAATAAGGAAGTCACTGGCAAAATTCAGGTGAGTAATGGTGATGATTTGGAATAAAGGACAGCAGTGCAGGTGACAAGAGGAGTAGTTAGATTCTGGATAATATCTGAACAATAACAGAAATTATTTACTTATATATTTATTTATTCATTCATTCATTCATTTTATGTCAGGTCTCTATAATTTTCCAGGCACCATACTAGGTACACCAGTAAATAAAGCAGACAAGGTCCCTGTCTTCAGTAAATTTACAGTTGAGTGGGAGACAAATAATAAACAAGCAATAAAATTATTAATATAATCTCAAATATTAGAATATGCTATAAAAAAATCATAAACCGAGGGGAAAGAGAGTGGTAAGGTGGAAAGAGAAAGCCTTTTCAGATAGATTGGTCATTCAAGCCCTCTTCCTACCACCCACACTTTTAGAAACGTCACATTAGATTTTCACACTCCTAATTGGTGCTCAGCAACTACAGCACAAAAAACACAGGAGAAGCTGGCAACATAAATCTAACCAGGGATAGTAGCAGAAGGTTTGCACAGACCTCAAGGATTCCATGAAATATTCCATTTACATAATATCAGTTCAGATCAATAAAGCACTTTGCAGCACTCTATGACAAACACTATGGTAGATACTAGTGCAATGTGGAAATGGAGGCATGAGCAATTTAGGAGTGACCAACAGACAGAAGAATAAGCAATATTTTAGCTTAAAGTGTCAGAAGGTACCCTCTTACTAGAGCTCAGTTACTTAAGCTGATTGAAGTTGTTTTAGAAAATGGTGAACAAGTAAGAGAAGCAGGAAGATGGCCTCCCTTTCTTTTCTTCTTACTTGAAAAAAAAATAACCCAAGGTTATCTGGTGGAAGAGGGATGGAAAAATTTTCATATAACCATTTTCAAAAGGATGGGGAATTTTCTATTTTCCTAGGGAAGGAAGAAATTTCTAGCTTTGTCTCTGTTCTCATTTTAGATGTCCATCAACAGATGAATGGATATCACATCTTCTTTATAATATATATACACATATATATAAAATATATTATAAAAAGATGTGGTGTGTGTGTGTGTGTGTGTGTAATGGAATATTATGCAGCCATCAAAACCCCCAGAATCTTAACCATTTGCAATTACATGGATGGAACTAGAGGGTCTTATGCTAAGTGAAAGAAGTCAATCAGAGAAAGACAATTACCATATGATCTCTCTGATGTGAAGAATTTGAGAGGCAGGGTGGGGGCTCATGGGAGGGAAGGGAGAGAAAAATGATACAAGATGGGACTGGGGAGGGTGACAAACCATAAGAGACTCTTAATCTCAGGAAACAAACTGAAGATTGCTGGAGGGGTGCGGGGAGGGATAGGGTATCTGGTGATGGACACTAGGGATAGGGTATCTGTGCTATGGTGAGTGCTGTGAAATGTGTAAGATTGATGACTCACAGACCTGTACCTCTGAAACAAATAATACATTATATGTTAATAAAAAGGTGGTAGACTGAGTCAGCTGTTTACCCACCCCAAAATGGATATCTCATTTGTATTCCGTCTTTTGAAAAAGACAAAGAATGATCCTGTACACCCTAATTATGTCCACTTTTCTCACACCAACCCTCCCTCTTTATTCTCATTCTTACAGGAAAAATGAAGCAATTTCATTGGCACACATCCAATGAATAGCAGCAAATAGGAAGAATGGCCATAGATAATACTACAGCAGTGTTTGAGTTTCTCCTTATTGGAATCTCTAACTATCCTGAGTGGAGAGTCACATTTTTCACATTGGTGCTGATAACTTATCTGAGTACATTGTTGGGGAATGGACTTATCATCTTTCTTATCTACTTTGACCCCCACCTCCACACTCCAATGTACTTCTTCCTTACTAATCTGTCTTTCTTAGACCTTTGCTATGGAACCGCTTCTATGCCCCAGGCCTTGGTACATTGTTTCTCTACGCATCCCTACCTCTCTTACCCACAATGTTTGACCCAAATCAGTGTCTCCTTGCTCTTGGCCACAACAGAGTGTCTCTTACTGGCTGTTATGGCCTATGACCGTATGGTTGCTATCAGCAATCCCCTGCGCTATTCCATGATCATGAATGGCCCAGTGTGTGTCTGGCTGGCTGCTACCTCATGGGGAGCATCACTTGTGCTCACTGCCATGCTTGTCTTATCCCTGAAGCTTCACTTCTGTGGCGCTAACATCATTAACCATTTTGTTTGTGAGATTCTTTCCCTCCTTAAGTTGGCCTGTTCTGATACCAGCCTCAATGAGCTTATGATCCACACCACAGGTATCTTCACCCTGCTCCTACCCTTTGGATTTGTTCTTCTCTCATACGTCCGAATTGCCATGACTGTCCTAAGGATTCGCTCAGCCCAGGGTAGGCTTAAGGCCTTTTCCACCTGTAGCTCTCACTTAACTGTGGTGACAATCTTCTATGGGGCAACCATCTCCATGTATATGAGACCTCAGTCAAAGTCATCCCCTGACCAGAACAAGTTTATTTCAGTATTTTATGGGGCTTTGACACCCATGTTGAACCCCCTGATATATAGCCTGAGGAACAAGGATGTTAGAGGGGCAATGAGAAAAATTACGACAAAAAGAACATGAGCCTTCTTTGTTTCTAAATGTCATATATAAATGAATAAAACACTGTGTGTGTATATATATATACATATAACTATATATATATACATATACTACATATACATGTAGTGTGTGTATTATGTGTGTCTGTGTGTGTGTATAGTTCTATTAATCACCATACAGTGCTTTATTCATTTTTGATGTAGTGTTCCATGGTTCATTATTAGTTTAGAAACATCAGCTACATCCTCATTAATGATAAAATATTGTTTAAAGGGTCTGATTTCTGATTTTACCTTTAGGGGAGCAGATGGTTATCATCTGAGAAGCTTCAGGAAGTGCTCCCACCCCAAAATATTAGCCCTACAAAGTCCTGAATTTCCATTAGAAGCATTATTTTTGCTCTGTTTTACATATGACATGCTGAACAGGGAGCCCAATGCGGGACTGGTCCATGACCTGAGCCAAGGGCAGACGCTTAACCAACTGACCCATCCCGGCACCTTGGCTTTTCAACTGCAGTTCTCACAGTCCTATGGGTTCAGTAGTGTGCCTGGAACCTGTCAGTAGAAGTTAAGTTTTCTGTGTACAATTTTATTTGAAAATGGAATTCTAAAAATGAAAGAAAAAACTTTAGCAAACAACAATCTACTACTGCTCTCTAGGTTTTAGATGAGGTCAGAAGCTCAGTGTACAGTATATAAATTTCCTGTGATCATGAAACTTTCCAGAAGCAGATTTAAGCCTAAGACCCAGATATCCTGTTTCCTGGTCTCACTTTATTTTGGGCAAATCTACCGAACATGAAGAAGTCCTCTCACAGTTGACCTGATAGAGAACCAGAGACAAATCAGTAGGAGAAAAATACAATGCACAGCACACCTTAGATGTGCTCCACAGCACCATGGAGCAAAGAGATAATCAGTGCATCCCTCAGACCGACTGCTGGTGACACTATGTGGTGCTACAAAAACAGTACCAGACATATATAGGACCTGCCTCATATGTGCACTCACTAAATGAAGAAGAAAACAGATGAATAAGCCACTTGCCAAAATAACCTAATTTTCAAATAAATGCAACATTTATTCAAATTCCATCCCTTATACATTTTTTTAAGTTTATGGTATTCTTAGCCACTGAAACCATGTTTTAATACCAAGGAAAATATATTTAGAAAAAAAGCCAATTTTTCATTTATTCATTCAATAAATATTAAATATTAACTTTCTACTTTCAGCCAGACACTGTGCTAGCTGCTAGGGCAAGCTTCATACTTTACACAAAAGGTTTCTTTCTATTGAAATAAACATTTCAAATTAACATTGTCAAATAGTTAAATTGATGAAATTAATAAAATTTTAGAGGAAAAAAATAGGACTTTCAGGTAGAGAGAAATTCAGAAATTAGGAAATATGTTAAGAGTACTCATTTCATGACTAAACAAACAAACAGCAGAATCAGACCTATAAATACAAAGTTCGTGTGTGTGTAGGTGTGTGTGTGTGTGTGTGTGTGTGTGTGTGTGTGTATGATTTCCAGAGGGAAAAGTGTTGAGAGATGGGCAAAATGTGTGAAGGGGAGTAGAAGATACAGGCTTCCAGTTATGGAGTGAATAAATCACAGGAATTAAAGGCACAACATAGGAATGTAGTCAATGATACAATAATGATGCACAGTGGCAGATGGTGGCTATACTTGTGGTAAGTATAGCATAATGTATAGTAATGTTGAATCACTATGTTGTACACCTGAAATTAATGCAACATTGTGTTTCAACTGTACTCAAATTTAAATTTTTTTAAAATACAAAATAAAATGGAAAATTTCCCACCAAAAAAAAGTATTTGTTTTAATAACTCTGCCTTTGAGGGGAGAAATATTCTACTCTCGATCACAAGTTGGTTTACAGCTTAAAATGAGAATTATATTTTCGCTAATGGTGCCCCTACCATAAAATGGTAGCTCTGTCGCTAGGTGCTTTGTCTCTTTATTGACTTGCTGGTAGGGCACAGCCTACAGGCAGAGGGACATAGTGGAATCTGGAGATGGGGGCTGTGGGATTGATTCTGCTACTAACTAGATGTGTGGCCTTAGCTATACCAGTCTGACCAATTTGCTCATCAATATAATAGGAAGGTTGTGTTTTGCTACCCAAAGACCTTTCCAATTCTAACATTCTGCATCTAGGTGTTATTTTTTATTTTCTTTCTTGTCTCAAAAAATGGAATCATATTACCAATTTACTCTGCAGCTTGCTTTTTCCACTTGGCAATATATCATGGACATTCCTCCAGATCAATATATATAGATCTATCTGCCTGACTTTTAAATGTTAGCTTTGACTGAAGAAGTAGGCATACATAGTAGCTAGTTAACATGAGTATGGCCCTTCCAGGAGCAACATTCTGTTCTTAGATATCTAAATCCCAAAGGTCATCTAATTCAGCATTGATATTAATTCATTTTAAATATAAAATGAACTCTATCTGGATGTTGGGAAAGGAAATCAATTCTGGATTGTTAAAAGCTCCTAAGGTGGAATATCACTTCTTCACTTGATCAATCACAGGCACTATGAGAAACATTCCACTGTGCATCCCACATGCCAAGCAGCTGGATAGTGAAGATTACCTTGTTTCAGCCTGGAAAACAAACAAATAAAGATTGGTTTGAAACAAAGGTAACTCTGCTAGAAATTGAGGAGACATTATAAACTGAAAAACAAGTTCCAAATAATATTTTCCAATGGGGATTTAAGAAAAAGATACCGCGTCCCATTCATAGGATTTGGGATTTCTATTTGAGGAAAGATAGTAGAGTATAACTATTTAGAGTACAAACCCTGGAGTCAAACTCGTTGGTTTCAGATCTACATTCTGCCACTTTGTTCGAATCAGTTTCTACCCTTCAATCCCTTTACCTAAGTGGACTAATAGTAGGACCTACTATTATGTTCAGCATTTGATCATGTAGGCAGAAACCACTCTAGTTATTTCAAGCAGGGATGGATTTAACAAAGAGAATTAGAGACCTACAAAGCCTTTGGAAGGGCTGTGAGAGAGAACGTTGGTAAGGGAACATTGCCAATAACCTCAAACTGTTGGAGGAATTGCAAAAATCTTGGGAAGCTTTAGGGGCATGAGGAAACTGCAAATAACGACCGCACCGAAGTAAATGTTTCACAGTAGAATGCTCAGAAGCCACCTAAATCTTTGTTTGGCAGCTAAACACAATGTCAGGAGGACCAATGGTAGTATCTACTTTTCTTATGCTTGCCTAGCTTTCTGTGAGTACCTTTTATGGGTGAAATCCAAAACTGAATGTTACTGTCAAGAGAGTGTGGGAAATGTAGTTTCTAAGTTTTACAATAGGGATGAGAGCTGAAAAAGATGGGGATAGTTTGGTGGGCACCTGGGAGCTCAGTGGCTAAGTGTGTTCCATTGGCTCAGGTTATGTTCTTGGGGTCCTGGAATCAAGCCCCAAGTTGGGCTGCTCAATGCTCCTACTCAGTAGGGAGTATGCCTCTCCCACCCCCTCTGCCCTCACCTCCACTCGTGCTCTCTCTGTCCCACTCTCCCTCTCTCTCTCAAATAAATAAATAAAACCTTAATAAAGAAAAGATTGGGTGGTTTTGGATATCACGTCATAGCTTGGTCATGAAAATTGTATGACTCTGGGGCACCTGGGTGACTTAGTTTGTTGAGTGTCCAGCTCTTAATTGAACCTCAGGTCATGATCTTGGGGTCATGGAATCGAGCCCCAGGTCAGGCTTATGCTCACTGGGGAGTCTACTTGAGGTTCTCTCCCTTTCTCTCTGCCCCTCACCCCTCAAATAAATAAATAAATAATCGTTTTTTAAAAAGAATTGTATGACTCAATTCATATAAAGCACTTAGAAAATTGCCTATCCTATACTATAGTTAAAGAACAATAAATATTAGCTGTCATCATAATGTCTGGATCACATAACCCTATGATCCCAGGAATTAGAGTGCCTACTTGCTTTTTCAATGGTGCATTCCAACACTACTCCTTCACCTGTGCATGCTAACATCCATCCATACATCATTAATTCAATACATATTTGTGGAACACGTACTATACAACAGGTACCATGCTATTGTCATGGATGCAGTGGTGGGGAAAACATATTTGTTCCCTCCCCTCAAAGAACTCACTCTCTGAGTGGAAAGAAAGACAGGAACACCACCAAAATTACTGCATGAATTTATATCTTTTTAGTTCTTAAGTTTATAAAGCACTTTACACACCTTATAATTTATCTTATTCTTTTTTTTAAAGATTTTATTTATTTATTTGACAGACGGAGATCACAAGTAGGCAGAGAGGCAGGCAGAGAGAAAAAGAGGAGGAAGCAGGCTCTCCGCGGAGCAGAGAGCCCGATGCGGGCCTCGATCCCAGGACCCTGGGATCATGACCTGAGCCGAAGGCAGAGGCTTTAACCCACTGAGCCACCCAGGCGCCCCTAATTTATCTTATTCTTGAATGTATATTAGTTCATATTACCTTCTAAGTTTTTTAAAGATTTATTTATTTATATATTTTAGAGAAAGTGAGAGAGAGCAGAAGGAGAGGGAGATAGAATCTCAAGCAGACTCCCCACTGAGTGCAGAGCCCCTCATGGGACTAAATCTCACCATCTGTGAGATTGTGAGGTCATGAGATCATGACCTGAGCTGAAACCAAAAGCTAGATGCTTAATCAAGCCACCCAGGCGAATCTCATATCATCTTCTAAATTTAATGAGACAAGCAAATAGATGTTATAATTAATATTATGAGATTGATTTTTACATATAAAAAGATTTAGTGTCTGTAATGTTCTCAAGGTCAACAGTGTGACAAGAGTAGGACTAGAATATAATTCAAGATTTATCGTGGTGATCATTTCATAGTACATACAATATCGAATCATTATGTTGTCACCTGAAACTAAAATAATGTTATATGTCAATTATACCTCAATAAAAAATTTAATTTAATTTTTTGAAAAAAACACAATTCCCCTGACACCTAGATGTTCTTTTTGATAGGTACCTGATGGGTTCAAGTAGTCCTTAGAAAAGAGGAGTAGAAGGAAGGCAAGACTGATGCTGAGCAAAGAAAAAATACTATGCTTTCAGACTGTCTAGGGTAAAAATCTGACCTTGGCATTTACTAGGTATATGACCTTGGGCAACTTCCTGCCTCAGTTTCCTCATCTATAACAGGAAAAGAATCATAAGCCTGACGTCATAGAGTTGTTAAGAGGATTAATTCAGTTGGTTTCTATAAAATTCCAAGAACAATGGTTGGGAATAATAAGCTCTCAGTAAACGTTACCTATATTTTATTATTATTATTATAGAGTTACAAGTAACATTACTGAAATCTCAGCAGACTCAAATGTAGTTGGTGCTCATCTCACTGTATGCCTTTTCTCTCTCCTCTTTCTTTTCCCACCAGGAATACACCGTAATTTTTTCTGGTTAAATGTGTACAGCAGATCAAGCACTTTTTCAGTACAATATCATGATGGGAGTCAGAAAAACACATGACTGGGTGTCAGGAAGTCTGGATTCTAGCTTGAGTTCCACCATTAATGAGCTATGAAACTCTGGGTAAATCACTTAACCTCTCTGGACTGCATATGTCAAACAAGGGGAAAATATGTTCCTTAATCTACCTCAGAATGGTTGAAAGAGCAAATGAGATCATAGATGTTAGATGTTACAAAGTTAAAAGCACATCACAAAAGCTTCATGATGGGATTTTCATTATCTTCAATGTTAGCCTTTACATCTTCTTCTCACTTACCTGTGACAACCACTCACTTACTGAATTGAATTGGTTTTTTCCTCTAAAATATCTTTTTAAAAATTTAATTTAATTTCGTGTGTGTGTGTTCCAAAATTCATTGTTCACCACACCCAGTGCTCCATGCAATATGTGCCCTCCTCAGTACCCACCACCAGGCTCACCCAACCCCCTACCCCCATCCTCTCCAAAACCCTCAGTTTGTTTCTCAGAGTCCACAGTCTCTCATGGTTTGTCTTCCCCTCTGATTTTCCCCAACTCACTTCTCCTCTCCATCTCCCAATATCTTTCAAATCCATCCCCTTTTATTTGTCCTCAGTGCTTATGTCTTAGTTCATGGGCTCATCAACCCTTACCAGAATGACTGTATCAAGCTCCTATTTTCCTCTATTCCAATCTTCTCTCTTATTAAACTAGCCATCCAGTCAATGTCTCCAGAGTGACTTTTCTAAAGGGAAAAATCTCTTCATGTTAATCCCCTCTTTATAATTGCACTCCAAGATTAGGAATAGGTTTCCTACTGCCTATAGAATATACAACATTACTCAGGGCCCCTGTTAACCTCTCCATCCTCATTGTCTATTTCATCTCCATAGACCCTATACTCCAGGGAAACAATAGTTTCTTTCTCTAAAATTTTTACGCATCTATGTTACTGTATGTGCTGTTCTTCCTGCCTGCGGTGTCTGGCAATATTTCACTCATTCTCCAAGGGCCAGACCTACAGTCATTGCCTCAGTGAATCCCTCCCCAGAGTTTATCTTATTCTGTTTAACCCTGGATGGTGGCTTAATTCCATTTCTTTCACTTAATAATATTTTACTCAAGCACAAATTTAACACCTTTCATGTTATTTTATGGTTAGTCATTTTGGAATGTTTATTCCTAATTAGTTCACAAGATTACAGAGAGCAGGAAGTCTGTTTTTTTTTAAGATTTTATTTATTTTATTTGACAGAAAGAGAGATCACAAGTAGGCAGAGAGGCAGGCAGAGACAGAGTGGGAAACAGGCTCCCTGCTGAGCAGAGAGCCCGATGTGGGGTTCGATCCCAGGACACTGAGATCATGACCTGAGCCGAAGGCAGTGGCTTAATCCACTGAGCCACCCAGGTGCCCCAAGAGCAGGAAGTCTGTTTTATCTCTATCTCCACAACATAGTTTCTGGCACAGAATATACACACAGTAAGAATTGGTTAAATAAATATGTGCTAAACAAATACTTCTTAGACCATTTGTAGTAAGGAAAAACTATTTTTTAAATTTCCCTGTTGTTACAGACTGACATTTTATAAAATATGATAAAAATGTCACAGCAATGTCAAATCACTTTAAAAATGACTGAATGTTTACTCTCAATTCTGTTCTTGACTCCTTGCAAACATTTTAAGTAGCACTCAACTGGACTATTTGCAAAGCTGGGTCATTCCTAGCTCCTAGAATCTTAATACCTAAGTTGAAAAACTTAAGAATACATGTAAAAATAATAAACAAATCATCATATATTCAGAGCACAACTAAGCAAGAAATCAATAGAATAAAGCTATTGTAATTAGATACATGCACAGATAAAGTAAATCAATGAAGCAGTGAATGAGAGGATGCAGTATTATATTTAGACAGCAAGAGTTTCTATAGAAATTCAAAACTAATGTAGGAAATTTTAGGAAAAAGCAAGATTTACATAAACTTCAAAACAAAGATGGCTGGGGTGGGCTGGGAGATGTCAGGGAAACAAAGAGGGAGAGGAAAGTTCCAAATTCTGTTTACAAAATTTCATTTACTTGAGTTCTTAATTGAAAGTTTTTATAGAGTCTCAATACATTGTGGCCACTCCTCCTTCCCCATTCATTCAGTGCTTTCTTATGTCACTGTGCTAAGAACCCTCCCAAGAAACACAGGACTCTGAATAATCACCCTAGAGGTGAATCTACTACACTTTGGTAACATAAAAGCAGAAGTGGAGTTGATGGTGTTAGTCAGAAGTTGTACAGTGTCACTAATGAACTATTGGAATTAGTAGACAAAAGATACTTGTATTTTAATGACTTAGAAATAACATTCCCAAATGAATACACAGCTTCAATTCAGTAGTGAGATTTAATTGCCTTTTAGAGACTTGGTCTCCAAAGTCTCTTCAGTGAAATCACTTCTTTGGAACCATAATGAATAAACTCAGAAGGTATAATCAGATAATGTTTAATATTCTTCCCTACTCTTGTTCATATTTTGAACCATTTGGAGTCCTGGAATCTAAAATGTTGAGTAGAATCAAGACACAATCCATTGTAAGGAAAGTAAAGAACATATATCTTGGCAAGAAGGAAGGAAGCCACATTTGTCTCTTGAAACAAACCAACATAAACCTGTGAAATAGTCACTTTTTTTTTTAAGATTTTATTTATCTATTTGACAGAGAGATCACATTAGGAGAGAGGAAGGGAAGAGATCACAGAGAGAGAGGAAGGGAAGCAGGCCCCCTGCTGAGCAGAGAGCCCGATGCGGGACTCGATCCCAGGACCCTGAGACCATGACCCGAGCCGAAGGCAGCGGCTTAACCCACTGA
>NC_081575.1:18905845-18943847 GCF_022355385.1 Mustela nigripes | reverse complement strand
TGAAGGGAGTTGAGGGAAATTGGAAGGGGAGGTGAACCATGAGAGACTATGGACTCTGAAAAACAATCTGAGGGGTTTGAAGTGGTGGGGGAGTGGGAGGTCGGGGTACCAGGTGGTGGCTATTATGAGGGCACGGATTGCATGGAGCACTGGGTGTGGTGAAAAAATAATGATCCTGTTATGCTGAAAATAAATAAATGGAAAGAAAAATTAATTAAAAAAAAAAGAATGAATGAAAATGCAAATTATGTCTCCAGAGGGCACACACTATAATCTGACAATATTGCCTTATTTCTCTCCTCATTCACTGAATTATTTTCTACTCTCTAGAAAAAAAGACAACCAACATGGCCATATTGCCATGGGAGTTACTTCCCAAGTGAAGCCTTATTTAAAAATAATAATATCTAGGAGCCCCTGGATGTCTCAGTGGGTTAAGCCTCTGCCTTCGTCTCAGGTCATGATCTCAGGGTCCTGGGATCAAGCCCCACATTGGGGGCTCTCTCCTCAGCGGGAAGCCTGCTTCTCCCACTCTCTCTGCCTGCTTCTCTGCCTACTTGTGATCTCTCTCTCTGTCAAATAAATAAAACCTTTTTAAAAATAGCTAATATGTATATTGCACAAAAACCCTTTGAGATAGATACCATAATTTTCCCAATCCTACAGTTAAGGAGACTGAGGTATAAACAAGTTAAGGAAACTGCCAATGTTACACAGTTAATCAGTGGTGGATTCAGTATTCAAACTTGGATCCAGAACTCAAGTTGTTAACCACCATTTTACAGTGTCTTTTATGGATAATAGAAACTCCTGTCTATAATTACTACCCATACCATTAAGTATATTTTGAGCTTCTGGGAGTTATCTGAAAAGCCCAGTGTAGGGGCCTGGTTGGCCAGAGGGAGCCATTTTGTTGTGGGCTTGGGTTGACCCTGCCCCTCCCAGAGGAACTCACTTGCAAACCCCGGATATAAGGGCGGGCCAGGCTGGATGGAGACATCCAATCAGTGGGGCATGCATATATTTGCTATGGTGAATTGGAATTCAATTGCCCACCCGACTGAGCGTGACTGCAGTTTTCCCTGTGTGTTGCAGTCTCATTGGTCACCTGTGTGTGGGCCAGGCTCAACCACCTCTATAAAGGTTAGTCTGTGAGGCTGGGTGTAGTAGTAGTAGTAGGAGTAGTCATAGATGTGGTGGTGGGAAGGGGCGTTGTGGGGAGTGGCACTGCCACCAGTGGCCTCGTTGTCGGGGTCGTAGTCATCAGGAGCAGCGCGGTTGGGAAGCTTAGTAGTTGGAGTAACAGTTGTAGGGGAATGGCCTCGTCCAGGCCTTGGAGTGTGCCACAAATATTTCTGAAAGATCAAAAACCCGTGAATATATATATGAGTATCTCCACTTGTGTCTAGATGATTTAGGAAGATTTGGGACAGCGCAGAGTAAAACACTGAATTATTGAATTAAAAAAATATATATATAGTCAGTCTGGTGAGATTTACTCAAGTCATGTAGCACAAAAATGTGTTCTTTGTTTTCCAGCTATTTGTATTGACATTTGTTTGAGATTGTTAGGACTATAAGATGGTGAGGATTGTAAATCAAAATAAAGCTTCATGATTAAACGTGCTGTCATTCTAGTGTGAAGATTTAGTGCCCTTTGAAAAAGTTGGTGCCCTGAAAATCCCATTCTTGTAATGCTATTAGAAAATTATGGTTGTGGTGTCACCATTGCATAAAAACAAGATCCCCTGATGTCTGCCTCACCCTCATAACTCTACTCCAAGAAGACTTCTCCTTTCAGATTCATTCTGTTTTCCAATCCCAATTCTGGGAGAATATAGAACAAAAAGGAGCCTTCTAATTCTCATTAGAGGTAGTCAGGGGCCTCCTAGGATCACTGTAATAAGTGAACAGTTGTAGTTAGAAGCTTAGCAGCAGCAAAGTATTTTTTCAGTTCGTCTGCACTTGGCTCTGATTTCTATTTGGCGCCCCCTCATCCTGTACTAGGTTCTACTGAGGATCCTGTTACAAAGTCTTACTCTTCTTTCTGAATTACTTGTCTTGTACCTTCTGAGATCTGGAGTCTGTTTTAGAAAAAGGATCTGAAGAGATTACCTAGATAGTAAGCCTGAATGACCCCTCTTGCTGATCAGCTAGCTCCTAAGACAAACCCTCCTACCCACAGCCTGCACTCACCAAGGCTTGATGCCTGTCTCATGAGTCTGAAACTAGATCCTCCTATAAATGCCCCAAATTCTGATTTGTGGCTAGTACGTGATGGGAGTCTTATAGGCAATCCAGAAAGTATCTTGACCTTATTAATGAGCTGGTCTGTGATAGCATTCATACTTGACAGAATTAACTCAGACAAAGTAAATAAGAATTTGGATGAAAAATGAAGTAAAGAAACACTTTTATTTTCAGGTTCCAGTATAATATCCATTTTTTAAAAGATTTTATTTATTTATTTCACAGAGATAAAGCACCAGTAGAGGAGCAGAAGGCACAGAGAGAGGGAGAGAAGCAGGCTACTCACTGAGCAGTGAGTCTGATGCGGAACTCAATCCCAGCACCCTGGGATCATGACCTGAGCTGAAGGCAGATGCTTAATGACTGAGCCACCTAGGTGCCCCTCAGTATAATACTCATTTTCTCTCTTTACTATAATACCATCCCTCCATGCAAAGAGCAAATTGTAGGGCTAAAAAAATATAAGACATTAAAGTTCATTTCTGAGCAATAGGCAATCAGCAACACTAAATACTGTGAGATACTGTTTCTCACCATGGGCTTTTTACTCTCAAACATTCACTTCCTCCAGCCAATTCAGTGTAGTCTCAGTTACGACACTGAAGACAGAAGAGCCAAGTAACTGGCCTTGATTCATTCAACAGACCATATTGAACCCATATATTATGGGTTTACATCAGGCGCTATGTGAGGTGATAAAAATAAGACAATACATGGGACAATCAGGGCTTTTTCCCTCTAAAAATTGAAAATTCAGTAAGGGAGCATATATTGAATAATTACACAAATATATAATACCAGCTGTGATAACAGCTATGCAGGAGAAGTTTACAGTGCTATGAACAATTGCAACAAAAAGAGCTGATTTCATTTTAGTGCAGTTAAGGAAGGCTTTTCTAATGAAATTTCTTTTAGGCTGAGATATTAGGGATGACTAGAAGTTTACCAGTCAAAGAGGGTAAGAATATTTCCAACAGAGAGAACACAATGTGCAAAAGCTCTGAGGTCAGAATGAGCTCAGAGTACTTCATAAAGACTATATGGTTGGAACATGGTAAGCACAAGAAGAGACAGTGCGAGATAAGGTTAGGGTCAGATCATTTAGAGTCTTGTAGGTCATGGTAAATAGGTTAGATTTTATTCCAAGGCTAATTGGAAGCCCTAGCATGGTTTTAAGCATGGGAAAGATATAGTCATAATGATGTATGTTTGTAAAAGATCTCTCTGGCTGCTGTGTGGAAAACACACCATATAGAGGCAAGGATAGAAGTAGGGAGGCCTGTTAGAGGATGGTGGCTCTGACTAGATAAATCTGGCAGTGAATATAGAGATTTATAAGTAGATTTAAAATATATTCAGAAGGAGGAGTCAATAGGACTCAGTGATTGATTGGATATATGGGGTAAGGAAGAAATGAGAGTGAACTGCCCGTAGTTTTATGTCATGGATATGAACCAGCTAAAAAAAAATATCTCAGTCTAATATCCATAGCAGGGAAAAAACAATTAACAATTTAGTGATTTAAGTCTAATTATATTTGAGCAGTAAATTGTCATGTTTTCTTTAAGGGTGGGAGTTTCAAAGCATATTCAGGTGGAGTCCAACTCCCATCATTCTATAGATGAGGGAATTAAGACTTGCAATGGACTGCACTACTGTGCAAATTAACCCTGTGATGTGTATGACTGTTTTATCTCCCAAATTACATAAACTTCCAAACAGTATCTTTTCTTTTGTATCTTTTCCTTATATCACCTGACATAGGACTGAGGACACAGCAGACCCTCAATAAATGTTCCTCAGATTAAAATAACTTGAATTTCTTCTTTCTCAGCAGAGAGAAGAAAATGGATATTTTTGTTACTGGTAATGGCAGTGAAGTGACAGAATTCATCCTGGTGGGTTTGTCTAATCATCCAAAATCCCAGATTGCCTTTTATTTCACCATGGTAGCAGTCTACCTAATCATTTGGTGGGTAACAGTCTTATCATTGTCATGGTTAGAGTTGATGGCCAGCTTCACACCCCTATGTATTTTTTCCTAAGCAATCTGTCCTTCCTTGTTATCTGCTACTCCAGCAATTCGATGCCTTTTTTGTTGTTTAGTGGTTTAAAAGACTACCCCACTATTTCCTGTACTAGCTGTTATGCTCAGATGACCATTGCTCTATTTCTGGGGATGACAGAGTGTCTGTTGCTTTCTGTCATGACTTATTGTCTGTTGCTTTCTGTCACGACTTATGAGATATTTATTGCAATCTGTAAACCCCTGCATTTCACCATCATTATGAACAACCAGGTCTGCATATAGCTGGCTATGGTGACCTGGGCCAGTGTCTTCCTTTCAGCCATAATACCGATCATTGCAATTCCTGCCTGTTTTTGTGAACACAGTGTCATCAGTCATTTTACCTGTGAGGTCCAGGCCCTGTTGAAACTCAACTGCTCAGACAGCCCAGTCAAATTTATTCTGGATAAGGATCAACTCTGCAGAGGCCAAGCTCAAAACTTCTCCACCTGTGAATCCCACCTGACTGTTGTCACCATATTTTATGGAACAGCCATCTACATGTACCTGAAACCTCAGTCAAGGAAATCCCAGGACCAGGGTAAATTCATCTCTGCATTTTTGGCATGGCAACCCCTGTGTTGAGCCCTTTCATTTACACCTTGAGGAATAAAGATGTGAAAGATGCTCTAAGAAAAGTGATGAGGAAGAAAGAATCCTAAAAAGGAAATGACTATCCCAAGGAGTTTTGTCTAAGCTAGAACTTGACATGGACTTGTACAAATAACAAGGTATATAAACACTAAACAATATTTTAGTAAGGTCATTCGTTTCAAACACGTTTTTTTCTATTTCCAATAGGCATGTTAAGAACATCCTGCCACTGAAAAAGGCATGTTAAACATTTACTGTGCTATCCATTTAAGTAATAAAATACAGGACAGTGTTGTGGGAGAGTTTATAAAACAAAATAATAATTAGTATGTTTTAGTCCTATGTAGTTTCACATTGTTTTACTGAATGAGAAATATTGGTGCTCGCTTCGGCAGCACATATACTGAATGAGAAATATTGTAATATTCTAAGATTCTCTTTTATACAGGATAAAGTTGCAAAATGGACAATTCTTCTCTCAGTGCTTTTTGTAGGAGGTGTATCATTATCTAAGATTCAGAGTGACAAATTGTGAGTGGGTAGAGAGGAAAATTACTGAACTTTCACATAGAAGGTCTTCTGATGAAGCAAGAAGCCCTTGAAGACTGTACAGATACTGAGGGCCAAAAATGACAACCTATGGAAATTACAATTACATGTCTTGTTAAGTAGATAAGGGCCCCATTTTCTCTGTCAACCTACCCTACTCCTGAATAATTACATGCAGCTTCCAAAGTGGACCTCACATACAGCAAATTTAGCTTCTTTAAAACTCTGTTAGAAACAAGCAAATGTGTACTATATTTCTGGATTGTAAAAATTGTAGTGTTTATTGTTTTTAAATACAAGGGCAGGTAGAGAGAAAAGGAAAAATCACCTATCATCCCCACACTCAATAGGACTTGCATGGGTTTGAGAATCCAGCAGACATGTATTTAAGTCTGCCACTCACAGCTGTGTGGGATTTAGTTAGCTCCTTTCCATCTCTCAGCTTCAGTGTTCTCAACTGCGAAATGGGGATTATAAGAGTGCCTACCCCACAAAACTGTTTTGAGAAGGAAATGAGATCATGCATATTAAGCTTCTATCATAATGCTGGCATGTGGTGGACACTGAATACATGTCAGCCAAAAAAGATAAAAACTGTCAGTCCACTCTCTAACCCCCATATCCATTGTATGAGTGTTCATTTGCTTAGATCGGTACCAATAATAACTGTATCATTTTAGAATAATTCATGGTAATAGGACAGACTGAAAAAAATAGGTTCTCACTGTTGTCTTAATGTGAATTTATCTTATTAGAGATGAGGCTAAATGTTTCCCATGTTCATTGGCCATCTGTATTTTGAGTCAGGGTCTTGTCATTGGGTCAAAATGACGGTGAACCAGTCTAATTTTGGAAACAGAAAATGCTGCAGTCTGCTACTTGTGGCTAATAAAAAGCCCCCCAAATCATTTCAACATTGATTGACTCCACCACAGTTTCCAGATACATCCTGACAGGCAGATCCCCAGTTTGATTCATTCTATTTCAGTCAGTAAGCAAGTGATAAATGCCTAATCAGTCAACAACACAAGCTGACAGAAGGCAATTGTAAATGAAAATGAAAATAATAATAGTGTGGTAACCCCAACAGAGAAGTCTTTAGAAAGGGAATCTATGGTGTCTTGTAAATTTTTTGGTAACATTTTGTAACATTACTGATTTAACCTTGAACAAATTCTTCTCTAAGTTTTATTTCTGGTGTTTCTAATGATTTTCATTTAACCTAAAACACTCCTGAAACAAAAGGGAAGGTACCAGTAACTAACTAACAAAACATGGTGAGCAGATAAAGTCAAACCCTAGAGGGGAGAAACAAACGTGATTCCTCAAAAGGAGGGAAAAAAGGGAGCAAAACTGACTTAATAATTATTGGAGTTTGATCATTTTCATTAGGGACTAAGAAGAGGTATAGAAGAACAAGCAATGAAATGTGACTTTTGCTGACAGAGAGAAATTTATTGGGGTGAGACCTTTTTTAGCTGCAAGAGAAAATTAGACAGGTGAACTAATATCTTCCCTTTTGATTACCTCAGGAA
This sequence comes from Mustela nigripes, assembly GCF_022355385.1. Classification (NCBI taxonomy): domain Eukaryota; kingdom Metazoa; phylum Chordata; class Mammalia; order Carnivora; family Mustelidae; genus Mustela; species Mustela nigripes. The sequence continues at coordinate 18,936,851 of NC_081575.1, read as the reverse complement.
GAAGTTAGACAGGGTTCTCTCTAGAGAGAAATATGGTACATCTGGAAGTGTAGAGTAAGGTGCAAGAAGATTTCTGACACGAAGTCAAGACTGAAGGAATAGAAAATGCAAGAGATTATAAGAAGTAATCAGCTACAGATGTGTGCATAAGGTGCTTTTCTATTAAATGTGTATTGTGAACATTGTCTTCTTCAAATCTCCCTTGTATTTATTACTAAGTAAACATGTTTGAGTTATAATAAACAGGAAATGCTTCGGAACTACCTATGCCTTTGGAAATCTTTCAATTTCTTATCTCTGCCAAGCAGCACTTATGACCTGCAGCTGATAATGGGCAACTCTGCCTCCCCACACACCATCTTCTCATGAAGATGCCAATATCACAAGGCAACACCTTAGAAGTTTGAACTGACCCCTTAATAATTGGCATAACTGAGAAAGGAGCTTCATGCTGTGTAGTGGCAGAGCAGAGTTAAGAAAGTGCACTTGAGAGCCCATCTGGAAGTGTTCAAAAGAAAGAAATTTAAAATTTTTGAAAAGTTAAGAATATATCATTGAGTTTTGAGTGAATTTGTCAACACCAGTACTAAGTAATAAGAAAATGAAGTTAATTATCTGCAGAGTGCTCCTTGAGTTTCTACAAGTCAAGAAAGCAGAGCTTTAAATCTTCTACATTCATCATATGGAAAGGAGCACGCAGAAAATTGTTCATTTATTCCTGCAATATTTTTGTTGTTATTTTGGTTAAAATAGTCACCAGATAAAGTTTTTCACTAACATATTTGAGTCAAAGGCCCTGTATACCAGTATTTGCCAACCCACATATACATAAAGAGAAACACACAGAGACTTTATTGTTAGAAAGAACTCATTTGAATTCAGACTTCTGAGATTTAAAAGACCACTTCTTAGGGGTGCCTGCTGGGCTCAATCAGTAAAGCATGTGAGTCTTCACTTTGGAGTTGTGAGTTCAAATCTCATGTTAGGTATGGAGCCTACTTAAATTAAAAATAAAGTAAAAGACCACTTTTTAGCTGTGCAACCTTGGGCACGTTCCTTTAACCTCTCTGATACCCCCGTCCTCATCTATGCAATTGATAATAATAGTAGTAGTCATAATAATAATAATAATAATAGTCTCTACTTCATAGGGTTGCCATGAGGATCAAATAAGATACACCACATAAAACTGCTAGCACAGTATTGTCAAATGGGAAGGAAATGACAATGTTAGCTCTTTTACTATTCTTATCATCATTAATACTATATAACTCTGGCATGAGAGATGCCTATATACTGAAATGCCCAGTTAATTCTGTGTGTGACAAGGTTATCATGTTGTACTTGGCTGAATCCTATACCTGGAATTATGGAAAGCATACACAGGCAATGTATGTATCTCTGGCTGTGTTTGGGGGTTATTTAACACTTTGCCTCTTTTTATTCCTTAATATACTTACTCAAAACAAAACATATTGCATATCTTCTATGTGTTAAGTTAATTTGCTAGCATTGGGAATCCACAGTGAAAAAGACAAAGACTGACCTTAGGTACTAAACATTTTAATAGAAAAACTGATATTTAACAGAGTATCACATATATAACTAAAAGACTTTAAAGAGCATGATAAGTACTCCGAAGGAAACAAATAGGAAGCTGGAGTGATGTGTGAAATCTATTTCGAATCAGGTGGTAAGATAAGATTTCTCAGAAGTAATATCTAAACTGAAACTGAAGATTCATTAAATGCTATTGTGAAGTTTGAAGAGTTGAGGAAACCACTGTACTAGAGAGAGGGAAAAATATACAAAGCCTCTAAAGAAAAAACTGGGCATGCTTAAGGGACAGAAGAGACTCTTAACTCTAGGAAGCAAACCAAGGGTTGTTGGAGGGCCCGTGGTTAGAGGGATGGAGGGATGAGCATTAAGACGACAATTGCTGTAATGAGTACTGGGTGTTACATCCAACTGATGAATCACTAAATTCTACCCCTCAAACTGATAATACACCATGTGTTAACTGAATTGAATTTAAATTTAAAAAAAGAAGACAAGCGTAGCCACAGCTAAGTGAGCAAGGGGATGGGTACCTTCCTTCCTCCCTTCATTCCTCCCTCCCTCCCTTCGAGGAAAATAATATTCCAGGCAAAGGCACTAAAGCAGAAGAATGCATGATGTATTTGAAGAATATCAAGGAAGCTATATGACTGGACAGGAGTGAACCAAAAGGAAAAAACCAGCAAATGAGCTCAGAGAGGAACAAGGGATCAAATTACATTGAGTGCTGTAAGGACTTCAGCGTTTTGTAAATGCTTTATTAAGATAAAATTCACATGCTAGAATTTCACCATTTTAAATTGCACAATTCAATGGCATTTAATGCATTGACTAAGATGTGTAATCATCACCACTATCTGATTCCAGAACATTTTTGTCATCACAAAAGAAATCCTGTACACATTAGCCATTACTCCATATTTTTCCTTACCCCCAGTCTCCAGCAAACAAAAATGTACTGTCTCTATGAACTTCCCTATTCAAGATATTTTATGTAAGTGAAATCATACAATATGTGGCTTCTTTAACAGCATAATGTTTTCAAGTTTTCTTATGTTGATTAATGTTTTATGGCTGAATCATATTCCATTATACGGATATACCAAGTTTTATCTATTCACCCAGTCCTTCTCCCTATATTTTCAGAAATAATTAGCCCCAGGATGTAAAGCACATGTATCTGCAAAACTAGAGAAATATGGGAACCCATAACACAGCAATATATGAAGTTTCTAATTTCTCCATATCTCAGCCAATGCAACCAGCTATTCACCTACTTTATTACAGCGATCTCAGTGGACTAAAATTGGTATCTCATTGTAATTTTGATTTGCATTTTCTTAATAACTAATGACGTTGTGCATCTCTTCATGTGCTTATTTCCCATTTGTGTGTCTTCTTTGGAGAAATGTATTTTTAAATCCTTTCCCCACTTTCAATGGGGTTATTTGTCTATTATTGAAATATAAAAGTTCTTTACATCTCTTTATACAAAAATCCTATTTGATATCTAATTTGAAAATATTTTTTCCCATTCGGTGAGTTGTCTTTGTTGGTTAGTAGTATCCTTTGAACCACAAAGGCTTTTTAATTTGATCTGAAGTTTGTTGGGACTTTTTGTGTGTGGCTTGTGATTTGGGTACCATACTTAAGAAATCACTACCTAATATTTAAGCTTATGTCACAAATATTTATTTATACCAAAATGTTTATGTCGCAAATACTTATGCCTATGTTTGTTCTAAGATTTGCAAAATTTTAACTCTGACAATTAGGATTTGGTCCTTTTTTTTTTTTTTTTTTTTAAGTAGGCTCCATGCCTAATGCAGGGCTCCGACTCAAGACTGAGATCAAGACCTGAGCTGAGCTGAGTTAGTTGCTTAACCAACTGAGCCACCCAGGTGCCACAGGACTTTGTTCCATTCTGAGTTAACTTTTCTACATGGTGTGTGTGGTCTTTTTGCATTGTCCCAACACCATATGCGGAAAAGATTACCATTCCCCACCCACCCCACTGAATTGTCTTGGCTTTTGTGTCAAAAATAAACTATAAATATATAGGTTTATTACTAGATGTTCAATTCTACTCTGTTGGTCATTATGTCTACCCTTATACCAGTACCACAGTCTCTTTTACAATTTTTTGTTTGAGTATAGTTGATGCACAATGTTGCATTATTTTCAGTGTACAAAATAAGCATGCAAGTTCTCTGTATGTTAGGCTTTGCTCACCACAAATGTAGCCACCAGCTGTCACCACATAATGCTTTTGCAATATCATTGACTCCGTTCTTTATACTGTGACTTTTATTCCCATGACTTATTCATTCCATGACTGGAATCTCCTGTATCTCCCACTCACCTTTACCCATTTTCTCATTCTCCCACCCATCTCCCCTCTGGCAACCATCAGTTTGTCCTCTGTATTGACAGGTCTGATTAACTTTTGATTAGTTTGTTTATTCATTTTTTTTTTGGATTCCATCTACAAGTGAAACCATGGTAGTGCTCTTTCTCAGTCTGATTATTTCACTCACCATAATACCCTCCAGGTCCCTCCCTGTTGTCTCAAATGGCAAGATTTCACTCATTTTTATGACTGAGTAATATTTCACTATATAAATACATATATAATGTATATATATATATATATATATATATATATATATAATCCATAAACACTTGGCCAGCTCTTGATTTTGGCTCATATCATGATCTTGTGGTCCTGGGATGGAGCCCTATGTTGACCTCTATGTTCAGCAGGAAGTCTGCTTCTCTCCCTCTGCCCCTTCCCCCTGCTCATGCTTGCTCTATCTCTCAAAGAAATAATTAATCTATAAGAAAGAAAGAAAGAAAATAACCTGCAAAAAATGTTGCAATAGAGTGGCCAGTGAGTAATAGCAAATCAGGGGAGTGAGTCATCTTAGGAGAAAAAAAAGTATCAAGAAGAGAATGATCAGCTCTGCCAAATGCTACTGATAAGTCAAGTAAAATGAGAACAGAGGACTGACCAGAAAACTGGCATTTTCTATGAAGTAAAATCCAGACAGATATTACTTTCCATTTTATAAACAGGTTACTGAGAGAATAAGTAGTTGTTCCCAAGGTTATACAGACCCATCTCCAGAGACTGAGATATGTGTTATATTAGAAACCACAGATAACCGTACATTCTTGCTTTTGTTTATAAATGCATCTGCACATTTTATCCTGTGAGATATATCATACAAAGATTATTTTTTTCTTTTGATTTTTTTTTAAGAACCAATTTGGAATCTAGCTTGAGGTATCATAAGACAGAGTTGGGACTTGCCAGGGTGCCTAGAAATTGAAGGAAAAATCCCTAAAATAAGAGTGTCATGGAGAGGTGAGTCTCAATTTTTATGTACAAACTCCCATCAAATACTTAAATAACCCCTGGACTGTGCATGTACAGAAAAAAAAATAGTAAGAAAACTGACAGAAGGCAGCATAAATAAAGCTGAAAAATTGGAACAGAGATTTTAGCAGTTGCTTACCATAAGGGAGAAAAACTCTGAAGACTGAATGCCACTGAGTTAGAAGACATTTTTAAGTATCTTGGGGTTTCTGCTAAAACTCTCAAAAGACCATGCCTCAGGAATAAAGACTATGTCCAGGGATTAAAGATTTACCCCAAGACCAAGGATAATACAGAATCAGACTCCAACTAACAAAGTGAAATGAAGGCTACAAAAGTTCAAGATGATTAGCTTATAATTTGTCAGAACAAAAATCGAAATGTCCTTAGGAGGAAAATAAGAGAATCAAAAATCGCTATTAGGGCGCCTGGGTGGCTCAGTGGGTTAAGCCGCTGCCTTCGGCTCAGGTCATGATCTCAGGGTCCTGGGATCGAGTCCCACATCGGGCTCTCTGCTCAGCAGGGAGTCTGCTTCCTCCTCTCTCTCTCTCTGCCTGCCTCTCTGCCTACTTGTGATCTCTGTCTGTCAAATAAACAAATAAAATCTTAAAAAAAAATCGCTATTAAAAAACTCTATAAAATATCATCGGTTGTATCCACTATGCAACCAAATATTTCTAGATATGTGAATAAAGAGAAAAAGGTAACATGAATTTATAAGAAAAAATGTGAATAGAGGGATGCCTGGGTGGCTCAGTTGGGTAAGCATTTGCCTTTGGCACAGGTCATCATGATCCCAGGTTTCTGGGATTGAGTCCTATATTGGGCTCCTAGCTCAGCAGAGAACCTGCTTCTCCCTCTGCCCTTCCCCCACTCATATTCTCTGTCTCTGTCTCTCTGTCTTTGACAAATAAATAAATACAATCTTTAAAAAAAAAAGAAGAGAGAAAAGTGAGTAGAAATAGATACCATAATCACCCAGATGTTGAATTAGCAGGGAAGGATAATTTTTAAAACTATCAAAAATATGTTCAAGGATTTTACACTATTCCTAAGAACTGTGATTTAAACTGGTAAGTGTAAACTGCTATGTTTAACACATGAACATTTGTAATATTCCTAGTTGTTGAAGTGTGAACAGACTTTCATATAGTACAGAGAAATAAACATTTTCATAAAGAACCCCCCCAAATTTTCAAGAACTTAAAAGAAAAAGTGGCCAAAATATGAAAAAGAATCAAATGGAAATTCTAGAACTGAAAAGTATGCCACATGAAATGAAAATTCAATGGCTTGGTGATTGTAGTAAAAATTGGTTAACAAAGTTGGAGACAGAGTAATTCAAGTTATTCAAAAAGGTGGAGTCTACGCATTAGAAAAGCCACTAGCATAATTAAAAATGGAATTCTAAAATACTTGAATAATTCCAAAACAGTTATTAAAGGAAATAAAATAAAATAAAAATGGGAAAAAGAAGACCAAAGGGAAAATAATTTTCAAAAGGTGACAAAATAGCAATGAGATAATAAAATCTGCTATATATCAGTATCAATAATTACATTAAACATTTAAGTATTAAACACTCAAATTAAACTGAAGAGATTTTCAGAATAGAAGAAGCAAAACTCAAATATGTTTTGTTTATAAGATAAACACTTTAATTATATAGACAAAGATAGGTCCAAATAAATGGTTATAAAAGCATATAAATGCAAAAATAAAGATAAGAAAACTAGAGTGGCTATAATAATACCAGATAAAATAGATTTCAAGACAAAAATGTTAACAGATATAAAGAAAGGTATTTCATAATAACAGCTCAATTAATCAGGAAGAAATAATCATAAATACATATGTGCCTAATAGTGCCTAAATACTTCCCTTCAAAGTACTCGAAGCAAAATTTGACAAAATCGAAGGGAGAAATAGGCAATTTCACAATCCTGGTTGGAAATTTTGACACTCCTTTCTCAACAATTCGTAAGAGAACTAGACAAAAACAATTAACAAATAGAAGATCTGTACAGCACTATAAATACCTTGACCTAACTGATATTTATAGAACACTAATTCATATAAATGTATAATGCATATTCTTTTCACTAGAATTGTGTGTGTGCTGTGGTATAAAACAATAAATTTTAAAAGCTTAAAATCATATAGTGTGTTTTCTGGCACCAACAGAATTAAACTAATCAATAATAATACTTGTCAATAATAATAATAAGATACCTTGGAAAGACCCAAATATTTGGAAATTAAGAAACATAATTCTAAATAAGCCAAGGGCCAGAGAAAAAACACAAATGAAATAAGAATATGTTTTAAATGTAATTATAATTAAAATATAACTTACCAAAATTTGCAGGAGCTACTAAAGCAGTACTTCCAGGTAAATTTGTAAACCAAAAGCCAATTTTTAAAAATATCAGTAAAATTGACAAATATCTGTCTACACTGTTCAAGAAAAATGAAAAAAAATAGTCATCAGGAATAAGAGAAGGGACATCATTATAGTTCTAAAATAATAAAAAAGAAAAAGATTTCACACAAAGAAATTTGATAATTTAGATGAAATGTACAAAGATACAAATTAACAAAATTAATCTAAGAAGAAATTGATCTGAATAGCTTTATACCAATTAAAACAATTGAGCTAGTGGTTTAAAATTTTCCAAAAACAGCAACAACAACAACAAAAACTCCATGACCACAAAAAAGAAATGGTAATTATGTAACCTGACAGAAGTGTTAACTAATGCTACAGTGATAATCATATTGCAATATATAATCATATCAAGTCAACACTCTGTACACCTTAACCTCATATAATGTTATATGTTCATCATATCTCAGTAAAGCTGAAAAGAGAAAAAAAAACCCAGGATCAATCTTTTATTTTTTGCAAATGCAATCAATGCTATACAAAATCTTTCAGAAAATAGAAGAAAACAAAATACTTTATTTTTATGATTATTACATTGATAATAAAATCAGACAATGATACTACAAGGAAAAACAAGAGAGCAACATCCCCCAAGAATATAGATACAAAAATACTCCAAAAATGGCAAATTGAATATATTGAAAGGATACTACATTATGGGTATGTGTTTATCACAGGACTGCAAGGTAGATTCAGTACTCAAAAAACTGTATCAATGCAATTAACTACATAAATAGAATAAAGGAGAAATGTCATATGTCATTTTAACAAATGCAGAAAAAGAATTTGATCAAATTCAACACCTGTTAATGATAAAAAAAACTCTTGGCAAACTAGAAATGGAAGGGAGGGAGCATCCTCAACCTGATTAACAGTAGCTATCAAAAATATAAACAATAAACAAAAATCCTACTGTTAGTATCATTCAGGTGAAAACTGAATTATCTCCACCTGAGCTTAGGACCTGGTCAAAGGTGTGCACTCTCACCTCTTATATTCAGTGTTGCAGTGGAGGCTCTTGCTGGTAAAATATGGTAAGAAAATGAAAATAAAGGACATCAAACTGGAAAACTGTGTTTATTTGCAAACAGCAAAGTCTTGTAGGTAGCAAATTCTAAGGTATTTGTGAAAGTAAAAAGCCACTAGGAATAAGTAAATTTATAAGGTTCACTGACTACAGGGTCAATATACAAAAATCAATTTCATTTCTATGAGATATTAATTCTCTCTGTATTCATCTGTATGTTCTACATAATCCGGTAAAACCCCCTGAGAAATTTTTGTAGAAATTGCTGAAATATATATCAAAAACAGGGTGAAATAGAGGTTTAAGAGTACACTTATCATGATGAGCACTAACTAATGTATAGCATTGTTGAATCTATTATATAACTGAAACTAATATAACATTATGTTAATTATACTTGAATAAAAACAAAATAAAATACATATCAAAAACAAAGGACCTAGAATAGCCAAACAACTTTGAAAATGAAAATAAAGTAAGGATGACTCACATCACTTGATTTTAAGACTTGCTCTAAAGCTATATTTAGAGTGGCATTGCTTTAAACATAAATAAATAGAACAATGAATCAGAATACGGAGTCCACAACTGGAGCCACACTTATAAAGGCTATTAAATTTTGACAAGGATTGCAAGGCAAAAAGGTAGTCTTTTCAATAAATTGTGGCAGAACTGGATATTGTAGTGGGTTGAATAATATCCTCCCACACAGATTGATGTCCACCTAAAAGTTCAGGATGTAACCTTATTTAGAGAAAGTTTCTTTGCAGATGTAACTAAAGGATCTCAGGACAATACCATGCTGAAACTAGAAAAGTCTCTAAATCCAATAACTGATGTCCTTACAAGAGGAGAAATCAAGCGAACACAGAAGAAAAGGCCACGTGAAGAGGGAGGCAGTCAGTGAAGTTACGCTGTGACAAACCAGGGAGTGGCTGGAGCAGTGAAAGACTGGAAGAAGCAAGCAAGGATTTTTTTCCCTGGAGCCTGTTCACACCTTGATTTTGGATTTCTGGCTTCTGGAACTGTGAGATAATACATTTATATTGTTTTAAGTCACTCAGATTTTGGCAATTTGTTATAACAGCCCCTAAAAACGAATATAGATACTAACATAGATGTGTATAAAAAGTGAACCTCTACTCTTACCTCACACCATACTCTAAAATTAATTGAGTATGGATCACAAACCAAACTAAATGCTAAAACTATAAAGCTTCTAGAAGAAAATATAAAGTATTTTTATGACATTGGCAGTGGTAAGATCTGGACAGATCACTAGAAGCACCTAATCACTTAAAAATGGATAAATTGAACTTCATCAAAATTTAAAACTTCTGTTCTTCAATAATACCATTAAGGAAATGAAAAGGCAAAGCACCAACTAGGAGAAAATATTCACAATGTTTCTAATCTGATAAAATACTATGCTTAAAATATACAAGAAGCGGGGCACCTGGGTGGCTCAGTGGGTTAAAGCCTCTGCCTTCCGCTCAGGTCATGATCCTGGGACCAAGCCCCGCATCAGGCTCTCTGCTCAGCAGGGAGCCTGCTTCCTGCTCCTCTGCCTGCATCTCTGCCTACTTGTGATCTCTCTTTAAAAAAAGAGATACACACACACACACACACACACACACACACACACATACCAGAAGCTCCTAAAAATCAATAACAGAAACAGAACCCAACCAAAAAAGGCAAAATATTTGAGCATTTACTTCACAAAGGAAGACTGAATTGCCAGTAGTCTTATGAAACTCACCCAGCATTATATGTTAGGAAATTTGCCAGTTAAAACCACAATAAGAAGGTAATATTAAGGGGAAATTATATGAGAACTGTCTGGACTGTATAACTTTTCTCTAAATCTAAAGTTATTTCTAAAGTTATTTCAAAAAAAATTTTTTAATTCTTTTATTTGAGTATAATTGACACATTTACATTAATTTCATGCGTACAGCAGTGATTCACCTCTATATTTTATGCTTGCTTACACTTGCTCACAAGTGTAGTCACCATCAGTCACCATTCAATGCTATTACAATATCATTTACTATATTCTTTATGCTGTGCTTTTCATACCCATGACTTATTCATTCCATAACTGGAAGTATGTATCTCCCACTCTCTTTCATCCATTTTGTCCATACCCCCATCCCTTGTCCCTCTGGCAACTTTCAGTTTGTCCTCTGTATTTACAGGTCTGATTCTTCTTTTTGTTTGTTCATTTATTTTTTTTTAATATTTTACTTACTTATTTGAGAGAGAAAGAGAGGGACGAGCAAGGAGCAGGAACAGAGGGAGGAGAAGCCGACTCCCCACTGAGCAGGGAGCCCTAGAGGGCTGGATCCCAGGACCCTGAGATCATGACCTGAGCTGAAGGCAGATGCTTAATCCACTGAGCCACCCAGGCACCCCCTTTTGCTTTTTTTAGATTCTACCTAGGAGTGAAATCATATGGTATTTGTCTTTCTCCGTCGGACTCATTTCACTTAGTATAATACCCTTTAGGTCCATCCATATTGTCACAAATGGTGTGATCTCATCCTTTTTTTATGGTTGTGTAATATTATGTAGATATACCACATCTTCCTTATTCATTTGTCTATCTGTGGATATTTAGGTTGTTTCCATATCTTGGCTACTTTAAATAATGCTGCAATAAACATCAGAGTGTATATACCTTTTTGAATTTGTGTGTTCATTTTCTTTGGGTAAATACCCTTGGATACTGTTGGTGGGAATGTAAATTAGTATAGCCATTATGGAAAACAATATAGAGGTTCCTCAAAAAGTTAAAAATAGAAATACCATATGATCCAGTAATTTCAAAATAGTTTTTAAAAAACCAATGAGACATAAGGAGGGCATGTGCTGTGATGAGCACTGGGTGTTATATGCAACTAATGAATCATTGAACACTACATTAAAAACTTATGATCCACTATAAAAAAAATAGAGACCTGATAAAAACAAACAAACTAACAAAATTCATGAGATAGTACCACACACCCACTAGAAAGGTTAAAATAAAAAATGCCAACAACACCAATTTTTGGCAAGGGTGTGGAGCAACAGGAACCCTTATATATTGCTGGAAGGCTGGTAAAATTTTACAAACAATTTCAAAAAACATCTGAAAACTTAAAAAACAAATTAAAGCTATATCTATCTGACCCAGCAGCTAGATTCCTAGATATTTGCCAAAGAGAAGTGAAAACATATGTCCACAAAATGACTTGTACATAAATGTTTATAGCAGCATTGCTCAACATAGCCCCAAATCAGAAAAAAATCAAATTCTATCAGTATAAGAATAGGTAGACCAATGGTGGTATATCCATACCATGGACATTCCTCAGTAATAAGAAGCAACTAATACATGTGTGCGACAACATGGATAAATCTCAAAAATGTTAAGATACAAAAAACGTGCATATTGTATGCTTTCATGCATACGAAGTTTAAGAGCTGGCAAGGCTAATAGGGGGAAATGGAAAATAGAACAGTGGTTGCCAGTTGCAGTAGAGATTGGCTGAAAGAGAATTCAAGAGAATGCGGGGGGGATTGTAGAAATATTCCATATCTTTACTGAAGTTGTGGTTACACAAGTATATACATTTTTCATAATTCATCAGTTTTACACTTAAACTATGTGTATCTCACTATATATAAATTTCACTTTGATTTAAAAAAAAAAAAGAAAGAAAGAAAGGGACCCCCAGGTGGTGCAGTTGGTTAAGGCATCTAGGTCTTGGTTTTGGCTCAGGTCATGATCTCAGGGTTGCGAGATCAAGCCCCACATTGGGCTCCATGTTCAGCACAGAGTCTCCCTCTCCAACTCCCCCTCCCTCTCTTTGTGCTCACTTGCTTGCTCTCTTTCTGTAAAAATAAATAAATAATTTTTTTAAGAAAGAAAACCTAAGTCTTAGAGAGGCAGAGGCAAATGGTTTCCCAGTTTTGTGTTGAGTTCATGTGGGTGCCCTAGGACACTGATCTCATTGTTTCAGCAAACATTTTTATACTAGGCAACTGACACTCCAACAACAAAAATGGACAATTCTATACTCTTAGCACTTCGATCTAATGAATCCAATCCCACTTCAGTCCAATTCCAGATATACGAAAAACCAATCCACTGTGTCTTCCAGCTTCCCCTCTCTCTTCAGGTGCAGATCTCAGATGTGTTTCTAACTCCTAAGAGAATGGGAGTTCTCCACAAATTGCCTCAACTTTACTTTTCAACTTATCCAAGCCATATCTCAAAAGCAAGAATTATAAATGCATTTCCACCACCTTGTTGGGTTTATGTCTGATGCAAAAGCCAAATAGGGAACTGCCAACCTTTTGCTGGAGAAGTAAAGCTGTAAGACAGGAGCAAGGAGTATACCATAGTGTTTATACTGTCTTGTAATATAACTAATGGTTATTTTTTTACCTGCTTTGCTTTAATGACCAAGGATTTTGGTGTACAAAATTGTTATTTCCAAGCATCCCCTAATATAGCTATAGTCCCAGGAGTTGCAGAGGTCCTAAGGGACTACAGTTTCAGGCCTTCACAAATACCTCTAATACTAGGATATGCCAACTCAACAGAAAAATCAATGGTATATTCTCAGAACTACCTCATACTTCAAAAAGTACTTATAATCACAGTTAACCATTTCCACTACATCCACTCACCTCATGAACTTGATGAGGAAATCTGCCTCTCAATAATAATACTAGCTACTATTTACTGAACATTTTAATCAGACACCACTGTGCATTGTTTTATTTTATCCAGAAACAACCCTATTAGATAAGTATGACTATAATAATGTCCATTTTCCAGATGAAGAAACTGAGGTACACAGAAGTGACACAATTAGTAAGTGGCAGAGCTAGGAATTCAACTCAGGATCACCTGATAAGAGAGCTATCACCCAAATACTAAGCTATCCTGCTTTCTTGCTAAATCTTTATCAGGCCCAGAGCATGGGTTTGCTCACAAAGAGAGTTTGAGCCATGAATACAGCTTCTGACAATTTATAGTAAATTCACCCCTGCATGATGACAAGAGAAAAGGGAGGGAGGCATATGATCAAAGTTATAAAATTGTTTCAAGAAAGGAGGGAGGATCACTAGGAGAATCTAGTTATTAAAATATTTACCTGGACAGTCTCTGTAATCATTGTAGTGCAGGCAAGGGAAATAATAAGTCATTGCCAAGGGATCCTGTCCTTTGAGCATTCAAAAGAGAACTTCTTGGCAATTGAATTTATAGCCATTAAACGCTTTCAGTGTAATGCTTGTTTTCTTTTCCTAGCTATTAATTGCGATTAGAAATATTTAGGGACCTCAAATTGTTCAGCCTTGATGGGAATCTGGCATGATTGTCAAAGTGTTACAGAAGGCAGGTCCAGAATGAGTCTTGATTTCCTCCTAGATACCACAATGGGGCGCCTCAGGGTCCAGCCCTTAAAAGCTTCTACCCTCACACAAAACAGTGGAGTCATCATTTTCCAGAATAATAAAATACTTCTTTCAGATCATGCCATAAGTATGAAGAGTTTTTCAAGTGTTCCTGAACACTTTTCTATATTTCTTGCAACAATAGAAGATTATTCAAATTAACCTCATCCATTCAGGTATTTAACATCAACATATCCACATTCAGAGATAAAAGAAGATGTTCTATCTCGAGAACTTCTTATTAACTGTTCTTATCTGGTCAGATTTCACTAGGCAGGCCACAGGAAGTTGTAGATCCTAGCGCTTCCCGGATATTTGACTTTCTCCCACATCTCTGCCCGGGAACTGCCAGCTGAGTTATTGCTGTCGGAGAATTATGCAGTGTGTCTGGGCTTTGAGGTTATCTGATCAGCACAGGCATGGGTGAGTAAAGTTTACTTTTCCCCCAGCCAAAGAATTACAAACTCAGAGTCTCAGGCCTGGAATAAACTAAAAGGCCATTTTGTCCAACTTTTAATCAATGCCTGTGTCACTTGAGCATCATATTCAGACTTCTGTAATAATAGAAAAATAGAAATAAATTTACTGAATGCTTACTAAATACTAAGGATAATGCTTTATGCATCATTTCATTTAATATTTATAATATCTCTCTAACATAAAAATTACTTTACGGATGACAAAATTAAAGTTCAGAGAAGTTAGGTGGTTTGACCAAGGCTACACAGAAGTGGCAGAACCAAGATTCAAAACCATGTCTGTCTGCAGAGCCAATACCCTTAAACATCACATGTCCCTCATAATTCAATTACCTGAAATAATTCCCAGCTCTAATATTCCATCATGGTATTCCTGAAAGTTGACTCATACTTGAAAGAATATCCATATCAGTGCAGAAAATTGGGTTAACATGCTTCTTCCTTTTCATTTTTCCTCTTCCTCTCCCAACAAAAACAGCAAACCTACTTTGATTTTTAATATTCGTCTCTCTATCCATGGTGAGAAAGAATTTTGGTTAGCATAAGAATAAAACTGGTCATCAAATCATGAATTCCTAAGACAAAATAAAAGCCTAACTTAAAGACAATATGGGAAAATTGGTACCAAAGATAAACCTGTCATCAGCCATTATTAAATCATCCCCCAAGGTTTCAGTGAGTTCAAATTTAAATAGACTCATGATCTCCTGGTCAAAATGAATCTCAGTTTTTTTACTGTGTTCTATAAAACAGAATGGCAAGAATTGTTTGTCTGACTTGTTTACAGTTATTTGTATTCAGAAATCTTCTCCCTTCCTAACTACTTGTTGGTGACCTCATCCTGAAGATAGACCATGTCTTTCATTTATTTCTGCTTTTAAGTGCCTATACATTTATCCTTCCTACATTTATTGAGCACCCCTTTTGTCCTTGACACTGTATTGGGCACTGGATACACTTGAAAAAACATAGTCTCAGTCTCAGTTTAGTGAAGAAAACAAACTTTAAACCAGTACCTTACAATTTAATACACAGAATGCTCTAATAGAAGTATGTGCAGAGTCCTGTACGAACACAATAGGTAGCACGGTGTCACACGTATTACAGAGGCTCAATATCCATTTGTTCAATTTAACTTACTTAAAGAAAAGTTTAGTTCAGTAAAGGGGGGACCATGACCTGTGAGGTAGATCAAGGCCATAGTAAGTATCTAAAAGCAAGTCTTCTCAATTCAAGTTCCCCCATAATCCTTACTTACTTCCCCAAATTAAAAGCAACACACAGGGACTAAAGATATTAAAATGGAAGAACTAATTCCCTATTTTTAGATGTTTTTACCCCAACACTCCACTCTGCAAGTGTAATCTTAGAGAATATTCTATTATCATATGGCCCCAAAATAAGTTATGAGTGGGTGAACTGAAGACAGTAGCAAAAATGATGAAGTACAAACTTTCCTGTGTCAGTATTGGTGAAAGTTTAGGGGTAGAGAGGATGGGGTTAGAGGATGTTTACAATGGTTGGATAAAAAGTCACAAGCTAAAAGTGATATGGGGTTAAGAGCTTCTGAAAATAGGGAATAGACCATTGCATAATGTTGGGTGTTAGAAAGAAGTAGGTAAATAATTAGTGTTTCCAGCAGAGGTGAACAGTAAACACGACTAGGTAATCAGTAAGATGTTGATGAAAACCAATTACTTTTTTTTAAAACCAATTACTGAAGTAGATAACTGGTTGTTTTTGGATGGTTATTAGGGAAAATGTTTAGGTGGGATATCACTGGAGGAGAAAAGAGTCAGACAAGCTAGAGATTCTCCCATTTCCTCTCTCTTCCACACTCTATAACGCCTCTCTACTCACATTTCTTTATTTCCTTGCCCTCACCTTTCTCTTTGACCCTTAATTTTCATCAAACAAGTATTTATTTATCCCTATTGTAGATAAAGGTCAGGTATGGAGATAAATGATACATGATTTCTGCCCTCAAAGAGTTTACAAAGAGAAGGAGATGAATGTGTACTATATATACTCAACTACAATTTATTGAAAAAAGTGTTATGTGTTGTAACAGAGGAGGAAAAAACCAGACTACTGTGAGAGCACTAGAGGAAAATATTAATTCTGACTTGGGAGAAAGACTTCTTCAAAGACACTGAGAAATAAATGGCTAGAATTTTAATGTAGAGAATATGGATGTATAGCAATTCTGCTCTGTGGAGTGTGAGCAAAGTCATAGAAAGTGGCATATCTGGATAATACTGAGTATGTCAAATCCAGGGAGGCCAACTCATCCTAGATTGCTTGTGATTTCCCAGGTTTGTGCACTGAAAATCCTGCATCCCAGGAAACCTCTCAATCCCAGGCAAATAGGGAAGGTTGGTCATTCAAATAAGAGAAAAATAAAAGAATGTTAAAATTATACAGTGTATTTACAGCTTGACTATACTTTGTACATGCAATGAGCTATCATCTATGCATTGTTCTATGGAAGAAAAAACAAATTAACTGCTTCTTTCCTTAAAAAATAAGTAAGTAAATAAATAAATAAATAATAAATAAATATGTACATATGGGACTTTGGGTACATACCTCATAGAGAGCAATGAAAGGGGTTTGGATAAGGGACTGATACAACCAAAGCATAAGATTATTCTGGAAAAAATGTCTAGGGAAGCTGAAAAAGGTAAAATCTTTTTTTTGTTAGTTTTTATTTAAATTCCAGTTAGTTAATGTACAGTATAATATTAGCTTCAGGTGTACAATTTAGCGATTCAACACTTCCATACAATTCCAGGTGCTCATCACAAGTTCACTCCTTAATTCCCAACACCTGTTTCACCCATCCTTCTGGTAACCATCAGTTTGTTTTCTATAGTTAGGACTCTGTTTCTTAGCTTGTCTCTCTCTTCTCCCCTTTGCTGGTTCATTTGGTTTCTTAGATTCCACATATGAGTGAAATTCTATGGTATCTTTGTTTCTCTGACCGCCTTAGTTCACTTAACATAATACTCTAGCTCCGTCCATGTCACTGCAAGTGGCAAGATTTCATTCTTTTAATGGTTGAGTAATATTCCATTGTGTCTATATATACCAAATCTTCTTTATCCATTCATTAGTTGATGGACACTTGGGCTCTTTCCATAATTTAGCTGTTGTTGATAATGCTGCCATAAACATTTGAGTGCACATATGGAAAAGGGTAAAATCTATTTTGGAACCTATTGCAGGAGACCATGTGAAAGATTCATGGAAGACTTTGACAACAGAATCTGTAACAGGGAAGGAGCAGAGGAGTCACAAGACATAATACCATGGCAATCCATAGTGACTGACATAAGAAATCTAAGGAAAGAGAGATGATGATGACTAAGGTGCCCAACCTGGTTTATTGGGAAAATTAGGTGCCATTAGAAGTAGGATATAAAAATGATAGTTTTAAAATAAGACACTGACTAGCATTTTTTTTAAATTTTGGTTTCCAACAGTCTGGAGCTTGGGGGCACAAATGGTTATATGATTTTTCAGCTAAAGAAAGATACTATGGGGGAGGACCAAGATGGTGGAGGAGTAGGAAGCCTACATTTTGTCAGGTCCCAGAATTCAGCTAGACAGTTATCAAACCATTCCGAACATCTACAAACTCAACAGGAGATTGAAGAAAAGAATAGCAGCAATTCTAGGAACAGAAAACCGACCACTTTCCAGAAGGAAGGGTATGTGGAGAAGTGAATCTGAGGTGATATATGGGAAGATACACCTCAGGGGGAGGGGGTGGCTCCCAGCAAGCAGTAGTGAAGCAGAGCACAAAATTAGAACTTTTAGAAGTATTCTACATTGAGGGACATTGATCAGGATGCTAAGTTGGAGGTGGAGCCTTTGCTGGGACAGTGTGACTTCAGGTCCCTTGGGGTCACAGAAAGACCAGGGGTGCCTGAGTGTGGCAGAGCTCCCAGGTATCAGACCAGGGAAGCTGGTAGCAAAGACAGAATGGAGGCGTAAGCTCTCAGCTCACAGTTGCCATAAACCATGATTACCAGCACATTCAGGCCACTGCTCTTTGAGCAGAGACCACACAAATGGCAGATCCAGGGAGACCCCCCACCTTCCTCCACCATGAGGAGTGGTGCAGGAGCACACTGCAGGAATCTGCTGGGTTTGGAAACTCCAAAAGGGGCCATGTGCCAGAGATAGAAATGATCGGTCACAAGCCTGGTGAGCAGAGTGCGGCCAGAGACCAGGGAGACAGAGGGATTGACTGCTTTTCTCTGAGGGTGCACTGAGGAGTGGGACCCCAAGCTCTTGGCTCCTCTGGGGGCAGAGATTGGGAGGCTGCCATCTTAATTCTCCTCCTCCAAAGCTGTACGGAAAGCGTTCAGGGAACAAAAGCTACCAAGAGTAAACCCAAGCAGATTACTTAGCATGGCCCCTGGCAAGGATGGTGCAATTCTGCCTTGGGCAAAGACATTTGAGAATCCCTGCAATAGGCCTCTCCCCCAAAAGATCAGTAAGAACATCCAGCCAAGACCGAGTTCACTGATCAATGAGAACCACAGAACTCCAGAGCTAGGGGAATGCAGCACATAGAATTCATGGCTTTTTCCCCATGATTCTTTAGTCTTTCAAAGTTAATTTTTTTTAGATTTTATTTCTTTCTTATTGTATTTTTCCTCTTTCCAATTTTAACTTTTTTTAACTATTTTTTTCTTTTTTTTCTTTATTTATTTTTTATTTTTTTATAAACATATAATAAATTTTTATCCCCGGGGTACAGGTATGTGAATCACCAGGTTTACACACTTCACAGCACTCACCATAGCACATACCCTCCCCAATGTCCATAACCCACCCCCCTCTCTCAAACCCCCTCCCCCCAGCAACCCTCAGTTTGTTTTGTGAGATTAAGAGTCACTTATGGTTTATCTCCCTCCCAATCCCACTTGTTTCATTTATTCTTCTAACTTTTTTGAACTATTTTATCTTAGCAATACCTTTTGAAAATATTTTTAAAATTTTCATTGTTATAGTCATATTCTATCCCTTCATTATATTTAATCTTATTTTTATAAGCATATAAGTTTTTATTTCTTTTAAATTTGGGGGTACAGTTTCTTCTAGCAGATCAAAATATACCCTAAATCTAGCATATGGCTTTGTTCTAGTCTCCAGCCTGATCACAGTCTCTCCTTTTTTTTTCTTTTTTCTTTCTCAACCAAATTCTTAATGTATCAATTCCTTTTTTAGAATCTTTTTTCATTTTCATATATACAGTCATTTTCCCTCCCTAGATCATGTTTACTCCCTTTTTTATATATATTTAAGTTTTTCTTAAAAATTTGGAAAGGCAGTTTCTTCTAACAGACCAAAATACACGCAAAATCAAGTGTGTGTCTCTGTTCTATTCATCAGCCTAATTATATTTTCTTTCTTATATCTTCTACTCCCAGTTTTGGGTCTCTTCTGATTTGTTAAGTGTATATTTTTCTGGGGTCATTGCTACCCTTTTAGTATTTTGTTCTCTAGTTCATGTATTCTTATCTGGATAAAATGACAAGGTGGAAAAACTCACCTCAAAAAGAAAAAAAAAGAACAAGAGGCAGTACCAATGTCTAGGGGCCTAATCAATATGGATATTAGTAAGATGTCAGAACAGGAGATCAGAATTATGATTATCAAGATGCTCTCTGGGCTTGAAAAAAGCATAGAAGATACTAGAGAATCCCCTTTTGGAGAAACAAAAGACTTTCTGGAGAAATAAAAGAACTAAAATCTAACCAAGTTGAAATCAATAAAGGTACAATAAATGAGGTACAATAAATGAGGTATAAATGAGGTACAATAAAAAATGGAGGCTCCCACTGTCACAATAAATGAGGCAGAAGAGAGAATTAGTGATATAGAAGACCAAATGATGGAGAATAAAGAAGCTGAAAAAAAAGAGAGATGAATAACTACAGGACGATGAGAAGAGAAATCAAGAGATAAGTGATACCATAAGATGAAACAATATTAGAAAATTGGGATCCCAAAACAAGAAGAAAGAGGGGGCAGAAGGTATATTGGAGCAAATTATAGCAGAGAGTTTCCCTAATTTGGGGACGGGAACAAACATCAAAATCCAGGAGGCACAGAGAATCCCCCTCAAAATCAATAAAATAAGTCAATAGCCCATCATCTAATAGTAAAACTTTCAAGTCTCAGTGACAAAGAGAAAATCCTGAAAGCAGCTCAAGACAAGAGGTTTGTAATATGCCACAGTATAAATATTAGATTGGCAGCAGACCTATCCACAGAGATCTGGCAGGGAAGGCCAAAAAGGACTGGCATGATATACTCAGAGCTCTAAATGAGAAAAATACACAGCCAAGAATATGATATCCAGCTAGGCTGTTATTGAAAATAGAAGGAGAGATAAAAAGCTTCAAGGGCAAACAAAAACTAAAACAATTTGCAAACACCAAATCAGCTCTACAATAAATATTCAAAGGGGTCCTTTAAGCAAAAAGGGAGCCTAAAAGTAACAGAACAGAAAGGAACATAGACAATGTACAGTAACACTCACCTTACAGGCAATACAATAGCACTAAATTCATATCTTTCAATAGTTACCCTGAATGTAAATGGGCTAAATGCCCCAATCAAAAGACACAGGGTATCAGAATGGATAAAAAAAACAAGACCCATTGATATGCTGCTTGCAAGACACTCATGTTAGACCCAAAGACACCTCCAGATTGAAAGTGAGGTTGTGGAAAACAATTTACCATATTAATGGACATCAAAAGAAAGCTGGAGTGGCAATCTTTATATCAGATCAATTAGATTTTAAGCCAAAAACTATAATAAGAGATAAGGAAGGACATTATATCATACTTAAAGGGTATGTCCAACAAGAAGATCTAAGTATTTTATATATCTATGGCCCTAACATTTGAGCAGCCAATTATATAAACCAATTAATAACAAAACCAAAGAAATGCACCAAAAATAATACAATAATAGTAGGGGACATTAACACCTACCTCACTGCAATGGAGACATCATCTCAGGAAAAGATCAACAAAGAAACAAAGGCTTTAAATGACATGCTGGACCAGATGGACATCACAGACATATTCAGAGTATTCCATCCCAAAACAACAGAATATACATTCTTCTATAGTGCACATGGAACATTCTCCAGAATAGATAACATCCTGAGTTACAAATCAGGTCTCAACTGGTACCAAAAGATTCAGATCATTCCCCGCATATAGTCAGACCATGATGATTTGAAATGAGAACTCAACAAGAGGAAAGTTGGGAAGAACTCAAATACATGGAGGCTAACAAGCATCCTACTAAAGAATGAATGGGTCAACCAGGAAATTAAAGAAGAATTGAAAAAATTCATGGAAACAAAGGAAAATGAAAACACAACTATTCAAAATCTGTGGGACACAGCAAAGGTGGTCCTGAGAAGAAAGTATATAGCAATACAAGCCTTTCTCAAGAAACAAGAAAGGTTTCAAGTACACAACCTAACCCTACACCTAAAGGAGCTAGAAAAAGAACAACAAAGAAAGCCTAAACCCAGCAGGAGAAGAGAAATCATAAAGATCAGAGCAGAAACCAATGAAATAGAAATCAAAAGAACAGTAGAACAAATCAATGAAACTAGGAGCTGGTTTTTGGAAAGAATTAATAAGATTGATAAACCCATAACCAGAATTATCTAAAATAAAAGAAAAGGGACACAAATAAATATAATCATGAATGAAAGAGGAGAGATCACAGCCAAACCAAAGAAATACAAACAATTATATGAACACATTATGAGCAACTATACGCCAACAAATCTGACAATCTGGAAGAAATGGATGCATTCCTAGAGACATATAAACTACCAAAACTGAACCAGGAAGATATAGAAAACCTGAACAGACCCACAACCAGAAAGGAGATTGAAGCAGTCATCAAAAATCTCCCAAAAACAAGAGCCTGGGCCCAGACGGCTTCCCAGGGGAATTCTATAAACATTAAAGGAGAATTAATACTTATTCTCCTGAAACTGTTCCAAAAAATAGAAATGGAAGGAAAACTTCCAAGCTCATTTTCTGAGGCTAGCATTACCTTGATCCCAGAACCAAACAAAGACCTCTTCAAAAAGGAGAATTATAGACAAATATCACTGATGAACATGGATGTAAAAATTCTCACCAAAATACTAGCCATAGGATCCAACAGTACATTAAAAGGATTATTCACCACAACCAGGTGGGATTTATTCCTGGGCTGCAAGCTTGGTTCAACATCCACAAATAAAGCAATGTGACACAATACATTAATAAAAGAAAGAACAAGAACCATATGATACTCTCAGTAGATGCTGAAAAAGCATTTGACAAAGTACAACATCCTTTCTTGATCAAAACTCCTCACAGTGTGGGCATAGAGGGTGCATACCTCAATATCATCAAAGCTATCACTGAAAAACCCACAGTGAATATCATTCTCAATGGGAAAAAACTGAGAGTTTTTCCCCTAAGGTCAGGAACATGGCAGAGCTTACCACTATCACCACTGCTATTCACCATAGTACTAGAATCCCTAGCCTTAGCAGTCAGACATCAAAAAGAAATAAAAGGCATCCAAATCAGCAAAGAAACTCTCCCTCTTTGCAGATGATATGATATTTTATGTGGAAAACACAAAAGACTCCACTCCAAAACTGCTAGAACTCATACAGAAATTTAGTAAAATATCAGGATATAAAATCAATGCACAGAAATCAGGTGCATCATAAGATACCTAGGAATATGAGGAGAACACAGGCAGCAACCTCTTCGACCTCAACCACAGCAACATCTTCCTAGGAACATCGCCAAAGGCAAGGGAAGCAAGGACAAAAATGAACTATTGGGATTTCATCAAGATCAAAAGCTTTTGCACAGCAAAGGAAACAGTTAACAAAACCAAAAGACAACTGACAGAATGGCAGAAGATATTTGCAAACGACGTATCAGATAAAGGGCTAGTGTCCAAAATCTATAAAGAACTTAGCAAACTCAACACCCAAAGAACAAATAATCCAATCAAGAAATGGGCAGAAGACATGAACAGACATTTCTGCAAAGAAGACATCCAGATGGCCAACAGACACATGAAAAAGTGCTCCACATCACTCGGCATCAGGGAAATACAAATCAAAACCACAATGAGGTATCACCTCATGCCAGTCAGAATAGCTAAAATTAACAAGTCAGGAAATGACAGATGCTGGGGAGGATGTGGAGAAAGGGGAACCCTCCTACACTGTTGGCAGGAATGTAAGCTGGTACAGCCACTCTGGAAAACAGCATGGAGGTTCCTCAAAATGTTGAAAATAGAACTACCCTACGACCCAGCAATTGCACTACTGGGTATTTACCCTAAAGATACAAACATAGTGATCCGAAGGGGCACATGCACCCGAATGTTTATAGCAGCAATGTTCACAATAGCCAAACTATGGAAAGAACCTAGATGTTCATCAACAGATGAATGAATAAAGAAGATGTGGTATTGTGGTATATATACACAATGGAATACTATGCAGCCATCGAAAGAAATGAAATCTTGCCATTTGTGACAACGTGGATGGTACTAGAGGGTATCATGCTTAGCAAAATAAGTCAATCGGAGAAAGACAACTATCATATGATCTCCCTGATATGAGGAAGTGGAGATGCAACATGGGGGGTTAAGGGGGTAGGAGAAGAATGAATGAAACAAGATGGGATTGGGAGGGAGACAAACCATAAGTGACTCTTAATCTCACAAAACAAACTGAGGGTTGCTGGGGGAGGGGTTTTGGGAGAGGGGGGTGGAGTTATGGACATTGGGGAGGGTATGTGCTATGGTGAGTGCTGTGAAGTGTGTAAACCTGGCGATTCACATACCTGTACCCCTGGGGATAAAAATACATTATATGTTTATAAAAAATATTTTAAAAATTAAAAAATAATAATTTTTAAAAAGATACCTAGGAATAAACCTAACCAAAGATGCAAAGGACCTGTACCCTGAAAACTATAGAACATTTATGAAATAAATTGAGAAAGACACAAAGAAATGGAAAAACGTTCTATGCTCATGGACTGGAAGAATAAATATTGTGAAAATGTCTATGCTTCCTAGAGCAATCCACACGTTTAATGCAATCTCTATCAAAAACCATCACCTTTTTTCAAAGAAATGGAACAAACAATCCTAAAATATATTTGAAACCAGAAAAGACCCTGAATGTTGAAAAAGAAAAACAAAGTTGTCAGCATCACAAATCCAGACTTCAAGCTCTATTACAAAAATGATTATAATCATCAAGACAGTATCATACTGGTACAAAAACAGACACATGGATCAATGGAAGAGAATAGAGAGCCAGAAATAGACCCTCAACCCTATGGTCAACTAATCTTCAACAAAGCAGGAAAGAATGTCCAATAGAAAAAAAGTCTCTTCAACAAATGGTGTTGGGAAAATTGGACAGCCACATGCAGAAAAGTGAAACTGGACCATTTCCATACACCACACACAAAAATAGACTCAAAATGGATGAAAGACCTCAATGTGAGACAGGAATCCATAAAAACCCTTGAGGAGAACACAGGCAGCAATCTCTTTGACCTCAGCTGCAGCAACTTCTTCATAGAAACATCACCAAAGCAAAGGAAGCAAGGGCAAAAATGAAATTTTGGGACTTCATCAAGAATAAAAGCTTTTGCACAGCAAAGGAAACAGTCAACAAACCAAAAGACAACTGACAGAATGGGAGAAGATATTTTCAAATGACATATCAGATAAATGGCTAATATCCAAAATCTATAAAGAACTTACCAAACTCAACACCTAAAGAACAAATAATCCAATCAAGAAATGAGCAGAAGACATGAACATATATTTCTGCAAGAAGACATCCAAATGGCCAACAGGCATGTGAAAAAGTTTTCAACATAACTTGTCTCCGGGGAAATACAAATCAAAAGCGCAGTGAGATACCACTTCACACCAGTCAGAATGACTAAAATTAACCAGTCAGAAACAACAGGTGTTGGTGAGGAGGCAGAGAAAGGGGAACCCTCCTACATAGTTGGTGGGAATGCAAGCTGGTGCAGCTACTCCAAAACAGTATGGAGGTTCCTCAAAAAGTTGGAAATAGAGCTACCCTATGACTCAGCAATCACACTACTGGGTATTTACCCTAAAGATACAAACATAGTGATCCAAAGATGCAGTTGCATCCCAGTGTTTATAGCAGCAATGTCCACAATAGCCAAACTATGGACAGAACCTAGATGTTCACCAACAGATGAATGGATAAACAGATGAATGGATAAAGATTATGTGAGATACATACTTATTTTGCTTAGCATGACACCCCCTAGTTCCATATATATATATATATATATACATATATATATATATATGAATACTATGCAACCATAAAAAAGAAATCTTGCCATTTGCAATGACATGGATGGAACTAGAGGGTATCATGCTAAGCAAAATAAGTGAATCAGAGAAATATAATTATCATATCATCTCTCTGATATGAGGAATTTGAGAGGCAGGGTACAGATTCATGGAGGGAAGGAGGAAAAAAATAAAACAAGATGGGACCAGAGAAGGAGACAAACCATAAGAGACTCTTAATCTCAGGAAACACACTGAGGGTTGCTGGGGAGAAAGAGAGGGATAGGGTGGCTAAGTGATGGACACTGGGGAGGGTATGTGCTATGGGGAATGCTGTGAATTGTATAAGACTGATGAATCACAGACCTGTACCCCCAAAACAAATAATACATTTTATGTTAATAAATAAAAAAAGAAAGATAATGGGATGCCTGGGTGGCTCAGTTGGTTGAGCAGCTGCCTTCGGCTCAGGTCATGATCCCAGCGTCCTGGGATCGAGTCCCGCATCGGGCTCCTTGTTCAGCAGGGAGCCTGCTTCTCCCTCTGCCTCTGCCTGCCATTCTGTCCGCCTGTACTCGCTCTCTCTCCCTCTCTCTCTGACAAATAAATAAATAAAATCTTAAAAAAAAAAAAAAGAAAGAAAAGATAACCAGGCTTGTAGCTATAAGATTTGGAAGCCATGAATACAAAGAATTATACAGAGTCATATAGCCAGATATGACCATCTATAGAAAGAGTAAAGTTATAGGAATTAGGAAGGAATATATAATGATCATATGAGTCTTTCAAAAGCAATCTTATTCTTGCATTTTACCAGATATGTGACATCATTACCATTTACCCAATACATGGCATCACTGACATGATTGTTTTAGCCAACTAAACATAAGTAAGAGACTTACATCACTTGCAAGCAGAAGCTTAAATATGCAATGCATGATTCACCATGCCTCTTTTCTCCTGCCTTAGCAATCACTAAAACATGCATCAAAAAGAATATTAATCATTCTGAGTCCCTAGGTTACTTCAGTGAGCAGAGACCCACTGCTGATAGATTTGTAGCATGAGCAAGAAATATACTTTTGCTGTTTCAAGCCATTCAAAAGTTGAGGGTTGTTTGTTGACATAGAGTAACCTACCTTATCTTGAATAGTACAGAAATTTTAGAAATGAATATATTTAGAGGTCAGAAATATATGCATTTCTGCATATATTGGTGAAACTGAAGATATCCAAGCAGGGATATCTTGAGGGAGCTGAAATAATACAAGAATAATAAAAGAGGTGAGGGGTGAATTAAAAGAAAATGAATCTTAGAAGCCAGGGAACTAAAAATTTCAAGAGGTGAGAATTATAAAAAGTGTTAGATAAAATTAATTAAAGAAAGAGAAAAAACAGTGGATTCAGCCATTAGTAGTACAGTGGGTCATTTTCTAATAGGTTCCATTGTGTGATGGAAACAAACTGTGAGTTGACTTACTCATCTTAAATTTTTTTAATTTAATTTTATTTTTTTTTCCATTTTTCCAAGTTTCTTTTTGTTTGCCCTCCTTAATACTCACCACCAGGCTCACCCATGGCCCCACCCCACCCCCCCTAAAAACCTCAGTCTGTTTCTCAGAGTCCACAGTCTCTCCTGGTTTGTTTACTCATCTTGTATAATTGAAACTTCATACTCTTTGACTAGTACCTCTCCATTTCTCCTTCCTCACATCCCTGGCAGCCATCATTCTATACTCTGCTTGTATGATTTTGACTATTTTATGTTCTTCATGTAAGTAGTATCATGTAATATTTGTCTCTCTGTGCCTGGCTTACTTCACTTAGCATTAATACCTTCTGGGTTTATCCATGTGGTCACAAGTAGCAGGATTTCCTTCTTTTTTAAACTGAATAATATTCCATTGTATATGTATTTTACCAGATTCAGATTCTTGCGCCTGACAACCATAAAATTGAAGCTGGACCCCAGGATCAAAGGCACAGGTAAGGCTTTATTGGAGCTACAATTTGAGTTGAAGGAAGACAGAGCAACAACAGAGAATAGTTAGGCTTGTCTCCCTAAAAGAGGGGAGACTGTTTATAAATAGAAAGTTGCCTCCTCCTGATTGGTTGGAAAGCAACTCAGGGAGATCATTGGAGCTCAGTATACCCTTTTATGGCTGGCTTGTATCTGGCCTGCATTCTTGGGGCATCCAGTTCTGCTGTGCAATAGAAGCATTTTAACCACAACTGCCAACAGAAAGCACCCCAGACGTACAATGTTTTTCACTTGGAGCTTGTTCCCATGAACCCTAACTGCCTCATATATGCCACATTTTCTTTATACCACATTTTCTTTATCCATTCATCAACCAGTGGGTATTTAGGTTGCTTCCATGTTTTGGCTATTGTGAATAATGTCACAATGAACATGAAGTGCAGATATCTCTTTGAGATCCTGATTTAAATTCCTTTGGATATAGAAATGGGATTTCTGGATCATTAGCCCTTGAGATCTACCATTCCACATAAAGCCTATAGTTAACAATAGTGTGTTTTATGCTATAAAATTGCTAAAAAATATTATATTATTATTAATAATAACAACAATAATAATAATAAATAAAGAGGGCAGGAAGAAATTTTTGGAGGCAATGTTTATGGATTAGGTTGTGGTGATGGTTTCACAGGTACGTACTTTTTTTTAATTTTTTATTTATTTATTTTTAATTTTTTTATTTTTTATAAACATATATTTTTATCCCCAGGGGTACAGGTCTGTGAATCACCAGGTTTACACACTTCACAGCACTCCAAAGCACATACCCTCCCCAATGTCCATAACCCCACCCCCCTTCTCCCAACCCCCCTCCCCCCAGCAATCCTCAGTTTGTTTTGTGAGATTAAGAGTGACTTATGGTTTCACAGGTATGTACTTACCTCCAAACTCATTAAGTTGTATACACTATATATGTACAGCTTATTGTATGACAATCATGCCACAATAAAGTATATTTTTAAAAAGGTGCATTGAATTTAGGACCTAACAGGAAGTGTGGAAGTAGAGTTAAGTAGTGACAATAATGCTAACTTAAAAACTTGGTGAGAAAGGGAAGTTGCTTAACCAACCAGTGCTCTGCCTCCCTTTTGATAAGCATGGTTCCTTCTCTCTTTCCATCTGTCTTTCCTTATTCTCTTCCTCCATATTCCCCTAGTTTTACTCCCTAGATCTTTCCCCTAGATGTCTCTTCTTTCCCCCGGCCTTCTCTGAACTCCTATTTCTCTCTGCCATGTCTTCTTCCTCATAATTATGATATCATAGATTCTCCAGTTGTATACGGGACCCAGTTCAGACTGTGGTCCAATACAGGAAATCTGTCTCCTGTACTGCTGACCGGGCTGAAATTGAATGTTGCATCAATGTGGGAGTGAGCTCACTAATTCATAAAACTGCTCTTCTGTCATATTAGATAACTTTAGTTATCTAGACAGAAAACCTGTCCTCCTACTCAGCTGAAATATGCCTCCCTTTCACTTTCTTCCAGTCCTCATTCTACCCTCATTTGCCACAACACAATTATTCTATTCTGTATCTCATTCTTGAAAATAACACTGTCTTTTCTCTCCATCTTTTATTCTTACCTCTCACTTTCTGTTGTCTCTCAGCGATGGCCCTGAACTAGAAACTAAACATAAATTTTGTGCTTGATATCTTTAGTTTCACCAGTGGTTGGATAAATTGGCCCTACTTTTAAAAATATATGTAAATTGAGGCACCTGGGTGTCTCAGTGGGTTAAAGCCTCTGACTTTGGCTCAGGTCATGATCCCAGGGTCCTGGGATCGAGCCCCGCATCGGGCTCTCTGCTTAGCGGGGAGCCTGCTTCCTCCTCTCTTTCTGCCTGCCTCCCTGCCTACTTGTGATCTCTGTCTGTCAAATAAATAAATAAATAAAATCTTTTAAAAAAAACAAATAAAATATATGTAAATATAAATGTAGATACATGTAGGCATCAGTGTTCAGGAGATCTATGTATTCAGAACACGTTTCTAGCTCTGAAAACAACTTAGAATAATGTATATTTAAACTAGTTCTTGTGTAGCAAGTCACATAAAGAAGTGTTAAGCATCTTCTTTAAAAAAAAAGTATTTTTCAGCCACTGTCTTCGGCTCAGGTCATGATCCCAGGGTCCTGGGACCGAGCCCCAAATCGGGCTCTCTGCTCAGCAGGGAGCCTGCTTCCTCCTCTCTCTCTTCCTGCCTCTCTGGCTGCTTGTCATCTCTCTCTGTCAAATAAATAAATAAAATCTTAAAAAAAAAAGAAAAAAAAAAGTATTTTTCAAACCATAAGTGACTCTTAATCTTACAAAACAAACTGAGGGTTGCTGGGGGGAGGTGGGTTGGGAGAAGGGGGGTGGGGTTATGGACACTGGGGAGGGTATGTGCTTTGGAGTGCTGTGAAGTGTGTAAACCTGGTGATTCACAGACCTGTACCCCTGGGGATAAAAATACATGTTTATAAAAAAATAAAAAATTTTTAAAAAAGTATTTTTCAGTTCACAAAGAAAAAGATAGGCTGAACACTTTAAAATCATCTGTTTTGTTTTTTTTTTTTTTTTTTTTTTGAGTTCTTTTTTTTTTTTTTTTTTTTTAATTTTTTTATTTTTATAAACATATATTTTTTTTTGTTCACAAAAAAACATTAAAGTTTATTTTATTTTTTAAATTTCTTTTCAGTGTTCTAGAATTCATTGTTTATGCACCATACCCAGTGTTCCATGCAATATGTGCCCTCCACAATACGCACCACCAGGCTCACCCAACCTACCACCCCAGTCCCCTCCAAAACCCTCAGTTAGTTCCTCAGAGTCCACAGTCTTTCATGGTTCATCTCCCCATCCAATTTACCCCAACTCCCTTTTCCTCTCCACCTCCCCATGTCCTCCGTGTTATTCCTTATGCTCCACAAATAAGCGAAACCATATGATAATTGACTCTCCTGCTTGACTTAAATTTACTTTTTACTTGTGTATGGCCCCTTACTGACATGTGGGAATTGAATCAATTACCCTCAGTAGGTTCAATTAAAAGAGTGAAGGATCCTGGAGGACATCACTTAACACTGCACTTCTTTAAATTCTTCTTGTTCTTCTCAAATGCTGAAGCCTTAGCTTGAATGAGCTATTCTGTTGTTCTTTTTATTTATATATTTTTTATTTTCAGCATAACAGTATTCATTATTTTTGCACCACAC
>NC_081575.1:18881569-18905745 GCF_022355385.1 Mustela nigripes | reverse complement strand
TTCAGAGTCCATAGTCTCTCATGGTTCACCTCCCCTTCCAATTTCCCCCAACTCCCTTCTCCTCTCTATCTCCCCATGTCCTCCATGCTATTTGTTATACTCCACAAAGAAGTGAAACCATATGATAATTGACTCTCTGCTTGACTTATTTCACTCAGCATAATCTCTTCCAGTCCCATCCATATTGCTACAAAATTTGGGTATTCATCCTTTCTGATGGAGGTATAATACTCCATAGTGTATATGGACCACATCTTCCTTATCCATTCATCCATTGAAGGGCATCTTGGTTCTTTCCACAGTTTGGCGACCATGGCCATTGCTGCTATAAACATTGGGGTACAGATGGCCCTTCTTTTCACTACATCTGTATCTTTGGGGTAAAGACCCAGGAGTGCAATGGCAGGGTCATAGGGAAGTTCTATTTTTAATTTCTTGAGGAATCTCCACACTGTTCTCCAAAGTGCCTGCACCAACTTGCATTCCCACCAACAGTGGAAGAGGGTTTCCCTTTCTCCACATCCCCTCCAACACATGTTGTTTCCTGTCTTGCTAATTTTGGCCATTCTAACTGGTGTAAGGTGATATCTCAATGTAGTTTTAATTTGAATCTCCCTGAGGGCTAGTGATGATGAACATTTTTTCATGTGTCTGATAGCCATTTGTATGTCTTCATTGAAGAAGTGTCTGTCCATATCTTCTGCCCATTTTTTGATATGATTGTCTGTTTTGTGTGTGTTGAGTTTGAGGAGTTCATTATAGATCCTGGATATCAACCTTTTGTCTGTACTGTCATTTGCAAATATCTTCTCCCATTCCGTGGGTTGCCTCTTTGTTTTCTTGACTGTTTCCTTTGCTGTGCAGAAGCTTTTGATTTTGATGAAGTCCCAAAAGTTCATCTTCGCTTTTGTTTCCTTTGCCTTTGGAGACATATCTTGAAAGAAGTTGCTGTGGCTGATATCGAAGAGATTACTGCCTATGTTCTCCTCTAGGATTCTGATGGATTCCTGTCTCACATTGAGGTCTTTTATCCATTTTGAGTTTATCTTTGTGTACGGTGTAAGAGAATGGTCGAGTTTCATTCTTCTATATATAGCTGCCCAGTTTTCCCAGCACCATTTATTGAAGAGACTGTCTTTTTTCCACTGTATATTTTTTCCTGCTTTGTCGAAGATTATTTGACCATAGAGTTGAGGGTCCATATCTGGGCTCTCTACTCTGTTCCACTTGTCTATGTGTCTGTTTTTATGCCAGTACCATGCTGTCTTGGTGATCACAGCTTTGTAGTAAAGCTTGAAATCAGGTAAAATGATGCCCCCCATTTTATTTTTGTTTTTCAACATTTCCTTAGCGATTCAGGGTCTCTTCTGATTCCATACAAATTTTAGGATTATTTGCTCCATCTCTTTGAAGAATACCGGTGGAATTTTGATCGGAATAGCATTAAAAGTACAGATTGCTCTAGGCAGTAGAGACATTTTAACAATGTTTATTCTTCCGATCCAAGAACATGGAATGGTCTTCCATCTTTTTGTGTCTTCTTCAATTTCTTTCATGAGTGTTCTGTAGTTCCTTGAGTACAGATCCTTTACCTCTTTGTTTAGGTTTATTCCCAGGTATCTTATGGTTCTTGGTGCTATAGTAAATAGAATCGATTCTCTAATTTCCCTTTCTGTATTTTCATTATTAGTGTATAAGAAAGCCACTGATTTCTGTACATTGACTTTGTATCCTGCCACGTTGCTGAATTGTTATATAAGTTCTAGTAGTTTGGGGGTGGAGTCTTTTGGGTTTTCCATATAAAGTATCATGTCATCTGCAAAGAGAGAGAGTTTGACTTCTTCATTACCAATTTGGATACCTTTTATTTCTCTTTGTTGTCTGATTGCTGTTGCTAGGACTTCTAATACTATGTTGAACAAGAGTGGTCAGATTCTGTTGTTCTTGTAAGGGCCTATTGACAGGAATTCAGAGATGGTGGGAGATCTGTTCCAATACTTAAATGGTTTCTAAAGCTCTTCTCTGACTGAATATTGTTTCTATCATTAGAGCGGAAGGAAAGGTGCTTATAAATGCAACTACTGAATTCCTATATTCCCTTTTATCTTGAAAAGCAACAATAAGGTTAAATTAGGGGAAATCTTAGTTGTATTCCTTCTTTCAGAAATAGTCATCACTTTTATGTCTGAATATATTTATAATTTTCAAAGCATTTTCCAACCCATTATTTTATTAGGACTTCACAGTTCTGTGAGGTAGGAAACATATGCTAAGTGTTTTTTTTAACCTATAGATTTTTTTAACCTATAGATTAACCTATAGATAATGAGACTGCAGCTCGCTTAGATTACACAGCAAGTAAATGGTCAAACCAAAACTAAAATGCCCTTACTTCGGTGCTCTTTTCTATGATTCACACTGGTTCTTTGAGTTCTAATTCAGCTACAGGATAGTATAGTTATACCAGGCAAGGATTGCATGTAATTTCACAAGAAGCAGTTTCCATATTGCTGTGGCTATCCTGAAGATCCACCCTGCAGAGGCCAGACTCGAGGTTTTTTTCTACCCGTGGCTTCCACTTGACTGTGATCTTCATTTACTATGGGACAGCAATCTTCATGTAATGTGCCCACACTCTCAATTGTCCCAGGAGGAGGATAAGATCATTTCAGTGCTGTATGGGGCAGTAACACCCATGCTGAACCCATTCATTTATACTCTGAAAAACAAGGATGTTGAAAGATGCCCTAATGAAGGTAGTCAAAGGAAGGATAACTATCTGATGGCTGCAGGTTTCTTGTCCAGCATCCTTTTCAAGGAGTCACCAGTCCTTTGCTCTTTCACAATTGTCCAGAAAACAGAATTGAATAAAAGATTAACCTATCTCAGATCCAATCCAATGAAAGTCAGTTATTGTCAAAAGACTCTTCCATGACAGTTTCATCTTTAAGAACATGGATACTGAAGATGGTTCTCTAGTGGATGAATTTATTTTTCACTAATTATAATCATAACCAAGGAAAACTGGGTGCTAGGAATTGAGATAGAAAGAACAGTTTAGTCTCTGTGGTACCACATAAGGAGGGGAACTTTAAATACAAATGAAACAGTATGCCCTTGCTTATAAACTGCCTCTTCCCAGAGAAGGGATTGCTACAAATATGAGCCACAAATACTAATCCGCTAAGAGCAACAAATTTCACATACTAGCTCTGAAGCAGCTAGGTAGCCATGGTGTTCACCTGATGGGGGGGAAGAAGATATGGCAGGAAGGCACACTCCACATTCTGCATGGTATGCCATTTATCTTGATATGTTTGCTGCAATGAGTTTGTAATTTCCAGAATCAGATCACAATGACTTCCAGATCAGCTATTGCTTTGTTTTGTCTACCCTATTACTTCCCTGCCCACAAACAGAAATGAGAGTGTAAAAAGTAAAGAGAGAAAAAAAAAAAAGTAAAGAGAGATCTCTGCATATCTTCCAGGGACTTACACTCTGAAAAGGACCAGATGACTGCTGAAAACCTAAGACTAGAGGAATAAGAAATTTAACAAGTTTCAGATGTGCATACCCCATCTAATCTAGGTAACTTCTATGGTATTGCCAAATTGGCTTTCTCCTATTCCCTTCCTTCCTATGGAGTTGGTCTAGCTTACCCAGTACTGACCGAGTTGAACAGGTAGAGGTGTGAGATTGTGTTCCAAAGAGGTAGAGCTACAATATATACAGTATATATTTACATGTTGAAAGCAACAGGGACACCAAGTTGGTTGGTAAATCAACATACATTAGGAAAAGTGGAATTTCAGACATCTGGGGAGCACATGTATATTACAAGGAAAGACTTGTTCAGAGGGCTAGAGTAAGGGATTACTGTAAGGATCTCAGATCAAAGCAGAGTGAAGCACAGGAATAAAACCTAAGGGGTTAAGAAGATTGAAGAGGGCTGACTTAAGAGGGGAGGTTAACATAAACCTTTGTGAATCACATGGGGGAATCTTGCTGAAATGCAAACTCTGATTCAATAGGCCAGGGTTATTATCTGAAACTCTGGATTTCTAGATTTCTGGCAAGCTTCCAGGTGATTCCAATGCTACCAGTATGTAGACCACACCTTTGAGTATCAGGATTGTGGGCAATCCCACCTAAAAGACACTGATATGGTAGTGTGCATATCAGGTAACAGTTTAATGGGGATGAAGGGAGTGCAAAATTTTACGTAGATAAAATCACACAGAAGTCCTTAAACATTTAGACATTTTATTTTATAATTCTTATGCTTTGCTATAACATTGAGAATAAAGAATAAAGTTTCCCACAGAGAACAGATTTCTGCCTTGGATCGTTCAGGACTCTATACTTACATGTCAATGATTCAGTGATTTTTTTTTTTTTATCCCTAACGATCTTGTTTGCAAAATGACATCCAAACTGGGACTTTCCCAGAGGATAATGAGAAATTTGCTGCATAAACAGGGGCTTGAGAGCCATATTTTTGGAAGCAGGCTAGAAAGGACAAAGCAGTGGCCCAGTAACCTATCATAAATATATGAAATTTATCCACCCTGAAACCATATTACTGCACTTGTATCATATGCAAAACTTAAGGCAAATAATATAAAGAGCTCTATTCCACTCAGTACTAAAGATACTTTCTTGTAATAGTAGCCAGTATTTACAAAACACTTAGCAATTTATATATTATTTTCACAGGTATTATCATATTTCATACTCACAGCAAGCCTATAAGATAGATAAGGCAAATATTAGCCCCACTTTCAGAATGGAAAAGAGATTCAGAGAAGTCAAATGGTTTACTAAAGGGCACAACTTACACTCAGGTGTCTTGACTATAAATCCAGTGAAGCTTCCATGGTACATCTAAGACTGTGCCTTAAGGTAAATTGTAATGCAAATTGATTGCCATTCATTTTGGTGGCATGTTTAAGTACTCTAATCAAGCAGGTGAAAAATTCATATGGGTCATAAAGTGAAATGCTAAACCAAGAAATATGGGATCTGCATGAGGAGTATATTACTTGTTTCATCCCATCTACCAATGGACCATCAAACATAGGAATGCTGCCTTTCTTGTCAATTTCTATGTCATTCAGTCTTTGGCCCGTGAAACTCTTCTTTCCACATAGCAGGGATTACTTTGCCTACCTGTCCACATATTGAGCCCCACCCTAATTTCAGTCTTGAACTTAGGCAAGGAGTATATAGGAAACTCTAAATATGTTGGTGATTCAATATCAGGACAATCAGCTTCTATTCCATATTTAACGTTGTGTCCCAGTTAACTTCCATTATCTTTTTCCAATTAGTTCCTTGGGTCATGGTCAGCTGTCTAGTAGTCTAGGCTTTCTAGGACTCAGGAGCAGCCTTACTTTTGCAAGCAGTGTTCCCTTCTTCTTCCAGAGACTAGAACCCTACCTGACCCAGAGTACACCATTCTTTTTTTTTTTTAAGGTTTTATTTATTTATTTATTTATTTATTTGAGAGAGGGAGAGCACAAGATGTAGGAGCTACAGAGAGAGAGGGAGAAGCAGGTTCCCCACTGAGCAGAGAGCCCGACATGAGGCTCGATCCCCTGGGATCATGACATGAGCTGAAGGCAGACGCTTAACTGACTGAGTCACCCAGGTGCCCCTGGAGTACACCTTTCTGCTGTCAAAATTCCTGAGTGATGATTGTCTGCCTATAAGGTGTCATCTCATAGCAGTACCTAGATTTGAGGCAGAGTAATTAGGGGCAGATATTATATTGGGAGTACAACTTCAGAGAGGAAGAAAGAGGGACATCAATGATGAATTAAGAAAGCAGGGAAAGCTAATTCAAGGATGTATTATTGACCTGACCTCAACTGAGAATCTTTGTTTAATCCAATTGAATTGCTTAAGAAGTTGTATAAACTCCATCCCATTCCTGGGAGGAAAGAGAGGGATGGATTTTTTTTTTTCAAAATTTCTGAGGGCAAATTGGAAGACAGTAATGTGGTGAATAGATCATTATTAACCAAATTTCTCTACATACTTGCTCCATGCCCTGCTCTATGCTAAATGCCTTATATATGTGATCTCGTGGAAAACATGCACCCACCCTCTCAGGTAGGTACTATTCTTCTCCACACTAACCAATGAAGAAACTGGGATCTAGAGAGGTTAAACAACTAGCCCATGTCACACAGCATATAAATGGTAGAATTAGGATTTGAGCTCAAACTGCATAATCCCAGGACCCTTAACCACTATTTGGCATTGCCTCCAGGGGGATAAGTTCAGTCATCATCTCTTATCTCCCAATGGATAAAGATTCACCCATCCACCCAGTTCTTCATGCTTCCAGGTTGACATATATATGTAGGCAGATGGTCTCACAGTAGTTTTCACTAGTAAATCCCAGCTCAGGAATTAAGAGACATATGAAGAAGGCATGAGGCAAGGTACTGTCCACATATTGTTGCACCTGCATGAAGTATGTTGGAACCCACATAGCTGATCACCATGGTGACAGCTAAAATAATGTATAAGGGAAGCCAGGATGTACAAAAAAGATGCCTAATATATCCTAACACCAGAGGATGGCCTTTTCTCCCTGCGCCAAATCCACCCAAATGCCTGAGTTGTATTCAAAGTCTTGTCCTTTTGTTGCTACATCTGGCATCTTTAATTATTCCATGTCTAGTCACATCAAATCTCTTGCATGTTATGGGAGTGGCTGGTTTCAAATGACAATAGGAAAAACCAAATAGGGAAAATATTTCAACACAGAGAAGGAAGTATGACAAGCAGTTGGAAACAGAAACTCAGACCCTGCTTAGTGAGCTAGACCACATTTTTGGAAGGATTCCACTTTTTCATAAAGGAGGTAACTGACAGCCAAAAACAAATGGCTTATTTCACAAGTTGACTGACTTCAAGGTTGTAGAGAACTACAGAAAAGTATTTCCCAAGTACATAAAAAGGTGCTGGTGCTGGTAAAGGTTTTACCAGTCTGTAATGAAATAAAATGAAAAGTAAGAGCCCTTAAGATTTAGTTTCATTAAATTTCAAAGACAATTCTCTGAAGCACTGTTTAGAATAGCAAATGGGGGGCGCCTGGGTGGCTCAGTGGGTTAAGCCTCTGCTTTCGGCTCGGGTCATGATCCCAGGGTTCTGGGATCGAGCCCCACATCGGGCTCTTTGTTCAGCAGGAGCCTGCTTTCCTTCCTCTCTCTCTGCCTGCCTCTCTACTTGTGATCTCTGTCTGTCAAGTAAATTAAAAAAAAAATTTTAGAATAGCAAATGGTTGGAAATAATTAAAATGTCCATTAATAAATGACTTAAATTTGGTAAATCCATACAATGGACTACTATGCATACATAATAAGAATTAGAAAATTCTCTATGTTTTGATATGCAATGCCTTTCAAGATATTTTTAGTAAAAATGGTAGGTATGGAATACTATACACACACATGTTTTATTTACTTAAACATGCAATATCTTGGGAGGATGTCTAAAGAACAGATAATGGTGGCTGCTTCCAGAGAAGTAAACTGGGTGATAAAGGAAGAGTGGTAGAGAGGAGCTTTATTATTGCCCATACTTTTGCACATTTTGAATTTTAGACAAGAGTTTTTCTTTGCTTTGAATTTGTTTTCTAATTTTTTACCTTAGATAGTCTTTACAATGAAATAATAAGTTTTGTAAATTGTGGACAGTAGGTTGTTTTGTTTTTAATATATCCTTACTTAGAAAATAAAAAGTTGCCAACACTATGGCAAGTTCACTTTGAAAAAAAAAAAGTACTTTGTATGTGAAACCCCAAATTTTGGGAACCACTCTTATAAGGTCCCTCCTGGGGACTCAAAAACCAGTCCGTCTTTTTGCTATTCCACTCTTTGTGTCTCAGTTCTGGACCTATGCTTCTGCCTTAGACATCTCTTAGTATATCACTCCTTTTAGGACACAGACCTTGCTGTGCTTTTGTCAGTCAAGGTTCTCTATCATCACCACCACCATCCATGAATTAGCCTCCAGTCCTGCGATAGGATACTGTGACTGGGGTCCTTCTTCATACAGACTGATCTTTCAGGTATACACAATTTGATTGTATTATTTTCTAAACGTTGCTTGTTCCCATATTTTTCTTTACTCTTCTCTAAGTGCCTGTGAGATCATCCCTGATAACTCATGTTGGATCCCTCTGATGTCAAGTATTTGCCTGGACAAATTTTCTTAAAATATGTTCTGCTTATCAGACTGACTGGAAGTCTTCCCATAGCACTACTAGGTGATTCTTTCCTTTCAGTATTTCTTTACACCAGATGGGGCCAATTTGGTATCATGTCCCGTGGCAGAGTGCTAGTTATCTATACCATTATCTATTCTCCCAATGTTCTTTGGTGATAGATTACTAAATTGTATTCAGGTGTCAACATAACTAACTAAAAATCTATAGTCTCCAGACTGACTTATTTCACTTAGCATAATATTCTCTAGCTCCATCCACGTCACTGCAAATGTCAAAATCTCATTCTTTTTGATGGGTGAGTAATATTCTATTGCAGATATATGCTACATCTTCTTTATTCATTCATCTGTCAATGGACATTTGGGCTCTCTCCACAGTCAGGCTATTGTTGATGAATCACTTAATTCTACTCCTGAAACCAATATTGTACTGTGTGTTAACTAAAATTTAAATTTAAAAAAAAATTTAGGTCATAGGGCAGTTCTATTTTCAACATTTTGAGGAACCTCCATGCTGTTTTCCTAGATGTCCATCAACAGATGAATGGATCAAGAAGATGTGGTATATATACACAATGGAATACTATGCAGCCATCAAAAGAAATGAAATCTTGCCATTTGCAACAACATGGATGGAACTAGAGCGTATCATGCTTAGCGAAATAAGTCAAGCAGAGAAAGACAACTATCATATGATCTCCCTGATATGAGGAAGTGGTGATGCAACATGGAGGCTTAAGTGGGTAGAAGAACAATAAATGAAACAAGATGGGATTGGGAGGGAGACAAACCATAAGTGACTCTTAATCTCACAAAACAAACTGAGGATTGCTGGGGGGAGGGGGTTTGGGAGAAGGAGGTGGGATTATGGACATTGGGGAGGGTATGTGATTTGGTGAGTGCTGTGAAATGTGTAAACCTGGTGATTCACAGACCTGTACCCCTGGGGATAAAAATATATGTTTATAAAAAATAAAAAATTAAAAAAAAAAAGTTCAAAAAAAGAAAAAAAAAATTTAGGGCGCCTGGGTGGCAGAGTGGGCTAAGCCTCTGCCTTTGGCTCAGGTCATGATCTCAGGGTCCTGGGACTGAGGCCTCATTGGGCTCTCTGCTCGGCAGGAAGCCTGCTTCCCCCTCTCTATCGGCCGGCCTCTCTGCCTACTTGTGATCTCTATCTGTCAAATAAATAAATAAAATCTTAAAAAAATTTTTTTTAATCTATAGCTCCCAGCTTCTCTTGAAGCTAAGTGTGTCTGGGCGACCAAATTTCTTAACAATGAAGTAGAATTAAAGTTTCCTTTGTGCTATGGATTTTTTTTTTCAGAAATTTGTCAGCTTTTTTTTGGAATGTGTTCTTCTGTACTCATTTTAAAATTTTCTGACGCCCAAAACAAATGCAATAAAAAATGCCACGTGTTAACATTTAAAAAAAAAAACGTTGTGGGGAATTTCTAGAAAGTCCTAAATAAAAGCAAATCAGCCCCCATCTTTTCCCTGTCCTCCATCCTGATGTGTAGAATATAAATGTGTTATCTAGAGTTCTACCAACATTCCTTTCTCTGTGAGAATGAGGGCAGAATGGTTAGCTGGAAGGGGTATGAATCAATGAATGCTGTAGAACTACCATAGCTATTCTGGACCTATCATCTTAGTTACCTGTTACATGAGACACACAAAAAAATCATCCATTTTGTATAAACCACTCCATATTAAGTTTTCTGTCCCTTGAAGCTGAAACTAATTCTCAGACATTATCCCTACCAGTTTGTCATTTCCCTTTGAAGGTAACTATGTCTTGCTCTGTAATGTTTCATTTTTATTACTATTTTTTGAAGTTTTTATTTAAATTCCAGCTAGTTAACACACAATGTAATATTAGTTTCAGGTGTACAATATAGTGCTTCAGCACATCCATATAACACCCAGTGCTCATCAGGACAAGTGACCTTCTTAATACCATCACACATTTAACACATCCTGCCACCCACTACCCTCCAACCCTCCAGTAGCCCTCAGTTTTTTCTCTCTAGTTAAGAGTAAATTCCTTGGTTTGCCTCTCACTTTTTGTTTTTCCCTTTGTTTATTTTTTTTTGTTGTTGTTGTTGTTTCTTAAATCCCAGAGTGTCCCAATACTCAACATCTCTGACTAAGGATACCTCCCTGCATATGTAGGGAATATAGATATTTATGGAATTTTCAACCCTACCCATACTGTTAATTCCTTTACTACCTGCACACTGATTTATTATTATTCACTTCATACTTGGTGATTATTGCTTTATAATTATTTAATTCTCCACCCCAAACCATGAGGAGAGAAAATATCATGGCATGGGTTAAATATGGCTTTTCTAAGACAAACTGAGCAGATGTTGGTTGGAGCAAAGTCAAACTCATGAACACTGTCTAATAATTATTTATACTAATAACGACCAAAATTCTATTTAGCGCTCAGACATCTTTTCTGAGCTCCAGTCACATGCATTCATGGAAAATGGACCCATATCTATCTCAAGTTTGCAAACAACCCAAATCAGACCATTTAAAAATACATAGATTCACCTCTCCCCTTAAATCTCCCCTTCATCTTGTTTTTTGGATTTTATTTAATGGTGCCACAATCCATTGGAAAGACATCTTCTAATCCTCTTCCTCTCTCACTACAAGCTTTAATTTTTAATTATCCTTCAGTTGTTGCCTATTCTACTCCTGTGACAAATCACAAAT
The DNA here is from genome assembly GCF_022355385.1 of Mustela nigripes. NCBI lineage: Eukaryota > Metazoa > Chordata > Mammalia > Carnivora > Mustelidae > Mustela > Mustela nigripes. The sequence goes on along the minus strand of NC_081575.1, from coordinate 18,894,777 downwards.
CCATCCCTAGTCTGCCATCCTGCCACCCCTCCATTAACTTCAGCCCTCATCATTTTTTGCTTTGACTATTACAACAACTTAAGAAATGGTTTCATGGGCAACCTGATCCAATACAGGTTACACACTACGGTGAACCATCTTTCTGAGATTGTGTCAGAGTCCTCAGTGATGTCCACTTATGTGAAGGCAAGAAGCTAAACTCTTAATTTGTGACACTTAAGACCTTCAGAGATCTGAACCCATCCCACACAGGTGTCCTGACTGCTGCTGACTCAACCATACAAACATATTACCATCCCCACAAACACATTCATTTCCAGCTCTATGCACAAATTGATGTAGACTCTGTAAAATGTGGGCATTTAGAACTAGTAAACTATCCAACCTTAGAAACCCAGGAAGATTATCTCCTCTAATTTGAGCCTTTGTCAACTACCTTTTATCTCTTGACATGAAAAACAAATCCCTTCTTCACTGGGGTCCCCACGCACAAGTTTATATGTGCCGACTTTGTATAATTCTCATATTGTGTACATGATTGCACAATGTAACACACCTTCCGTGCAGCTACAGGTCTCAGAAAGCAGGAGAGAATGGCATCGATACGGACCAGCACTAGGACAAAGTCATGCTATTGTGTGAACTTCTCACAGAAACTCACATGAATACAGAACCTTCAGGGGTCCACAGAGTATTTTGTAATAGTAAGAAGTCCACCCCCAATCTTCTACTAACTCCAAGGCCTGTCTTTTCCCTAAAAGCACCACCAGCCCTTTTACTTCCTGCCCAAGCCTACTATCACCTAAGTTTTGGACCTGGATTTGCTGGAGGAGATCCAGACCCTTCTTCCCAGGTACCTCTCTAAACTAGGGGCAACTTGGCCTCCTGAAAGACGAGATGCATCTGAGCAGCTAGGCTCCTCAGCAGAGCTGGTGCTTCCTGAGGGTTAAGAATATTCTGCTCATTTGGGCTTGGCCCGAACGGTCTCACATAGCTAGAACCCAGTGACTGTTACTAAATTCAAGATACCAAAGAAAATATTGGTTGGAACATCATCATTATTTTTATCCTTTAAACAATATAGAATCTCTAGTAAATAGCATTCTCTCCCCTCTAAGCCAAGAGTTGAGTGGAACAAATGCGGAGGAGTTGTCTTGTTATATACATTTAACAAGTGGAGGATTCAATGTGTGTTCATAATGATAGCAAAGTTAAAATAGCTCATAGTACTATGAGGATAACAGAGACATAAACACCGTCCTTAAAAAGATTCTTTTAGAAGAAGAGTATGAATTGACTCATTTACTGAGTACAGTTTGAACAGATGGTGTGATTAACAGCTAACATGTAAGCCATCCTGGGAGCTTATGGAAAAGTAAACAAGTGGAGCTAAAGAGAAATCACTTTACTCCCCAAAAGGTTCTTTCATTCATTTTACTAGGAAGATTGGAAAGTCTGTGTTTTGAGGCTGTGTTTCCTTGGGGGATGTCAGGAGTGAGCAGGGAGAAGAGTCTCTTCAGAGCAAGAGCCCATGGGTGCAGGGCTGAGCTCCACATGTGCCTCCTGGAGAATGAGATGGGTCTGAGCAGCCGAGACCCTCTGCAGAGCTGACTCTTCCCAACCACTGAAGACCCTCTTCATTTCTAAGTGTCGCGAAAGGTCCTATGTGCCCAGATGGAAGAAAAGGGACTTAAGAGAGGGGAACCAGTCATGTAACGGGCACTCCGCTACGAACACTACAAGCACTGCTTCCTCTAAGGCTAGCTCCCCATGGTTCTGGGAGGCAGACGTTACAAGGCTGCCTTTCCCACTGGGGACACTAGGGTGGGAAAGGGGGGAAGAGATCCCCCAGACCCACATGGCTACTTCCTTCCGGGAGCTGCCCTTGAAATGCTGGCCTGTTGAGTTTCAGGCCTTAGGAGAGGCAGCCAACTGCAGAGGGAAGAACAGTGGCCTGGATGTCCGGAGACGTGGGGGTGAACGTTTCCTCTGCTATCTAGTGCCCTAGGGAGGACAGCTGTTGCCTTCTGTGCCACAGTTTCTCCATCTTTAAAAGGCGGAAGTTGTAGCGCATGGACTCTGAGGTCCTCACTTGGGTCTTGCAATGGTATCAGAGTATTAATCAAGTTGGCTTCCCTGGCACCATCATTCCTGAGCATCGCCGACTGGAATGAGGAAAAGGTCCTTGTGCAGCAGGGCAGCTCCAGCCATGGCACCACCGATGTAGGCAAATCTCCGAGGAACTGGCTGACGCTGGGCAGAGCTCTCTCAACTGCCTTCCCAGGGCATTATCTTCTCATATCAGAGCCAATCTTATCCACTTCGTGATGGCCCCACACAGGTTGCCCTAGCCCTCTTTCCTTTGACTGCTATTTATTGAGTGCATAGTAATGTTCCAGGCACTGGGCCAGACACTGTGCAAACAACGGTGAGCAAGGACACAGAGTCTCTCCTCCTAAAATCAGGCCCAGTGGGGGAGATACACAGGCAAGCAGATAAGTAAAACACAGAGGGAAAAGTGTGAGCATAAGAAAAGGAACCAGACTTCTGCCTAAGGAGTCAAGGTATGCTACCCTGAGGTATGATGTTGACATCAAACTAAATCACTTTTTGTCAACCATCCAGAGATTGAAAATCACCCAGGTGACTGTTGCCGAGTTGCTTGGCCAGTTATCCTGGCACTTGGTAAAACGTAGGTGAAAATGTTAGGTTCCCGTGCCACTCAGGGTCAAAGTTGGCAGGAAGGTACTAAAATACTTGGTTTCCAAAGATCTAGAGACTTAATTAAGGAGGAAAGCAACCTCGGTGTCAGTAGCCCAGAAATAAACGCCTTCTCTTGGGCACGCTCTTGTAAATACTTCTGAACCCTTTCATGAGAAGGGCCTTCTAATTGCCTCTCTGGGATCTCACCCTGGAGGCTTGGAAATGGTTTCCCTTTGCGACTTTGAAACCTCTGATACCGTGTCCCCTGGCAGGTGTGATTTCACCTCGTCCCTGGCCATTTTAATAAGTGGACTTGCGGAGTGTTCCTCTCGCCATTTTAGTAAAGGCGCTGCCGCTCTTGAGTTACCTTTGGCATTAACTTCAGATCTCAGCTGAATGGAAGGAAAGCTTACTGTGTGTTCCGCGCTTGTATGTGACGCTGCCAAGCCCCAGGATTCCCTCCTGGGCTGGAATGACTGACCCAATGGAACATTGATGGCTCCAGGTCAACAGAAGAAATTCCTAGAACACCTCAGGTGTCTGTCTGCCAGGACACTCAGTACTCTGCACCTCACCTATAACCAGTTGCGTCCAAATGTCCCCCTTCATCTCATGACTCAACTGTGAGTTCCCACAGGCAATAAGAGTGCTTCGGCTTTCCTTAGATGCTACGTGCCTAGGGCCAATGCCTCGTATGTAGGAGGTGTTGGTTCAACATCTGGCCAAAGTCCAAACTTGCAGTGTTGCCTTATTGATTTCTCGGTGCTGTTTTATTTTCACATAAAGCCTGCCATAGTTCATTCTCAAAGTCAGTCAGCCATCTTCATTCTACTCCATAGAGCAATATTGTTTCACTTTTTTGCCAGGTGTTAAAATTATACTCTAAACTTCTAAAATCAGAGAAGTTTTCTGGTTTTTCTAAACATGATATTTGTTCCTCTCCAGTAATTTTCATAAAAGCTAACTTCTAGACATATGTATCATACACTTCTCCCTGGGGAGAAAGGAATGGTACCATCTGTTCTTCAATTCACCAGGCTGAACTCTTCTTTGGGCTATAATCCAAACCATGGCTAACAAGTACAAATAAAGGATCTTCATAATGCCTTCTAAGTTTACAAATAATTTATTTTTACATTTATCCCATTCATTTTCCATGAAAAGCTTTATATTGTCTTGCTTATTGGAAAAAGACAAATGTTATTCGCCATGATTTTTTAAAGTCTTTATACTGACCATAAGAAACTAAACACACTTGAAATCATAGAGCTAGAAGACCCTTGAACAATTGTCTAGTACCGTGGGAAAATGCTTCCGTGGCCAAGCAGTTCACATTTTGTATAGATAGTGTGACACCATGACGGTGAAAATAGCATAGGAACAGGAAAAGAGCCCAAATGTACTTAACGGTCACAACTAAACTGTGGAATTCTCTGGGATTCTTGTTCCATTACCTATGGCTTTCTGTGGCTTCCACGTTTTCTCTGTTGACTGGAGAAAATGTTCCTTAGAAACAATAATTGGTGAGATCCATTTGCTTTACAGAGGAGAGAAATAAAGGTCAGCATGTTCAGGCAGAACCAGGACAAGAAATCTGGCCTCGGAACTTTTAGACTAAGTTGTTCTTTGAATTCAGATTTAAGGAAGATGTGGGTTAATTTATATTGTCCCAGCTTTACGGAGATATAACTGACATATAACAGTCTAAATTGAAGGTCTGATGATACGATACCCTTATATACTGCAAACGGATCACCACTAGAGCATCAGCTGACATCTTCCTCACATCACCTAATTACCGCTTCTTTCTTGCAGTGGGAACATTTAAGAGTCTACTCTATTAGCAACTTTCCAAAGATATCCATACTATTATTAACTGTAATCACCACGCTGTGCATTAGGTCCCCAGCACATATTCATCTTAGAAGTGGAAGTCTGTGTCCTTTAACCAACACCTCCTCAATTCCTCCAGCCCCCAACTCCTGGTAACCACCCCTACTCTCCGTGCCTGAGTTCAGCCTTTCCAGGTTCCACACAGAAGTGAGACCATATATATGTCTCTTTCTTTCTCTTTTTCTGTAGAATTTCATGTTTTAGTCAATCTAAAATTTGGGTGAAATAAGTGTACATTTTTCTAAATGCAGCATTCTAAAGTAAGCGGGGACATGAACACTAAATGTGTCTGCGAGGTTTACTCCTTCTTTTAGCTACAGCGGTCGTTGGCACTCATCACCTTGCAGGGATCCCCTGTGCCTCACTCCCTAGTTGCTCTTCTCAGTCACCTGCTCTTAACAAGTGCCCATTGCCAGCAGTGCCTTCAGTCATCCAGGGAGGCTCATAACCTCTGGAGCCAAAGGAGATGAGACTCTTGGCAAACGGCTGTCAGTGCATCCATTGGGTTGGTTGGGTTCACTGAAAAGAACCTGAACTTTTGCACGAGGGGTGCTAAGCCCTGCCAATTGCCATCACCTCATAATTAAATTGGCAGACATTTTTTTTTCAAGGTTTTATTTATTTATTTGACACAGAGAGAGATCACAAGTAGGCAGAGAGCCAGGCAGAGATGGGGGGCGGGGAAGCAGGCTCCCTCCCGAGCAGAGAGCCCCATGCAGGGCTTGATCTCAGGACTCTGAGATCTCGACCTGAGCCACCCAGGACCCCTGGCAGACATTTCACTCCAGGAGAGGGGGATATGAAAACCGACAGGCTTAAAAACAACCTTCTCAGAGGACTCTGAGATTGGGGAGTGTGAGATCAACGGGGTGCTTCTAGGCCTTAGGTGTGTGAGGGATTCCGAGGACACAGAGTTCCACAAAGGAGTGCTGTTTAGAAACAGGACACAAGCCCCATGGGTGCCTCAGAACCACTGTTTGTGGTGACCTGGAGAGGACGGGTAGTTCCCAATTAGTATAATGCAAAAAAGAAATGCAAGGTGGTGTGCAGGCTAGAGGATATGATTTCGACAAGAGTCAGCATCCCATCGAGATCAGCAGTTGGCAAATTACAGCATGTGGGTCGAAAGCAGCCCACTACCTGTTTTCCAAGATAAAACGTTATTAGAGTCCAGCTGTGCTTATTTGTTTACGTAATGTCTAAGGCTGCTTTGTGCTACCATGGCAGAACCGCGTAGTTGCCACCGAGACCTAGGGCATGCAAAATCTAAACCATCTGTTAAACGACTGATTTCAGAAACAGAGAGCCAGTCCTGTTTCAGATCATGAAAGAGAAAGACTGGAAGAAATCATCTGGGGTGCCTGGGTGTCTCAGTCAGTTAAGCATCTGACTGCAGCTGAGGTCATGTTCTCAGGTTCCTGGGATGGAACCTCATGTTGGGCTCCCTGCTCAGCGGGGATTCTGTTTCTCCCTTTGCCCGTCCCCTTGCTTGTGTGCATGCTCTCTCTCTCTCTCTAATAAATAAATAAAACCTTTTAAAAAAGGGAGGGGCACCTGAGTGGCTTAGTCACTAAGTGTCTGCCTTCCACTTGGGTCTTGATGCCAGGGTCCTGGGATGGAACCCTGCATCGGGCTCCCTTCTTGGTGGGGAGCCTGCTTCTCCCTCTCCCACTCCCACTGGTTGTGTTCCCTCTCTTGCTGCCTCTCTCTCTGTCAAATAAATAAATAAAACCTTTAAAAATAAATAAGTAAATATTTTTAAAATTTTTAAAAAAGAGATATTCTTGCCCTCTGTCCCTCCCCCCACTCCTGGTTGCTCTCTGTCAAATAAATATAAAGTCTTTTTTTTTTTTTTAAGAAAGAATTCTGAAAGGCAGCCAGGATAAAAAGAGACGTTAAGGGGATCCCAACCTATGTGTGGAATCTCAGAATTGCGAGAACTTAACGGAGGAGGAGGTAGGATAGCGGGTGGAAGCTGTGTTCCTGGATTCCCACAGACCTAGATGAGGATATCTCTATAAAGTTGATTCTGAATCATCTAAAGCTGAAGTTGGCAAACTACAGCCTGGCCATCAAATCTGGGACATTGTGTGGTTCTTTAATTGAAGTTTTACTGGAAGACAATCATACCCATTTGTTTCTATATTTTCTATAGCTGTAGGATTATTACCAAAAACTTTAATAAAAGGCTAAGTCATTTAACTCTTCATTTCTCCTCAAGCCCCCTCCTCTTCTGGTCTTTCCTAAATGGTTAAGCCCATGTGAAGCAGCTTCGAGGGTTCTTTTTCTCCCTCCAAGGTGTACCTACTGTGCTTTACCTGTTCAGCCACATTTCCAGTCTTGTCATCTTTTCCTGCCAGTAATCTGCAAGAGCAAATGAGAAGAACTTTATCTTTAGGCAATATTTTGGCCTCATGATTACATGCCTTATCCCAAATCATGGGTAACATAGTAGGCTTGGAATTTTAAGATTTAATACTTGCTTAAACAAATTTCCCTTAATCTATTGATTAATGGATTAATGCTATGTTGGAAGGATGTCTCCACTTACAAGCCCGGGGCCCTGCTCTGTTCAACACTTTTGTCAAATGACTTTGATAAAAACCCAGAAGACAAATTTGCCAAATTTTGAATGATATAAAGAAAATAAGAAGTGCTTAGGTCAAGTTTTGGATACCAGAATTAGCATCCAAATTGACCTCAGTGGAAGGGAACTCCAAGCCAAACTGAACAAGATGAAGCACTGCTTAGCAAATCATAAAGCTGAGCCTTGGGATTAAAGAAAATCAGTTGAACAGTCACAGGGGAAATGAGATAATTGGTTTGAGAGTAGTCTGTGTGGAAAAATCAAGGTTAGGGGTCTTACCTCCTTGCTAAGCTTAATACTATTAAAAATAACCGACAACGTGGATGGAACTAGAGCGTATCACGCTTAGCGAAATAAGTCAAGCGGAGAAAGACAACTGTCATATGATCTCCCTGATATGAGCAAGTGGAGATGCAACATGGTGGCTTAAGGGGGTAGGAGAAGAATCAATGAAACAAGATGGGATTGGGAGGGAGACAAACCATAAGTGACTCTTAATCTCACAAAACAAACTGAGGGTTGCTGGGGGGAGGGGGTTGGGAGAAGAGGAGTAGGGTTATGGACCCTGGGGAGGTTTTGTGCTTTGGTGAGTGCTGTGAAGTGTGTAAACCTGGCGATTCACAGACCTGTACCCCTGGGGATAAAAATATATTATATGTTTATAAAAAATAAAAATAAATAAATAAATAAATAAATAAAAGTTAAAAAAAAAAACTGGCTATCCTAGGATGTTCAAGATTAGTGCAAGAATGCTGCAACAAATTGTAGTTTCTCCATGATGGACAGTGGCCGTTCCATGCTTTCAGAAGGGTCTCTACTTCAAAGGACCACTCTTCAAGAGGACATTGGGGAAAAAAATCAGAAGTAGATTTAGGCATTTTCAGGAGTAAATCTGGGTTTGTTATTGAGAGGTCTTGGAATGAACTACATCATCTGAATTGAGAGGGAAGGACCACAGCATGGTTAGCTTGGAGAAAAACTATTCTGTGAGGTGGATATCATTAATTAGTTTCTGTGGTAATCCTAAACCTGGCACAGGAAATAAAGAGTTTCTGGGGACATGAAACTTTCAGTAGTAAGAATCAAGAAAGCTCAGGACAAACCAGGAAGATTGGTCACCCTACACTGTGTTCACCTACACTTACCTCCTATCTGGCAAACAGTTAAACTTGGGGTTTTTTTGGGGGGGTGGGTGGGCTGTTTTATTTTTTTTTAAGATTTTACTTATTTCACAGAGAGAGAGACAGTGAGAGAAGGAACACAAGCCAGTGAAGTGGGAGAGGAAGAAGCAGGCTCCCCACAGAGCAGGGAGCCCAAATTCGGGGCTCAATCCCAGGACCCTGGGATCATGACCTGAGCTGAAGGCAGATGCTTAACGACTGAGCCACCTACGCACCCCTAAACTTGTTTTTGCCTTAGAGTCTTAGCACTTACTGTTCCCTCTCCTGCATACTCTCTTCCCCTAAATTTTCAAATAGCTACTTTGTATCGTTTTGGTCCCCACTCAAACATCACCTTCCTTAAAAGCAAACACCTATGATAACAATCTTGTTCCACTGCTCTTTCATAGGACCATTTTATTTTCATCTTAACAGCCATTACTATCTGAATTACTTTATTACTTGTTTCCTGTCTCATTCCCACAGAATACAAGTTAAATAAGAAGGAAAATCTTGTCTCTTTTGTTCATTGCTATATCCTCAGCAAATAGAAGAGAACTGACACAGTGTAAGAGATCAATAAATATTTGTTGAATGGATAAATGAGTGAATTATTCTACATGACCATGAAGCCTAGATTGAATCCTTCCATATACACATCAAAAAGCTCTGAGGAAAAAAATATCCACAAGATAAATAAAATTCGGCTTCCTAGTAAAGTTTCAGAGTAGGTCACAGATCAGTATGCAATAGGGATGGGTCTAGTAGACTCCGATTATAGGACAAGAAAGTTGCTGTCAATTAGACCTTATAAAATTGCTGAATAAGTATTGTCTACACCCAGGAGAGCTGAGTCTGTGCTGTTTCCATGCTCTGTGCTGTGTATTTAAAGTGAAAGAGACTATTTTCATCTTAAATCTCTTGTGAGTCTCTGTTCTGGTCAAGCTATCATCAAAGACTTTAAGAAATTTGAAATTAAAAGATTTAGAAAAGAGAGGTCTATGGCCTCACAGCCAACCTCCATTTTAGAAATACTAGCCATAGAATTTCTTTATTTTAAGAATTCCCAGATGATATGGTTATTTTCTCCCAAGATTCGGTCCATTCTACCATAATTAGGTCCATAGCATCATTTACCCTCAAAGCTTCTTAAACCTTCTGAGAAATGAAATTGTAAGTAAGGCAAATCTCAAATGTATCAGATGCTCTGTTTTTAGCAGAATGAGACTTCAATCAGATGCCCGGACAGCTGAAGCCTTCCATTCCTACTATAGTTTGTGTAGTTTGCCTCTATGTCAATTCTGTAATCTTCATTAGGGAAGCATCAACCATGTCCTCTGTGAAATATTTCCTGGATAACACTACAATTTCCCAAAATCTGTATGCTCTTGTAAATATTCTCCATCTTATCCTCCTTCATCTTTTGTGGATTTCCATACAAGTTTAATATATTTTTAATATATTAAATATATTTGGGGATGAGAGTCCCTTGGATAGAATCACAAAGAAAATTCTTGAGGAATGAGTATCTCACATAAGCAGACCCTTACCATCAACCCTCTATGGGAAGAGTGAACCACAAATGCCCAGTAAGAAGTGACTATTTGGCTGAAAGTCATCCTCTTATGTTGTCTTTCTACAGAGCACTTACTCTATCAGCCAACGCTTTTTTTTTTTTTTTTTTACCAAAAATTGATAAGTACAAATTTCAGGGAAAATAGTTATTCAGGGTCAGGTGACCTCAAACAGTATAATAAAATAAAATATAAAAAAAAAAAAAAAAAAAACACCTTAATGGAAGAATACATTCAAAGTGACATAGGGAGCTTTTCTTTCAGCAAACATTTTTCAAGACTTTCCTCTGTGCAAAGTAGAATGCCAGAGAAAGCAGAGGCAACTCAGTTACGGTCACTAAATCCAGGGGCTTACAGCCTCTAAAGTGTCCACTCAGTCTTACTTCTTACTTTAAGGATCTAAATTCCCCTAAGTTAAAAAAAAAAAAAAACTAAATAAAAATAAAGCTTCATCTAATCTCTGTTGAACCAACTATCATTCTTGGAAGAGAACTGGATTGACCAACACAACATATCATTTGCAGAACCCAGTGAACACAAAAATTATGCAATCATCCTATGATGTACATCTTGTTCTCCAAAACTCCTCAATATAAATTCTTCATAGTACTGCCTGAACATTTAATTTTCTAGCAGAAAAGAAAGTAAATTAATGGAGAACTGCTCAGACAGAAGAAAGTTTCTCTTTGAGAAAGATTGGCTGTGGTTATCCAACACCACCATATTTACCGACCATGCTATATAGAGCATTCACTGAAATTCTCATCAACCAGGTTGGGAGAAAAGTGAATATTATTTTAATAAGCAAAATACAGTGGAAGCTACCTCCTCCTTCTTTGTTTTTTCTCTCTAAATTACAAAGCAGGGATATCCCCTAAATCCCAAAAGTGGAAACTATTCTTCAAGACTGAGGTCATGAATCCTTCAACCACCAAACCATTATCCAAATTTCCAAAGTTCCTTCTTGCATTGGAATTGTGTCTTCTTTTAATGCTACTTAAATATTTAATGTACACTATACATTTTTTGGCAAACACTGATATTTTGAAAATATCTAGATGTATTCAGAAAGGACATTGCCTCAATTTATTTTTCTGTGCCTGGGAACAAAGTAACAGAATTTTGGACACCTCAAGAAGAAATTTCATTTTCATATTTGTACAGGCAAAGAAAAATTCCATGTCATGAACTGACATGAACTGTATTATCATTATGTATGCTAGACAATGAATTTCTTCATTGTTTTTTGGACACCAACCTTTCATGGAAGCCTTATTACAAGCCATCTCTATGTAAATAAAAGAAAAATATATTTAACAAGTAGAAATAAATGTGCATGATTCACCAGCACAGTTAACTCAAGATTTTCCAACCTTATAACCACAACTGATAGGAAGATTTATTACCACAGCTGCTTGTATTAAACTTCTTTTCCTTGCTGTTGAAGGAATCAAATTTCTTCTTGGAGATTAGTCATTTGTGGGGGTGTTGCCAACTGCAAAATGCTTCTGTTATGAATGAGGTGTACTTCTCTGTTGCTGTCCTCCAACCCTAAGTCAGTGAGTAATTTTCATCTTTTTATGTGTCTTCTCCGCCTACCATCAGGAACAAATTTTAATGACTTACACAGTCAAACTTTCTTTAATAGTTACTCAAACATAAAACTTCAGATGGTATTATTTCTGGTAACATGATAATCTCACAAAGAAAGGTAGGCTGAAATGACATTTGGACACATGTTTACAAGGATGAAATTCAAGCTGAAGGAAAAGTCTACCTGGGATGTGAAAGTGAACACAGAGCTAACATAGTTTGTGTGGCTAATTATTGTGCCAGGTACTGTGCTAGGCTATTTACAGACATAATCTTATCTTACTCTTGGAACAATTCTGCAAGAGGCTAGGTGATATTCCCATTTCATATATGAGGAAGCTGACTTGCTCACTATTGTTCATCTTATTAGTGGCTGAATCAGAATTTAGGCTTAGATTCCACTGACTCCCTCACTTACTGTATTTTAACATTCTGCTTTTGAGGTATGAACAATTACCCAATTATATGCAGCACTAATATAACAATACAGTATGAAGATATTTGATTCTATGTCTTAATGAGAAAATCCTAAAGCCAAAATCGATTTTAATGGGTCATCTGTTTCACTCCCTACCAAAATCACACAAAACTGACAGGGCTCTGTCTTTTCCTTCTTTCTTTCCTTCCTTCTTTCTTTCTTTCTTTCTTTCTTTCTTTCTTTCTTTCTTTCTTTCTACATTTTTGGACACATGTATTCTAAAATTTGATTTGTCTCTTCAAAATTTCTGGTAACCATTGTCTTCACAAAATCCTTAATCTAATAAAATTTTCCCATCACTCTTTAAGCTCTTGTTTGGAATTATATGGAGATGGTGATCTGCACATAGTAAGCTTCTGTCGTTGAAGAGAGATGTCAGAACAATTGAACAAAGAGTGAGATTTTAGTAAATCCAGGAGTAACTTCATGTATTTCATGTTATTTTGGCTGGTGGTGTTTTTCCATTGAATTGACTGATTGCTTTAGCTACATATAAACTTTCTAATGTGCCATCCATATGTGGTTTTAATATGACCAGAAGAAGCAAAAAAAAGTTGAAAAAAGCAAATAACTATTTCAAGGCATTCACAATTGGATCACTGGGCTTAAAGTTAAAAATTATTGTTTGTTAATTGGTGAACCAACTTCAATAAAGTTATCTATAAATGCACATGTTTAGTAGGGAGATGTAGCATATTTGTCTCTTCTTTTCTCAAGAATAAAGTCAAGCATCTAGCAATGCCCCTTTATGAGCAAAATAATTTTGTTTAACTCAGTGTTAATGACTGTCTTACTTGATCAAGTAAGTACCTCTATTGGGATCTAACACAGTCCAAACAACTTAACCTTTTAAGTTTCTATAAGATAGAAAAGCAAAGAGAACCTGTATTTTCATCATTGGATACTTGAGCAGCTGAGTCTAACCCAGTAAAACAAATGACACACAATAATTCTCAGAAGTCTAGAACGTGAACTCTAACAGGCTACTAAGATGGTATTCCTCTTACTTCCTAATATAGGTGACATTACATTTTGTTGTTTTTCCCAGTACTTGAGATGACTAAAAGGGCAGCCTGGAGACAATGTCTCTAAGGTGACTGCTCACTGAATTTTTCCAACAGTCTCAACTCCAGACTGTCTTCTTGTGACTTTTTTTTTTTTTTTTTTTTTTTTTTTTTTTTTTTTATAGTAAATATTTAATTGGTTCCATCGGTGACTCC
>NC_081575.1:18837736-18881169 GCF_022355385.1 Mustela nigripes | reverse complement strand
AAGTTCTCAGTCTCACCTAGGGAGAAAGAGATGAGCCTTTCCAACTGACTGCTTTTTTTCTACCTGATCACAATGTTTGGAAACAGCTTTATTGTTGTAGTGAGATGGGATTCTCAACTTCATATCCTCATGTATTTTTTTTCCTCAGTAATTTATCCTTCCTTGGTATCTGCTACTCAACCAGCTGGGAACCATATGTCTTGGCCCAATGTTTCAGGGACTTCCCCATCATTTTCTATACCAGCTGTTATGCCCAGATGACCACATCCCTCTTTCCAGGGATGACAGAATGTCTCTTCCTTGCTGTCATGGTTTGTAACAGGTTTGTTGCAATCTCTAATCCCTTGCATTATACCACCATTATGAATAATCAGGTTTGCATACAGCTGGCCTTGGGAACCTGGGCCAGTGCCGTTCTAGTAGCAGTCTTAGCAGTAACTGCAAGGCCTGCTTGTTATTGTGGACAGAATACCATCAACTATTTTACCTGTGAGATTCAGAAGCACTTCTGCTCTGACACTCCTGTCAGTCAGAGTCTGGATCTGGTTGTCAGTATATTCACACTGCCCCTGCCGTTCACTTTTGTCCTCATGTCCTACTTCCACACTGTGGTCACCGTGCTGAGGGTCCACTCTGTTCAGGCCAGACTCAGCTTTCTCCACCTGTGGGCCCCAGCTAATTGTGGTCACCATATTTAATGGTATAGCCATCTACATGTACCTGAAACTTCAAAGGACTCTCAGGAAGAATACAAATTCTTTTTAACATTTTATGGAGCAGTTACTCCCATGTTATTTCCCCTCATTTACACCCTGAGAAACAAGGATGTAAAAGCCACACTTAGGAAGTTACCAAAGAAAAGGAAAAATCTTAATGGCTCCCTTTAAACCTCTTCAATGTGTAGGAAAAACAATGAAAACTTTGTCCATAAAATTTCAATTTATGCTTTTTAAAACAAACAACATAAAAAATCTTGGTGGAAACTCTACAAGGTCACTACTAGACACTCTTTAACAAATTTACCATAAATGTTCACATTTTTTCAAATCACATTATGATCTAAAGATATGAATGTGCTTTGAATCTAAAAACAAACAACATCAAAAATCTTGGTGAATATTCTACAAGGTCACTACTAGACACTCTTTAACAAATTCACCATAAATGTTAACATTTTTTCAAGTTACACTATGATCTAAAGCTATGAATATGATCTAAAGCTATGAATAGTTCAGAGAGAGCATAATAGTAGGAGATAGGCAAAGGTGAATCCTACAACTATAGTAGTCCATCAGGGACAGGTTCTTTTCTGAGGTCTAAAGAGCAAGTTTTTTTTTTTTTTTAAGATTTTTATTTATTTGACAGATCGCAAGTAGGCAGAGAGGCAGGCAGAGAGAGAGAGGAGGAGGAGGCAGGCTCCCTGCTGAGCAGAGAGCCCGATGTGAGGCTCTATCCCAGGACCCTGGGATCATGACCTAAGCCGAAGGCAGAGGCTTTAACCACTGAGCCACCCAGGTGCCCCAGAGCAAGTTATTTTTGACCAAACATCTTTCTTGCCACACAAACTGCATAAAATTCATATGTAGCACACTAGTTATACAACCATCATATAGTATTTGTTCCTCATATCACATTTTACAGGTGTCTGCCTCAATTTGAACTTAACGAACAAATAACCCCTTAATTCCCATATTTAGGTGTTAACATTTCATGGCAAGAAGTATCTTTTGTATGTATAAAGCACTTTATCCTTTAAAAAGCATTTTTTAAATAAATTGTGCTAGTTTATACTTAATAATTTCTTATTTTAAAGTAGTTTGCATATTATACATACTAATAAATCTTTTCCCAACCAACATTGCTTCTACAAATATTAATTTTCATCATATCAATTTCTTACAAAAATGTCTAAACTGAAATTGTTATTCTTTTGCCTTCTCCTATTTCTCTGTCTTCTCTTCCATGATGTGCCTTAGCGACCCTCTGGCCATTTCTACTCCTGCTTCTCATACACATTCATGAGCCTTAGTATTTCTGCTCTACCCAAGAGTCTTCATGGCCAAGATTGTGATTACTTTTCTCCTTCTTCCCCATTTAATAAGATGCCATATGCACTTCAGCCAACATGTACTGTATACTTTGTATTATGGTAATTTTTGATTCTTTTTCTCAACTTTGATTGACTCTGGAATTTTTCTGTCATAACACATTGAGAAGATAGTTATGTCTTGCTTCTAAAGTTTTCTTTCCTCCCACACTCTTCTATTGGGTAGATAGATATCTGGGCACACTATTTTCCATCCTTGACCTCTTTCTTTGCTTTCTGAAGGTTGATCATTGTGTGTTTGTGTGTGTGTGTGTGCATGCGCACGCAAGTGTGTGTGTCTGTGTGTGTGTATAAAATCTTTGGGCAAAAAATTATAATAATCAGGGAGTAGAATTCACACTCCATTTGCCCCGGTAGGGGTAAAGAAATTATTCTGTATGTATGTGTGTGTGTAATTGATAATTTATATAAAATTCTTAGAGTGGTTCCCCTTTCTTTACATCCTCACCATTGTTGGTAAGAATGCAACCTGGTACGGCCACTTTGGAAAACAGTATGGAGGTTTCCCAAGACATTAAAAATAGAGCTACCCTATGACCCAGAAATTGGACTACTAGGTATTTACCCCAAAGATACAGATGTAGTGAAAAGAAGGAGTACATGCACCCCAATATTCATAGCAGCAATGTCCACAATAGCCAAAATGTGGAAGGAGCCAAGATGCCCTTCAACAGATGAATGGATAAAGATGCAGTTCATATAGACACAGGAATATTACTCAGACATCAGAAGGGATGACTACCCACCATTGGCAGCAATGTAAATGGAAGATGGAGGGGATTATGCTGAGTGAAATAAGTCAAGCAGACAAAGACAATTATCATATGGTTTCACTCGTATGTGGAAAATAAGGAATAGCATGGAGGACCACAGGGGAAGGGAGGGAAAACTGAACAGAAAAGATAAGAGAGAGACTCAAACCATGAGAGACTCTGGATTCTGGGGAAAAAAACTGAGGGTTAGAGAGGGGAGGAAAGTGGGAGGATGGGGTAACCGGGTGATGGGTATTAAGGAGGGCAGGTGTGATGATGAACACTGGGTGTTATGTGCAACTAATGAATCACTGAACACTACATCAAAAAACTGATGATGTACTATATGCCGGCTAACTGAGCATAATAAAAAAAATTCTTAGAGTGGTTCCTGGCACATAACAAGAATTCAATAAATTGTTATTTATTGAAGAGCAATTTTTTTAAAAAACTGCTGAGATATTATAGCAATTTTCTGAAAGTTGCCAAATACTCCTATAATTTGTTTTTCAAAGTCAATTTCCTTTATGCATTTTCCTCTCCAGACTGTACAACAAGGAGCCTCACCACCCCATTCTCTAGTTTTAGAAACACAGTTATATCACATTTCTCTTTGGCTCTCACTTTTATGGCTTTGCTTTTAATCTGGTTGACTCCTATTCCAGTTCCTCTGACCTATGCTTGATATATTTTAAGTAAAGACGGCCCCAAACTTAGGAATGAGTTATGTCCAAAAGTTAACTCATAAGTCATCAGCAAGGAACTCAGAGCACGTTTTCTCCACTGACACAGAGTAGCTACATTCCAAAGGCAGCTCACCAACACCTATTTAGGTCACCATTCTATCACTAATAATACTAAAACCCTTAGGAATACTTTTTTAAAGTATGTTTATTGGAAGATAGGTTTTGAGTCCACATTAGGATTCTAAAAACACAGGCACTGTTAGATGGCATTACTGCTTCAAGAAAAAGTCTGCCATGAAGATCTGTGTAACCACCCTCATGCCCTGATGAGTGTATGGGGAAATCGTGACAAGATATAAAAGTGAAAATCAGGGAACTTCTCTACAGACAACAAATATAATAACTTGCTTCTGTGTGGGGGTCATGCACAATTCAGAGGGCTGCCAATCTCTCTTCATTTCTCTTTATGTTGTTTCTTGTGTCGGATGACTTCCTAACACAATGCCTGGGGCCATTTATTTAACAAACATTTATCAAAAGGCTATTGTATGTCAGAGATACGAATCCAAGTATGTCATTCTCTGCCTTGGAGAGACTCACATTCGAGTTGGGGAGTAAATAAGCCCAGTGAAGTGCTGTAGATACAAATATGTGAGCCATATTTGCACAGGTTACGGAGACCAATTCTAAATGGGCAGTCAGGAAATATTTAATAGAAGAGATGACACCTTTTGTAGTCTTGAGAGAGAAGTAGCTTGCCAGTTGGATAAAGGACAATTTTAGCGGATGCAACACCAACAAGTACAGCAGTACAAAACCCAGCTTGGTGTACTTCCAGATAGTACCAACAATTTAACTCCCACAGCAGAAGGTGCGGGAAGTGTTTTGGCAATACATAAAACTTGAGAAGAAAGCAGTAGGCCAGATTATAGGGAGACTGTTATGCTATATTAAGGAGCTAGCACTTTATTTACAAGTCAATAAACTATAGCCAAATCCAGCTCTTGGCTTAAAAAGCCCATGAGCTAAGATTAGTTTTTAAATTGTTAAGTAATGTAAGAGAAACAACAACTAAGAAGCCTATTCTACAAAGACCGTGTCTAGACAACAAAGCCTAAAATATTTACTATCTGGCCCTTTACAGAAAAAGTTTGCCGAGCCTTGCTATAGATTGTGGGCAACCATTAAAGATTTTTTGAGCAGATCAGTAAGTAACATGTTCAGAATTGTGTTTTTAAAAGCTCACTTTTACACCCAAAGTATACTATTGACCGAAGAGTTTTAAGACTGGACATAGAGTCAGCTGGGAGGCTATTAATAATCTGAGATCTAATGCAGAACTAACCTAAGGATTTAGCAATAAGGATTTGGAAAAAACTTGGGTCATTAGAGTACCCCTTCCATTTCCACTTTTACTTGCAATTTCATTTACTTTCAATGTGCATTTTCTCAGAAGCAGCTTCTTTAACACAGATATAATAAAGGGCCTCAAGGGTTGGGTGATCTCATCCTGAACATTATTCACTTCTTTTCAACGCTCAATGAGCACATAGAGATATATAGAGAGTAAGGTCTAGAGTCACATAGTTATGTTTTATTTGTATATGACAGCCCCCTTCTCTGACCCAGTATAACTTTGTGTGGCATATAAAATTGCACTTTATTTAGATATAATGTATATTTAATGTTTATTTAAATATAATGAATGTCCTCTGGCTGCTTTCATGATTTCTGAAGTTCACTCATCACATTTTACTCTTTTAGACATACTGTTACATTTCATGCATCATGAATAGTACCACTATGAACCTTAAAAATTTTATTCTAAAAAATATTATTGGGGCACCTGGGTGGCTCAGTGGGTTAAAGCCTCTGCCTTCAGCTCAGGTCATGATCTCAGGGTCCTGGGATCGAGCCCCGCATTGGGCTCTCTGCTCAGCAGGGAGCCTCCCTCCCCCCCCCCCTGCCGCCTGCCTCTGTGCCTACTTGTGATCTCTCTCTCTCTCTCTCTGTCAAATAAATAAATAAAATATTTTTTAAAAAATAAAAAAATATTATTAAAGAAAGATGGTGTATATAGGCAATAGAATACTATGCAGCCATCAAAAAATAAATTCTTTCCATTTGCAAAGACGTAGATGGAACTAGAGGGTATTATACTAAGCGAAATAAGCCAATCAGAGAAAAACAATTGTCATATGATCTCTCTGATATGAGGAATTTGAGGCAAGGAGGGGGTTCGTGGTGGGAAGGGAGGGAAAAATGAAACAAAATGAGACCAGGGAGGAAGACAAACCTTAAGAGACTCTTAATCTCAGGAAACAAACTGAGGGTTGTTGGGGGGGGATGGGAGGAATGGGGTGACGGGGTGATGGACATTGGGGTGGGTATGTGAGTGCTGTGAATTGTATAAAACTGATGATTCACAGACCTGTACCCCTGAAACAAATAATACATTATATATAAATATATATATATATATTTATATATTTTTACATATTTATATATATTTATGTACATAGTTTAGTTATAGTTATTCAATATTGGAAGTCCTAGCCACAGCAGACAACAGAAAGAAATAAAAAGTAGGGGCTGTTGCATGGCTCAGTTGTTTGAGCACCAACTCTTGATTTTGGCTCTGGTCATGGTCTCAGGATTGTAGGATCAAGCCCCATGTTGGGTTTTGTGCTGGGTGTGGAGCCTGCTTGAGATTTTCTCTCTCTCTCCCTCTGTCCCTCCTCCACCCCACTCACACATGCTCTCTCAAAAAGAAAAGATAGAAAAGAAATAAAAGGCATCCAAATCAGTAAGGAAGAAGTAAAGCTTTCACTATTTGCAGATGACATAATACTACATATAGAAAACCTGGATGTACTGTGTGGTGACTAACGTAACACACACACACACACACACACACAAAAGTCAGTAAGAAAACCTGAAAGACTCCAGCAAAAAACTGCTAGAACTGATAAATTCAGCAAAGTCACAGGATACAAAATCATTCTACAGAAATCTGTTGCATTTCTATATACCAATAATGAAGCAGCAGAAAGAGAAATTAAGACAATAGCCCCATTTACAATGGCACCAAAAATAATAAGATACCTGGGAATAAACCTAACCAAAGAGGTGAAAGACTTGTACTATAAAAACTGTTAAAACACAGATGAAAGAAATTGAAGATGACACAAATAAATGGCAAGACATTCCATGTGGTGGACTGGAAGAACAAATAGTATTAAAATGTCTACCCAAAGCAATCTACACATTTAATGCAATTCTATCAAAATACTAACAGCATTTTTCACAGAGCTATAGCAGACAATCTGCTGAACTGCACTACTTGGTATTTACCCAAGGAATACAAAAATATTAATTCAATACTATTTCTTTATAGTAGCATTATTTGCAATAGCCAAAATACGGAAGCAGCCCAAGTGTCCATAGATGAATAGACAAAGATGTATATGTATATATATACACATATATATGCATATGTGTGTGTGTGTGTATTCAGCCATAAAAAAGAACGAAATCTTGCTCTGTGCAACAATGTGGATGGAGCAAGAGTGTGTATTATGCTAAGTAAAATAAGTCAGTCAGAGAAAGACAAATATCATAGGATTTCACTCATATGTGGAATTTAAGAAACCAAACAAACAAGCAAAGGGGAAATGAGAAAGAGAGAAACCAAGAAACAGACTTAGCTATAGAGAACAAACTGATGGTTGCCAGAGGGGAGGTGAGAGGGGATGGGTGAAATAGGTAATGGGAATTAACGAGTGCACTGGTCCTAATGAGCACCAGGTGATTAAAATAAAAACTTTAAAAATACATATATTGTTGTTTTCCTGCTGGCCTTTCTCGCTTGGAGGAGGTCTGTAGGCAACAGCCATGACACCCAGCCCAAATGCCATGATGTTGAAGCCCCACTTCCACAAGGCCTGGCAGTGTCATGGCCACATGGTTCAACCAGCCAGCAGAGAAGATCCACAGGCTCAAGGCCTGCAAGCCAAGGCACACCACATGGCCTGGAGCACTCGCATCCAGTCCCAGCCAGCCCATCCTGAAGTGCCCTATGGTGAGGTATCACACCAAACTGCAAGCTGGCAGGGCCTTCAGCATGGAATTTATGGGTGGCTGGTCTCCACAAGAAGGTGGCATGGATTACTGGAATCTCAGTGAATCCAAGAAGGCAGAAAAACCCCACAGAATTGCCACAGACCAATGTGAAGTGGCTGAAGGAGAAAGGCTCCAAGCTCATTCTCTTCCCCAGGAAGCCCTAGACCCAAAGAAGGGAGACAGCTCTGCTGAAGAATTCAAATTGACTACCCAGCTGACAGGACCAGTAATGCACATATGGAATGTCTGTAAGGAGAAAGCCAGAGTCATTACAGAGGAGAAGAGGAACTTCAAGGCATTTGCCAGTCTTTGAATGGCATGTGCCAATGCCCGGCTCTTTGGCACCTGGGCAAAAAGGGCCAAGGAAGCTGTAGAACAGGGTGTTGAAAAGAAAAATAAAGTGCCATTGGCAACTTGCAACTATATATATATAATAAATATATAAAACTGCTTATATATAAATAACATGTAAAACTGCTTATATATAATACATATATACATAATGTCAGAGACTTCCAGTTTCTTTTTTTTAAAGATTTTATTAATTTATTTGACAGAGAGAGAGATCACAAGTAGGCAGAGAGGCAGGCAGAGAGAGAAAGGGGAAGCAGGCTCCCCGCTGAGCAGAGAGCCCGATGCGGGGCTCACTCCCAGGACCCCGAGATCATGACCCGAGCCAAAGGCAGAGGCTTAACCCACTGAGCCACCCAGGCACCCCGAGACTTCCAGTTTCTAAGTTTTTCTTTGCTCATATATCATTCGCTTTCCTTTTTTTAAATCATATTGGTGATTTCCTTCTTATTCTATCTACTATAGATAGAAACCCACAGATATAATCATTCTGTAATATATTGATATAAAAAAACCAGTATGTCATAAACCTTAAATGAACACAAGGTTACATGTCCATTATATCTCAATAAAGCTGGAGCAGAAAGGAAACCCACAAATAAATGTTTGCTTGCCTCATGCAAAAAAATGTCCTAGAATAATAATATCTAAATTTTGCTCAATATATTTTCACAAATATTGTCTCATTTGAGCTTCACAACAATGTAAAATCACTTTACAGATGAGAAATTCAAAGAGCTGGAAGCTGAGAGATTTTTCCAAGTTCGCAAAGCTGGTAAGTGGTAGAAGTGGGACTAAAACCACCTCTGACCCAAGAGCATGTAAATTTCCCGCTGCGCCACATCCATACCAGAAGCAGATTCCGATTTTCTCAACATCTTGTTCATGACATTCACTCACTTTTGAGCTGTGAAGTCTGTTGCTGAGTCACTCTGCTTGCTTTTATGTGCCACTATGTTAGCCTATATCCATTCCTGCATTACAGCTCCATAAAGGACTCTCGTAATTGACCTCAAGTCACCGTAACTTATCTGTCTATAATTTCTCAAACACATGACAACTGTCTTCCCTTCTTGCGCATGAGAATATGTAAGTAGACTTGCTTGCTTTCGCTTCTTCCCGATAGCATCCAGACTCTTCATCTATGGCTGCATTTGTCATCTTCTCTTTGATTTCCTTATTTCTGTTCTAATTTCTTTCTTTTCTCTGCTCTCCATTAGTTTGTTCTAAAATTGAAAATATCTATTTTTCTCTTCAAAGCATTTGGCTTCCTTTCTTTCCTTGAGAGCTTTCTACAAATTATTTTTTCATCTGTACCAATCTTCTCTGACAGCTTGAAATGAAAGCTGGGCTTCTCTCTCCTTGACCATTCCTCATCTTTTTCAATGCTTTTTCTTACTTAAAGGAATTTGCTCATCTCCCATTTACCTCTGCCAAATTTCCAAGCTTTTAAGAAATTAATTTCAGCTATTACCATTGCATGATCAGAAAAAGTGCTATCTTTCATTTAATACGTCAGACCTCTACTCTCTCTTGCATATAAATCCTGTCAGCCCTACTGGATGACTTCCCTTTTATGTAAGCATAATGCCAAGGACTAGCATACACTTCCAAATAATCTTTCAAGTCTACACTTTTGCACACAATTTTCTAAGTATTCGGCTTCATTGGTTAATTTCCAATTATCTCTGGCCTTATTCCCTTTTCTGAGATGAAACTGAAATGTCCCTCTACTCCAAAACCACTCTACTTTATGAAGAATGAAGAAAGGACACTGCATCCTTAATTTACAAATCCAAACTGTTCTTCTCCCTAATTGATATCCTCCGTCATGTCTTCCAATTCAGATCTCCTATCTTTCAAACATTTACATGATGATATTTTACCAAAAATCCTCTGTTGTAGTCTCTCCTTTTCAGTAACAGGAAAACCCAAAGCCATACCATATGAATAATGGACAAGTACTATAAGCAAGCAACAGTATGTTGTGGAAATAGAGAAATCAATTAAATTATTTGTGGGTAAGGAAAACATGGATTAATTATATGATATAAAAATTTGAGGTGGTTTTGAAATAAATAAATAAATAAATAAGATTTTATAAATAGATATAAGATTTTTAGTAAGATTTTAGAGGCTAACACAGGGGCATGCAAAAGCATAAATAAGATTTTAATAAGCAAAATGTGGTATGGGAAATGATCATATTCCAAATGGCAATAAAAAAATGCACCAAAGTGTAAATGCTCATCATAGGATGCATTTTCAGAATGGCTAGTTCCCATTGGCTGAAAGCAAGTGTTGTAAATTAAGAAATATACGGTGGGGGCATGTTTTAGAGCATATTGTTAACCTAAGAATTTCAGTTCTATTGTATAGTAAAGAGTAAACCATTGGAAGTTTTTTAACTGGTGGTGGTAACATAACTGATTCTCAAATCCTTACTGAAAGAATAAACGAAAGAATCAAAGAGATATCCAAATGTTCTATTTGGGTGACTAGGAAGAGAGCAAAACTTAACAAAGGAATGACAGAAGTGGACATGCTGGCTTTGGTCAAAGGGCTCAGCTTTGGATATAATTGAATGTAACGCGCTTGAAAGTCATCTGAATCTAGCTGTTCATCAAATACACAGAGATGCAGGGCTGAGAGGTTGGACATACAGATAAAAACTGGAAGTCCACTACATAGAAAGGATAGTTAAAATTGTAGAGATGAGTGAAATCACCAAGCCCAAAGTCAGAGAAAAAATGAGAAGGAGTATCCAAGAGGAATACCCACCCTTATGGGGTAGGGAGAGAAAGAAGCAAGTTAAGGAGAAAAGTTGTCCTGAGTTAGAAGAAGAATTCAGAGACTGAAATATTATTGAAGCCAAAGAAATAAATGTTTCCAAATGAATGTTTCCAAGATACAGAGGAGGAGGAGTTCTAAGAAGCATTAAGTTCAACAATTAGGAAGTCAACAGTAATCTTCAAATAAGATGTTTCAGTAGACTGGAAGGTACAGAAGCTAGACAGCAGGTGTGAGAAAGTAGAGGCAGCAATTGTAGACTACTCTTCATTGAAGTTTGGTGATAAAAGGAAGGTAAGAAATGAGACAACTCACGAATTTATCAGGATTAAGGGATGAATGCTCTTAGACCTGGAGAATCCTTTGTGTGATTGTAGGCATAAGGAAAGGAATTTGGTACAAAGTAGGATACACACACACACACACGCACATGTACATATATAGATATATACACATATGTGTGTATACATGTGTATGTGTGTATTGAGAGAGAAATAAAGGCAAGAAGAGTGATAGGCAAAGAGGAAAGGGAAGGAAATTGAAGGGAAGGGAAAGAGGGAGGGAATAAAAATATAGGGTAAAAATTGTAGCATGTGAAGTGAGGATAATTACTGAAGCAAGATCCTGAAAAATCAAGATGTGGAATCAGTTAACCATGTACATGCAGTAATTAGCTCTGACAGGAAGGCATGTAGGAACTTCTTTCTCAGAGGCAGAAAAAAAGGATAGGTTCAGATACAGGAAAAAGTTAAAGTTAAGGGAGAAAAATTAAAAAATAGACATTCCTCTCTAATCAATCTGAATTTCTTTTTTTAATTAACATATAATGTATTATTCACCCCAGGGGTACAGGTCTGTGAATCACCAGGTTTACATACTTCACAGCACTCACCACAGCACATACCTTCCCCAATGCCCATAACCCCACCACCCTTTCCCTACCCCCCTCCCCCTGGCAACCCTGTTCGTTCTGTGAGATTAAGAGTCACTTATGGTTTGTCTCCCTCCTGACCCCATCTTGTTTCATTTATTCATCTCCTACCCCCAAACCCCCCATATTGCCTCTCCACTTCCTCATATCAGGGAGATCATATGATAATGTCTTCCTCTGATTGACTTACATCACTAAGCATAATACCTTCTAGTTCCATCCACGTCGTCGCAAATGGCAAGATTTCATTTCTTTTGATGGCTGCATAGTATTCCATTGTATATATATACCACATCTTCTTGATCCATTCATCTGTTGATGGACATCTAGGTTCTTTCCATAGTTTGACTATTGTGGACATTGCTGCTATAAACATTCAGGTGCACGTGCCCCTTTGGATCACTACATTTGTATCTTTAGGGTAAATACCCAGTAGTTCAATTGCTGGGTCATAGGATAGCACTATTTTAAACTTTTTGAGAAACCTCCATGCTGTTTTCCAGAATGGCTGCACCAGCTTGCATTCCCACCAACAGTGTAGGAGGGTTCCCCTTTCTCCGCATCCTCGCCAGCATCTGTCATTTCCCGAATTGTAAATTTTAGCCATTCTGACTAGCGTGAATTAGTATCTCATTGTGGTTTTGTCAATCTGAATTTCTATTACCCATATCTCTGCTCCTCCTACTTCTGTGTCTAGGACTCCATCTTCAAGGAATGTGTAGTATTTATTTTCTTAAGCCTGTGTCTCTCATTTTCTGCTCTGAGGATGTTTTATGTAGCAAATCCACGTTGTCTCTTTCTTTCAGTAACTACTAGTTTACTCCAGCTGTTTTTTGCTGCCCTTTCACTTTCATTATTTTCCTTTACTTCTTTCTCTCTCCTTACATAACATCCATTTTTATTCTGTCTCTCAATAAACACATGATCCACACAAATTAGTTCCTGTTTCTCTAACTTCTTTTTGTAGACCTTTCCTGATTAGTGAAAATTATAGCTAGTGACTGCTACATTTTTCAAAAGGTTGAGCTGTTAAAGAAAGTGAATTCCAGAGAAGTGATAGCATAGCAGGAAAAAACTTGAATGTATTTATAGGATAAAAGTCAGTAGAAAAGGAAGTCGAGGAATTAAAAACAAAACAAGACAGAGCAAATGGCTTGAGTCTAGAGCAAATGGAAGGAAATGAAACCCAGAGCACAGGTAGAAGGATTTTTCTAAGGCGTAATGAGGATACTTTTCCACTGAGGCAGGAGGGAAAGTAGTTAGTGATGGGTCAAATGTGTACATGTTTGTAGGAAGCAGGGAAAGACTTCAATTATCTGGAATAGTAGGGAGGTCAATTACTGAAAATAAAGGTGGAATTGATGAAGTAGAAGATGGAAGGAGGCTCATGGAGGTTCCAACAAGCTATTGTGGGAAATGGAGAAGAGAGTGCTCTAGAAAAACATCAAATTATCACAGAGCATGGAGGGTCAAAGGCAGCCTAAAAGCCATAAGTATTTAGAAATACAAATCCATATAGTTGTGATATCTCATCTTAGCAATACTTAGAAGCCTTCATATAGAAAACAATGGCCTGGATATAATCTAAGTATAGAAAAAGAGATGCATTAATTCAGGGGAAAATAAGATAGAGATAGATTCCAATGTCTCACTAGAGTACATTGTGCTTGAGAAACTATAGGAGTTTGTTAAGACTGAAAGTATAATAAATGAAGCTCGAAAAGTTTATGAGGAACCTAACTATTTATGTCCTCAATTCCTTTGGCAATGGGTATTCAACGAATTGTTTTGAGGATGAGAATGACTTGATTTGAAAATACCACTAAAGGATATCTGTGGAGAGTAGATAGGGGGAGATATTGGAGGTAGAGGCTACTTACAAAGTTATTTAAATAGTACAGATAAGAGGACCTACACAGAGGTGGGCACAGAGAAGAGGAAATGGATTGGAGAGAACTACAGAGATGTTTGGTTGAGGATAATTGAGAAACTTTGGTGACTAAATGAGATTTTAGTTCATTTAATTGTTGTACTTCTTCCGACAGATCCTTATTACTCTCTTCTGCAGCTGATAATGATCCCTCCTCTGGTAAAAGCCAAGAGGGAAAATATTAGAACTAAATGCATGTAAAACTCATACGGTATACTTGAAACTTGTACAGTCTAACAGAAAGAGCATGGGCTTTGGAGTAAGAGAGTCCTGGGTTCTAAACCCATGTCCACTGCTTACTATCTGCATCGTTTGGCATAGATAACTTCACTGGGCTTTAATTTTTCCTGCATAAAAAGAGGATCATATCTATTTTCCAGAGGCATTGTTAGGTTTAAGTGAAATACTGAAAACATGTATAGGTGGTAGGTGGTTTGAACACCTCCTAGTATATAGTAAATACTCAAAAGTGGTAGCTAGTTCTGTTTCCATTGTTTTGTTGCCAATAGTATCTTTGCTATTATATCAGTGTTCATGTAGTGCTTTTCCCAGGTTTGGCTGCATCCCCCAGGGCTAGTTTTATAGTGTCACAGCCTGCTCCTGCCTTTGCACTAAAGTCATAGCAACCCACATTGCAGAGAGGTAACTCCCCAAATATCACTAAATAAACCACTGTGCTTTAAGTACCCTGTGTGTTTAGATCACATTGTGTGGAGGACCTTCCCTGCCTCTTGTCCCACCACTGAGCTGACTGGCACTAGACTTACACCAATGGCAGAGGCTGTCCCTCAAATAAGACTGCATTTTCCTGACAAATAAAACCACACCACACATAAATTGCTTCTTAAATCATGTGTTTTATGGTTGCCATACTGTACATACAAATAAACCTCATATCATCCTATATGTCATATATTAATATGTTACATCCATATTTTCCCTCACGTCTCACATACAACTACCTGAAAAAGTTACCAAGTGGAAGAAGCCTCTCCAATCCCATCACATAAAGAACTCTTCCACAAGCAAAATCTGCAGTAGCTAGACCCCAGAAATTCAACTATTGGGACACTGAAAGGTTTACTTCTGGTGGTAGACATAAATTTAGTTGTTCCAATGGTGAACTAGATGTAACCAACTAGAGTAGAAGGTGGTGTGAGGCTATACATGGAAGTTTGAATGGGCAGGTCAGTCAAACATAACTTTTGTCCCAATTCTAGGAGGTCATACAGAGTATCATTCAAGAAATACTAAAATGTGACTGGAACCCTGCATAAACCAAAGGTTTATCACACTGTAATTGGAATGGGAAAGTCTGCTTTCATCTTTAGTCTTTTGAGTATAGGAAGTCATTTTATGTCTACTCAGATCCCAAACTGAAGAATAACTGGGTCTCCCAGAACTTGTTTAGATAGTCAGAGATGAAGGAGTACCATTTTAAGTCCTACATCACCATTGTTCAATTGCTAGTTGTTGAGAAAATTGTCCCCAGCCTGGAATGTTGAAAGCAAGGAGATGAATCTTCTCCATAGCCTGTTATTGATCTATTCCTTGCACTTCTGAAAAGCAGTGCTGGGGGAAGTAGCTTAAAATAAAACACACTGAACAAAGGGCCACAAGTTGCAACTGGGTTAAAGACCTCAAGTTTGATAAGGCCAAGCACTAGCTGCCAACAAAGAAAGTGAGAAATGCCAAACATGAGAAACTTTAAGTAACTCTCTACTTATACTCTTGGGTAAAGTCTGTGTGAAATACACTTTCACAAAAAGGGGAATGAAAAAGAAGTAAACAATTACAATGCAGTATGGAAAATGCTACAACACAGGTAAACACAAGAGTCCATAGGATTATGGTGACATATAACAGGGACATAGAGGATGGGGTAACCAAGGAGGGCTTCCTGTAAGATATGACATCTGAAATGAGATCTGAGGAATGAATAAGATTTTATCTGATGGAGAAGTTGTGGCAGGTGTTCCACAAAGGAAGAAAATAGCCTATCCAAAGGAGTGAAGGCATGAAAAATGAAAATCATGTACAAACTGCAAGAAGCTCTGCTTGGCTGGATACAGATTTTGAAGGAGTAATGAGGAGATGGCAAGATAGGACAGAAGAGAGAACGGCAAGAGGCTAGAGCAAGGAACAGAAACCAGATCACATGGGGCCTTCAGTGGCACTATACTGTAAACTCCATACATGTTATGAGCATAATAATCAAGCCTGTGAAAGCAGAGATTGTATGTTTTGTTCATGAATTCCTCCTCAATGTCTCTAATATAGTACACAGCACAGAGCAGATGCCCCCAAAGAAATATGAGTGAATTTTAAGCTAAAGCAATAATTTACACATTATCCTGAAGGCTAAGAATGTCCAT
Organism: Mustela nigripes; assembly: GCF_022355385.1. Lineage (NCBI taxonomy): Eukaryota > Metazoa > Chordata > Mammalia > Carnivora > Mustelidae > Mustela > Mustela nigripes. The sequence goes on along the minus strand of NC_081575.1, from coordinate 18,865,125 downwards.
TAAACGATTTCAAGCAGAGAAGTAACATGGTTAGATTTACATTTGAGATAAACTCTGGTTGCTGGATGGTGAATAAATGGAAGAAGTCAACATTGCATATGAGGAGAACATCTTTAAGACCATTGTAGTACTCCAGAGAAGATGGTAGCCAGTGATGAGGAACTTGGAAAACTGTGTGAATTCAAGAGATACTTAGGAAATAGAATGAAATGAATGCAGTAACTGGATGAGAAAGAAGATGGAAAGAAGAATCTGTCAAAGATGATACCACCAGTTTGATGACTTGAAGATGGTACTATTTACTAAGATGGGGAATACTGGGAAATGAACAAATCTGTGAGGCAAAGAAGGAGTATGGTAGGTAAGGTTTTGGCATAGGGTATAAGTGTGAGGAGAGGGGGTGGTGAGGAGAGTAAGGAAACACTAGTCTCATTTTGGAAATTTTGAGTTGAAGATGTGTGATGGATACGCAGGTGACTATATATCTGGGAGCTGGTTGCATATATACCTGAAGCTCAGAAGAAAAATCTGGAAATACATATTTTGAAATCTGTATTCAGATGGTAGTTCAAAGTATATATGTCCCTGTTAGTGGCTCTTTCAATGTCTCCTCTCATGTCTGTGGCCCAAGGAGCTCTGCCTAAAAAGTTAGGCCACCATTACCTGAATTCCTAAAGCAGTAATCTTCTTCCTCATGTCACCAAACCCAGCGAGGCCTCAATGGCACCATCTGATAAATCCTTCAGGAAACCGGGGGAAATTCTCTTCATTCCACAGAGTTATTGCAGGTTCTACTGATACCTGGAACTCTGAACTTCTAATGGCACAAAGGTGCCCTCCGGTGTTCAGTGTGATACATTCAGGGGCAAAGAGAGAACAGAATTAGGGACCTTTGCTCTTAAACAGCACCATTGCCCTGTCATTCTCGCTTTTGGGGAAATTCACAAACCACATGGAACCCCAGATTAGGAGAGACTGTAGGTACTTCAGATTCTGGCAAGGAATGAGGAGAGTTGAACTTGCAATATTTTTTTTCAGTAGCCCCACCAGGTAGAAGATAACCTATAATACCATTTGTTAAGTGGAAAGAATAAGCCCTGCAGGTCTGGGTTCTCAGAAAGTCTTAGGGGAAATTACAAGATGGATTGGTCAGAATCCTATTATTTTTTCAGAAGTAACAAGTCTCAGGGCATGAACACAGATGTGTCTGCAAAACTAGAGAAACAAAGGAACCCATGCCAGAGGCCTCCCGGACACACTAGACTCTGAATGCATACTAAAACAAAGCTAACCACTTTGTTCACAAGTAACCACCTCCACTACTGGAAAAGTGTTGGTATACTAACTAGGGTCTCATGTGAGAGTGGGAGATTCGTTTTTTACCCTTACCTGTGAAAGGCAGTGAGGAGAGCGTTTTATAACAGAATTCTGGGTGGTATGATCTGGCCTTTATTCTGGTAACCAGATACCAAGGTCATCTTAGTTTAAATGGACACTGTCTTAGATGTCCCATGTTGGGAGGGGCAGAGATAATTGAATTGACATGCTCAAGAGATAACGTGAAAAAAAAAACAGTATTATCAGTGTGTTACTGCTCATATCCACTTCCTGGTCTATTGCCTTGTGAGAGTAAGATCCAAGTACCTAACTATATCTTAAAGAAATCTATGTTCTTCATCTTATACTGGACTTCCATCTTAAGTTCTAGCTATGCTCACTATGGCCCTACACCAACTGTTACTTCCTTACCTGGGATTCCAGACAGATATGCCAGTTACCAGAAGGCATTTTCAGAATTTAAGGCAAAATTATATGTGATTATGATTAATCTGGGATCCAGGGCTCATGGTTACATCAAGCACTTTAATCGTTTCCTGAGACCAAGTCCTTCCAATTATATATAGATAACAACTGTGGCAGAAGCACATCAGGTCCCTCTAATAGGCAGACCCAGAAGTTCAGCTTGTGCCAGCTGTACAATTATTAGAGTGCTTACTAAGTATCAGGCACCAGTACAATACTAGGAAGGTCACATTCCTGGAATCCTTTGATTTTTAGCAGACAGCGCAGACCGTCAGGTTTTGAGGCCAGATCATCACCCTAACAAGCATGTCCTGGTAAATTATCTAAACTGATAACTTTAGGGGGCACTTATCTCCAGCTATAATTAAACAAAATGATCTGGCAGAGGAAATTCATGCTGGTGCTGGACTAAAAGTCAGGTATACCCAAACACAAAAATGAAAAGAACAGACTAATAGGCTTCCCTCTATTTAGAAAACCTGTCCTCTATAGTTAAGAGTATCTTATGGCTTGCCTCTTAATGAAAGAGAACAAACTGAGGGTTGATGGAGGGAGGGAGGTGAGTGACAGGCTAATTGGGTGATAGGGATTAAGGAGGGCACTTGTGATGTGCACTGGGTTTTATATGTAAGTGATGAATCACTAAATTCTACTCCTGAAACCAATACTACACTATATGTTAACTAACTTGAATTTAAGTAAAATCTTGGAAGAAAAGAATAAAGAGCTTTTTATGAGTGGTACAAAAAAATTTTAAAGTAAAGTATACCACCTGTAAAAAACAGGGTTTTACAGCCCAGGCACTAGTGACGTTCAAGTTGGGTAATTCTTTGTCAGGGGCAGGTCCGAGGGTGCTGTCCTGTACATTGTAGGATATTTAGCTGCATCCCTGGTCTCTACCCACTATATGCCAGAAACAACACTCTCAACATCATGTGACAACCAAAAAATGACTCCAGACATTGTCACATGTTCCTTGGGGGAAACAGGGACACAAAATCACTGATAGTTGATAGCCACTGGTATAGAGTCTTCAACACAGTACTTGGCAATTTTATTGCACTCTGTACCTCAGTTTCCCTACCTGCAAAATCAGCGTTAAGAATGGTGCCTGATTCACAGCAAAGGAAATAGTCAACAAAACAAAGAGGCAACCCACAGAATGGGAGAAGTTATTTGCAAAAGACACTACAGAAAAAGGGCTGATATCTAATATCTATAAAGAACTCCTCAAACTCAACACACACAAAACAGATAATCACATCAAAAAATGGGCAGAAGACATACAAATGGCTAACAGACATATGAAAAAATGTTCATTGTCATTAGCCATCAGGGAGATTCAAATCAAAACCACATTGAGATACCACCTTATATGAGTCAGAATGCCAAAACCAACAAGACAGTAAACAAAAAGTGTTGGAGAGGATGTGGAGAAAGGGGAACCCTCTTACACTGTTGGTGGGAATGCAAGTTGGTGCAGCCACTTCAGAAAACAGTGTAGAAATTCCTTATGAAATTAAAAATAGAGCTACCCTATGATCCTGCAATTGCACTACTGGGTATTTACTCCAAAGATACAGATGTAGCGGAAAGAAAGGCCATGTATACCCCAATGTTCATACCAGCAATGGCCACAGCCACCAAACTGTGGAAAGAGCCAAGATGCCCTTCAATAGATGAATGGATAAAGAGGCTATGTCCATATATACAGCGGAGTATTATACCCCCATCAGAAAGGATGAATACCCAATTTTTGTATCAGCATAGACGGGACTGGTGGAGATTATACTGAGTGAAATAAGTCAAGCAGAGAGAGTCAGTTATCATATGGTTTCATTTATTTGTGCAGCATAAGGAATAACACGGAGGACATGGGAAGATGGAGAGAAGTAACTTGGGGGAAATCGGAGGGGGAGACAAACCATGAGAGACTGTGGACTCTGAGAAACAAACTGGGAGTTTGGGAGGGGAAGAGGGGGGGGTTGGGTGAGCCTGGTGGTGGGTATTAAGGAGGGCACGTATTGCATGGAGCACTGGGTGTGGTGCATAAACAATGAATCTTAGAACACTGAAAAAAATAAAATAAAATAAATTACAAAAAAAAAAGACTGGTGCCTAATTCATAGATTAGTGTGAAGAGTAAATGAGACACATAAACGATGTAGATGGGTAATGTAATATGATGAAATAAGTAACATCATACAATATTGATGGCTTAGTAGAATACCTTGCACATGTTAGAGCTTTTAAAACAAAAAGCTACAATGTGAGGCAATGATGTGTAAATTAACTTGATTGTGGTGATTATTTCACAATGTATATGTATATTAAATCATCACGTTGTATACCTTTAAAATAAATCTCATTGTACAATCTAATTATATATAATTTTTATTTGTCCATCATACCTCATAAAGCTGGGGCGGGGAGACACACAAAGAAGAAGGAGGAAGAGGAGGAGGAGGAGAAGAGGAAGGAGAAGAGAAGAAGGAAGAGAAGGAGAAGGACAAGAAAAGAAGAAGAAGAAGAGGAGGAGGAGGAGGAAAAGGAGGAAGAGGAAGAGGAAAAGGAGAGGAAGGAGAAGGACAAGAAAAGAAGAAGAGGAAGAGAAAGAAGAAGGAGAAAAAGTAAAAGAAAGAAAGAAAGAAAGAAATCGTGTCCTTAAACACCATATCTAGGCAAAGACATTTATGCCCAATAATTGCTCAAGGTATTGATTAAAGTTTACATAGACTTCTGGGGGGGATTTATATCTACTATAACATTCTCCAATATAATAGCATCAGGGAGACCTGTAGCTAAAACAAGAATTACCTTTGGTAATCAAGGTTAAAATATACCATCCACAGCCCCTATATGTATCTCTAAGAGTCCATAACATTAGACTTTAACTTGCTCCATTTCCACTGCCATAACTTCAATCTGATGATTATGGAATTTTCTCACTAAAGATGGCACACTTTATCCCTATTCTGGTTCTCAATCCTTTCGCATCTATAGTAATTCAAACTATTGATCTACTTAGCTTCCAGGATCTTTGAAGTTTCCAACTATAAGATCAAGTTTGAAGAGTACTATTGAAAGCCCTTCATAATGGTATCCACTATTAATGACTAAATGGCCACAACAAATTTTTGAGGAATAACTTCTGATGTCCTATCTACTGACAACTCAGAAGAGTTTGGCTGCAACATAACACATTCTTTTACACGAGACATCTCCTACAAAGCAATCATATTTTCTACCCCCCAAACAACTAATACCCACTAACTGATAAGTACTATGAGAACTGCAAGATCTTCAAAAGGGCTTGAAGCCAAGGACTGATACATATTGGGGGAGGATATTCATATGAGAAATTCTATATAACTGCATATAGGCAAGCACCTATCATCCGTGCTGAAGGATGGTTACTTGAGACTTTTTGAGGTGATAGTCAACTGCCATGCTCTTTGGATGCCAACTGCCCTCTTCATTTGCATACATTTTACTTTCGACCATTCTCTAGAATGTCTGTTCTCTGGGAACCTAGGGCCACTAACCATCCTCAAACAGACCCAAGAAACTAGCAAAGAGAACCAGAGTACATCACAGAGAAAGGGCTAGACTTTTGGCAGGGAAACTACCAAAACCAATTAAGAAAACTATTTTGCACAGAAGCAGCCACAGAAACATATTTTCAGAGGAACCCTCCTAAACTGTTGGTGGGAATGCAAGCTGGTGCAGTAACTCTGGAAAACAGTAGGGAGGTTCCTCAAAAAGTTGAAAATAGAGCTACCCTGTGGTCCAGCAATTGCACTACTGGGTATTTTCCCTAAAGATACAAATGTAGTGACCTGAAGGGGCACCTGCACCCCAATGTTTATAGCAGAAATGTCTGCAATAGCCAAAGAATAGAAAGTCTAGATATCCATCAACAGATGAATGGATAAAGAAGACGTAGTGTGTATACATATGTATACACACATATATATGTATATATATATACATATATATGTATACACACAATGGATATTGTGTAGTCATCAAAAAATGAAATCTTGCCATTTGCAACAATGTGGATTGAACTAGAGGGTATTATGTTAAGCAAAATAAGTCAACCAGATAAAGACAATTATCATATAATCTCACTGATATGAGGAATTTGAAAAACAAGACAGGAGATCATAGGGGAAGGGGGGAAATGAAACAAGATGAAACCAGAGATGGAGACAAACCTTAAGAGACTTAATCTCAGGAAATAAACTGAGGGTTGCTGAAGAGGAGGTGAATGGGAGGAATGAGATCGCTGGGTGACAGATACTGGGGAGGGTATGTGCCATGGTGAATGCTATGAATTGTGTAAGATTGATGAATCATAGACCTGTGCCACTGAAACAAATAATATATTATATGTTAATAAAAATAATAAATAAATAAATAAATAAGATCTGGAGCTTGAGCCCCACTTTAGGGGTATAGATTACATTAAAAAATAAAAACCAAGGGGGGGCAAGATGGCAGAGAAGTAGGAGACACTGTTTTAACCAGTCCCCTAAAGTGAGCTGATTATCTACCAGAAAGAACAGTCTGAACACTCATGAAATCAGCCTGAGATGTAAAATTATACACTTCTGGATCTCTACGGGGGCAGAAGATGCCAGTGGTGATTTAAAGCAGTGGAGTTTGAACAATCAGACTGATATCAGAGGAAAAAATAAAAACGAAATATCACATTGCAAAAAAAAAAAAAAAAAGGAAAGAAGAAGGAAACATACTTTCAGAAAAATCTTCCAGAAGGCACTGTTTTTCCACAAGTCAAATTTCTGACCTGCCTCTACCAAAGAAAAAGGTAATGAAGTAATGTGATAATGTCAAAATATTTCAGTGCTACCTACCTACCATGTCTGTAACTGCATCAAAGAGCTCTAGGGGGAAAAAAAGACAAAGCAAGCATCTGAATTCTAGTTCAAATAACCTCCTCTTGCATTAGCTATCTTTGGTTCCTGAAGCTCTTGGTTTTTCATGTAAGTTACAAATACCAGAAATTAAGATAACTTAACTGTAACTCTTGGACACATTCTTTCCTGAACAAGTTTAGAATTGCCCCTGCCAACATTTTCTTTTTTAATTCATCTTCTTTTGGGCACCTTCGACAGGATCAAACCAACTCTGGATTGACACATTCTTTTCCTTATTAATGCCTTCAGTAGGTTTTCTGCCTATATTCACTCTTAAAGATGACTTTGCATATCTCTGCTATAATTCCATTTTATGCTAGCTTTCAAGCTATATAATATTAAGTTCCCCAACTGACTTTAAGATGAGCCCTATAACCACACCATTATCTTTTGTCTGCAGGAAATTTCTGAAGTGTGGTACATGTAGAGGGAAACCAAGTAAAGTGAAACAGTATGAATAAGTTGAAAAGACAGAGACTGTATTCTATAGAAGTTAAGGTAGCTGGAGAGGAGTCAAGATGGTGGAGAAGTAGCAGGCTGAGATGACATCAGGTAGCAGGAGATCAGCTAGATAGCTTAGCAAACCATTCTGAACACCTACAAATCCAACAGGAGATTGAAGAGAAGAGCGGCAATTCTAGAAACAGAAAATCGACCACATTCTGAAAGGTAGGAAAAGCAGAGAAGTGAATCCAAAGAGACGGGAAGATAGACCCCGGGGGGAGGGGCCAGCTCTCGGCAAGTGGTAGAGCAATGGAGCACAAAATCAGGACTTTAAAGTCTGATCCACTGAGGGACATCACTTCAGAGGCTAAACCAGGGTGAAGCCCACGAGGGGACAGCATGGCCTCAGGTCCCACAGGGTAACAGAAGGATCGTGGGTGTATGAGTGTCGCAGAGCTCACAGGGGTTAGAACAGGGAAGCCGGCTACAGAGACAGAGCTGAGGAGTGAGCTCTCAACTCCGGGTTACCTTGAACCAGTCACAGGCTGGGTGAGCTCAGAGCGCAGCCAGAGGCCAGGGAGATGGGGGTGATTGAGCGCATTTCTCTGAGGGCGTACTGAGGAGTGGGGCCTCGAGCTCTCGGCTCCTCCAGGCCAGAGATTGGGAGGCCACCATTTTCATTCCCATCCTCTGGAACTCTACGAAAAGCATTCAGGGAACAAAAGCTCCCGAAAGTGAACCCAAGCAGATTACTTACCCTGGCTTCTGGTAAGGGCGGTGCAATTCCGCCTGGGCAAAGACACTTGAGAATCACTACAAAAGGCACCTCCCCCAGAAGATCAACAAGAAATCCAGCCCAGACCAAGTTCACTTACCAAGGAGAACAACGGAATTCCAGAGGAGTTCTCCACATGATTCTTTAGTCTTGTAAAGTTAATTAATTTTTAAAATTTTTTTTTCTTCTGCCAAATATTTTTAACTTTTACCCTTTCCTCTTTTAACATTTTTTAACTAGTTTATCTTAACAATACCTTTCATTAAAAAAAAATCTTTTTTTTTAATATAATTTTTTATTTTTTATAAACATATATTTTTATCCCCAGTGGTACAGGTCTGTGAATCACCAGGTTTACACACTTCACAGCACTCACCAAAGCACATACCCTCCCCAATGTCCATAATACCACCCCCTTCTCCCAAACCCCCTCCCCCCAGCAACCCTCAGTTTGTATTGTGAGATTAAGAGTCTCTTATGGTTTGCCTCCCTCCCGATCCCATCTTGTTTCATTGATTCTTTTCCTAAACCCCCTGAACCGCCCATGTCCTTCTGTCTCTCTCTTAAAAAGCTACATATGATTTCATTTGGAAACTTTCCAGATAAGTCAAGATAAGCTCCTTCTTTCAAGATCCCAAACTCAATGACATATTTTACATATATAGTAATATTCACCCTTTTACCACAAAAGGTAATATTGACGGATTCTGGGGATTTAGAAGTGAATCTCTCTTTGGAAAAGGGAGTATTTTCAGCCTATATTACCCTAGTAGTAAGGTTAAAATAAAGCTAGAGTAAGGCTTATATTTGATCCATCCTAACAAAGCTTTAAAAAAGCCTTGAGAGTGACATCAGCAAGATGGCAGAGTAGGAAGTTCTGCACCATCCTTCCCTGACAAACATACCAATTTAGCAACAATTCATGGATAAATTGATTTATTTCCTGTACTCTTACTGTGAAACCAGACTCTTTGAAGCCGGGAGAAGGGGGGATTCCAGACACCTTGTCCAAGTCCTTATTCCTAGTGCAATGCCATATTATCAAAAAGAGACCCTCAGGTTCCTGGCTTTTCTGGGGGAAGGGAAAAGATGGTTTTCACATCCAGCACCCCCAACTTTCCTGAGAGATCTCCCCAGAGGACTGACTTCTGGCCTGCCCGTCCTGGAATTTGGATGGGTCTATCACAGTCTAGTAGGCTAGGAAGAACACAGCAGCTTAGGTTGATAAATGCTGTAGCTTTCCTTCCTGGCTTGGCACACAGGAACAGGAAGAAAAAGTTTTGCTAGTGGGTCACTAAGGGTAAAATGAGTGGTGCAACTCTTATTTCCACCTTTTGATTCCTGGACCCATGAATCATAACTATCAATGAAATAGCACTATATATTGGACATTGATTCAGAGTATATTCAGTTTACTGGAAAACTTTGCCCCAGTTCTTCAAGGTATTGCCACCTAGTTGGTACTGCATTGAGGCTTCAAAGGGCCATTTGATCATTCTATCAAGTCAGCTGTTTCAAGATGGTGAAGAACATATTAAGGCTAGTGAAATCCATGAGCAGGAGCCATTGACACATTTCTTTTGCTGGAAAGTGAATTCCTTGATCAGAAGCAATTATGTATGGGATAGCATTAAGGTACATGAGGAATTCTGTGGGTGCATGAATGGTAGATTTGGCAGAATCATGGCATACAGAGAAGGCAAACTCTAGCCAGAATATCTATTCCAGTAAGGACAAAACAATCTTCCTTTCATGATTGACTTGCTATCAAATAGCTAGTGAATAAGTAGATATCAAAATTTAAATTTAAAAATATAGTATCATTTACCATTATAAAAAAAAGTGAAAGACTTAGATGTAAACCAAACAACATGTAAAGAAATTGTATGCTAGAAACTACTCAAGAAAGGAAAAAAAAAAACAATTTAAAAATTTAAAAATACATGGGAGGGGTGCCTGGGTGGCTCAGTGTGTTAAAGTCTCTGCCTTCAGCTCAGGTCATGATCCCAGGGTCCTGGAATCGAGCCCCACATCGGGCTCTCTGCTCAGCAGGGAGCCTGCTTCCTCCTCTCCCTCTGTCTGCTTCTCTGCCTACTTGAGATCGCTGTTTGTCAAATAAATACATAAAATCTTTAAACAACAAAAAAAGAAACATCCAATCTTTTAAAAAATAAAAATAAAATAAAAATACATGGGAAAATATAGCACGTTTATAAATTGAAAGATTCAAAAGAATAAAGGTGTCAGTCTTCCCCAAATTGCTATCTGTATATAACACAATTCTTACCAAAAACACAAATCTTTTTACAGTATATCTACTATATAGAGAGATATAAACAATATGCCTACAAAAATTCTTGCCTAGATTTTTGGTAGGAATTATTATAAAATTTGTATGAGAAGTCAAAGGAAATAGAATAGCTTAAGAACAGCTTTTAAAAAGTACAAAGTGGGAGCAATCAATCTATCCAATTTCAAGATTTATTCTAAAACTACAGTAATGAGGACTGTGTGATGATATTAGCAGAGTGATAGACACATAGACCAATGAAGCAAAATAGAGAACCCAGAAATAGATATACACAAATATGCCCAAATAATTTTGGCAAAGGTGTGAAAGCAATTCATTGGAAGAAAGATAGCATTTTAAAAAATAAATAGTATTGGAGCAGTTAGAAATCCAAAGGGAAAAAAGTGAATCTCAGTCAAAGACACACAGATTATACAAAAGTTAACTCATTCTTCTAAAGTTGTGATAAATACTTGTTATGACTCTAAAGAAATTTACTCAATTTTCTTTTTTTTTAAGATTATTTATTTATTTATTTGAGAGAGAGAGAGAGAGCACAAGCAATGTGGAGGAGCAGAGGGAGAGGGAGAAGTAGATTTCCCATGCGGGACTCAATCCAAGAACCCTGAGATCGTGACCTGATCTGAAGCTCAAGCTACTGAGCCACCCAGGCGCTCCCTCAATTTTCTAGCTGAAACCAAAAGCACAGACAACAAAAGCAAAAGTAAATAAAATGGGACTACACCCACTTAAAGTTTCTGCATGGCAAAGAAAACAATTAACAAAATGAAAGGCAACCTACAGAATGGGAGAAAGTATTTGCAAACTATATATTTGATTAGCGTTATAGTAGAATATATAAGTAACTCTTACAACTCAGTAACAATAGAAAGCCCACATATAACCCAATTTTTAAAAATGCAAGTCAAAGCCACAATGAGACACCATCTTATAACTCTCCAAATAGATAAAATCAAAAAGAAATAACAAATGTTAATGAACATATGGAGAAAAAGGAAACTTTGGACACTGTTAGTGGGAATGTAAACTGGTATAGCCACTATGGAAAACATTATGGAGGTCCCTCAATAAATTAACAATAGAATTACCATATGATCCAACAACTCCACTTCTAAATATATATCCAAAGGAAATGAAATCACTATCTCAAGGAGGTATCTGCACCTCCATGTTCACTGCAGCATTATTTACAATATCCAAGACATGGAAACAACCTATGTGTCCACTGACAGATGAATAGATAAAGAAAATGTGTTCACACACATATGCATGTGTGTGTGTGTGTGTGTGTGTGTAAAATATTCGACCATTAAAAAAATGAAATCCTGGGGATAAAAATATATGTTTATAAAAAATAAAAAATTTAAAAAAAAAAAAAAATGAAATCCTGACATTTGTGGCAACATGGATAGACTTGAGGCCATTATTCTAAGCAAAATAAGTCAGATGTAGAAAGACAGATAAGGTTATGATCTTATATATGGAAGCTAAAAGATCGAACTCATAGAATCAGAGAGTAGATGGGGGATTGCTAGGGCATGGGGGTGGAGAAAATGGGTGATGTGGTTGAAGCGTACAAACTTCCAATTACAAGATGAGTAAATTCTGGGGGTGTAATATACAGCATAGTGACAATAGTTAACAATACTATACTGTACACATGAAAGTCGCTAAGAGAGTAAATATTAAACGTTTTTACCGTATATGGGAAAAGGTGACTGACTATACGAGGTGAGGTGAAGGATGTGTTAACTAACCTTACTGTGGTAACAATTTTGCAACACATATACGTATCAAATCATCACATTGTACACCCTAAACATACACAATGTTATATGTCAGTTATATCTCAATGAAGCTGGAGGGAAAATAAGTTAATTGTACTCTAGTAAGAAAGCCAATGTTAACTGAGAATTTTGGAAGTATCCATTTTCACTCAAAATAATCCATAATAAAGTCTGTACTATAATGATATACTGAGCTGACTGCCTAGCAGACTGTTTTGCTTATATTTTTTCACACTTGTAACCAGAATATGTATGTTATTAAATACTAATGTAATAGTTGTAATGGTTAACCCACCATATGCAAGAAAAATATGCAAGAGGAATAATCTCCCCCATCAAAAAAAAAAATGGGGAAAAGCCTGAAAAGACACTTTTTCTCAAAATGACATACAAATGGCCAAGAGCTTTATGAAAAGATGCTCAACATCATTCATCATCAGGGACATGTAAATCAAAACCATAATGAGATATCACCTTATACCTGTTGGGGTGGCCCTTACCAAAAAGTCACAAGATAACAAGTATTGGCAAGGACATGGAGAAAAGGAGAACCTTGTATACTGTTGTTGGAAATGTAAACTGCTACAGCTGTTATCAAAAACAGTATAGAGATTCCTCAAAAAATTAAAAATAGAACTACCATACAATCCTGCATTCCCTCTTCTGAGTATTTGTACAAAGACAGTTAAATCTGTATCTCAAAGAGTATTTTGCTCTCCCATGTTCATTGCAGCATTGCTGACAAGAGCCAAGATATGGAAACAATGTAATTGTCCATCAATAGATAAATGGTTAAGGTTGAGCTAGATAGATTGTTGTGATTGTTTCATAGTAAAATTACCTCTAAACTCTTTTTTTAAAGATTTATTTATTTATTTGACAGACAAAGATCACAAGTAGAAGGAGAGGCAGGCAGAGAGAGAGGAAGGGAAGCAGGCTCCCCGCCAAGCAGAGAGCCCGACTTGAGGCTCAATCCCAAGACCCTGAGATCATGACCTGAGCCAAAGGCAGAGGCCTTTACCCACGGAGCCACCCAGGCGCCCCTACCTCTAAACTCTTGAAGGAATATATATTAATTGTGTGCATCTTTTTATATGTCAAAAAATAATTTAAAGATATTGGAAAACTGAAAAAAATAAAATTAAGATGTTAAAAAAATAAAATAAATACACAAAAAATACCAAAAAATGTAAATTGAAATCACATACTTAAAATACCACATATTATATGATTCCTTTTATATTATATGTTCTGAATAGGCAAATCCATGGAGACAGGAAGTAAACTAGTGGTTTCCAGGGAGTGGGGGATAGGGGGAAGGGGAGTGACTGCTAATGGGAATGGAATTTCTTTTGGGGATGATGAAATGTTTAATTATTAGTTGCAATAGTTGCACAACATTGTGAATATACTAAAGGCACTGAATTATACACTTTATTTTTTTAAGATTTTATTTATTTATTTGACGGACAGAGATCACAAGTGGGCAAAGAGAGAGGAAGGGAAGCAGGCTCCCTGCTGAGCAGAGAGCCCAATGTGGGGCTCGATCCCAGGACCCTGGAATCATGACCTGAGCTGAAGGCAGAGGCCTTAACCCACTGAGCCACCCAGATGCCCCTGAACTGTACACTTTAAAATGGTTAATTTGTGGTGTGTGAATTATATCTCAACAAAAAAATCAATCTGTGCAATTCATCATTGCTGTAGACTGAATGTCTATGCTTCCCAAAAATTAATTTGTTGAAAACTAATCCTCATTGTGATGGTATTAGGAAGTGAGGCCTCTGAGAGGTGATTTAAGTCATGAGGGTGGAGCTCTCAGGAATGAAATTACTGACCTTGTAAATGGACCCCAGATAGCTCTCTTTCCCCTTCTGCCATGTGAGAATACAGCAAAAAGACAGTCATCTATGAACCTGAAAGTGGGTCCCCACCAGACACAGAATCTACCAGCACATTGATCTTGAACTTCCCAGCCTCCAGAACTATAAGAAATAAATTTCTGTTGTTTATAAGCTATGGAGTCTTTAACATTCTTATAATAGCTCCTCAAATTATGACAACCACATTGGCAGAGAAAAAAGTGCCATCTCTAAAGATTAAAAAAAAAAAAGTCATTTAACAAAATTCAACACTTATTCCTGATAAAAAACTCTCAGTGTACTAGGACTATAAGGAGGCTTCTTCAACTTTATAAAGAATACCTATAAAATATGTACTGCTAACATCATATTTAATGATAAAAGTCTTTATGCTGTCCACCTAATCAGGAAAGCTAAAGATGTTCAATCTCACTGTTTTCTTTCAGCATTCAACAGGACAGTCGAAACAGTGTAATAAGATAAGAAAAAGAAGTATAAGTCATTGTGATTGGAAAAGTAGAAGTAAATGTCTTTATTTGAAAACACAATAACTGTGGATATAGAAAATCCTACAGGATCTAAAAAAAATTATTGGAATTAACAAGTGAATTTAGTAAGGACAGAAAATACAAGTTAAATATACAAAAATCAATGGTATTTTAATATATTAACAATGGTCAATTGGAATCAAAGTGGAATTTAAGTAAAATACAAGCTCATCTAGTATAATCTTCCTGTCTTAAAGTTAACTGACTTGTGACTTTAATTACATCTGCAAAATCCCTTGAGAATACCACCTAGAAGAGGGCTTAATTGCATAACATAAAAAAAGCTGTATATACATTAGGGGTCAGGAATCTTGAGGTCCATATTTGAATTCTATCCACCACAAATATTGATATACTTGACAATGTGTGTAGATCCAAAAACATGCTGAGTAGAGGAAGCTAGTGAAAAGAAAAATACACATATTGAATGACTTCACTTATGTATCTAGAAAAAATAAGGACAATCTATGGTGACAGAAAGTAGATCAATGGATATGCATTCCTGGGGTTGGGAGGTATTATTGAGTGCAATGGGCACAAAGGCAATTTTGGGGCTATGGAAATTTACTATATATTGATTGCAGTGTTGGTAACATAGGCATATACATTCATCAAAACTCTCTGAACTCCGTAAATGAATGTATTTTATGATATGTAAATTATATGTCAATACAATTATTTTTTTTCCTATATTTCTTTATTCTGTTACATTAGTCATCATATAATACATCATTGGTATAAACAAATAACCAAGTCAAAAAATAGGCAGAAGACATGAATGAACAGACACCTTTTCCAATGAAGACATATGAATGGGTAGCAGACACATGAAAAATGTTCATCATCATTAGCCATGAGGGAAATTCAAATCAAGCGTGCACCCGAATGTTTATAGCAGCAATGTCCACAATAGCCAAACTATGGAAAGAACCTAGATGTCCATCAACAGATGAATGGATCAAGAAGATGTGGTATATATACACAATGGAATACTATGCAGCCATCAAAAGAAATGAAATCTTGCCATTTGCGACAACATGGATGGAACTAGAGCATATCATGCTTAGTGAAATAAGTCAAGCAGAGAAAGACAACTATCATATGATCTCCCTGATATGAGGAAGTGGTGATGCAACATGGGGGCTTAAGTGGGTAGGAGAAGAATCAATGAAACAAGATGGGATTGGGAGGGAGACAAACCATAAGTGACTCTTAATCTCACAAAACAAACTGAGGGTTGCTGGGGAGAGGGGGTTTGGGAGAAGGGGGTGGGATTATGGACATTGGGGAGGGTATGTGCTTTGGTGAGTGCTGTGAAGTGTGTAAACCTGGTGATTCACAGACCTGTACCCCTGGGGATAAAAATATATGTTTATAAAAAATAAAAAATTTTATTAAAAGCCTTAAAAAAAAAAGACCACACTGAGATGCCACCTTACACTAGTTAGAATGGCAAAAAGTAACAAGAAAAGAAACAACAAATGTTGGATAGGATGTGGAGAAAGGGGAGCCCTCTTACACTGTTGGCGGAATGCAAGTTGGTGCATCCACTTTGCAAAACAGTGTGGAGTTCCTCAAAAAATCAAAAATAGAGCTACCCTATGACCCAGCAATTGCACTCCTAGGTATTTACCCCAAAGATACAGATGTAGTGGAATGAAGGGCCATCTGTACCCCAATGCTCATAGTAGTAATGTCCACAGTAGTCAAACTGTGGAAAGAGCTGAGATACCCTTCAACGGATGAAAAAGAACATGTGGTCCATATATGCAATAGAATATTACTCAGCCATCAGAAAGGATAAATACCCAACTTTTGCATCAACATAGATGGAACTGGAGGAAATTACGTTGACTGAAATAAGTCAAGCAGAGAAAGTCAATTATCATATGGTTTCACTTACTTGTGGAGCATAAGGAATAACATGGAGGACATTAGGAGAAGGACATCAAAAGTGAAAGGGGAGAATCAGAGAGGGAGATGAACCATGAGAGACTGTGGACTCCGAGAAACAAACTGAGGGTTTTAGAGGGGAAAGTGGTGGGGGGATGGGTGAGCCTGGTGGTGAGTAATACAATTGATTTTTTTTAAGTGAAGGCAAAAAGAAATAGATTTTCAGGTGAACAAAAGCTGAATCATTTTGATACCATAAGACTTGAGCTATAAGAATGATAAAAGGAAGGTCTTTAGTCTAAAGGAAGTGATAGCAGATTAAAATCTTAGATATATACAAAGGGGAATGGACAGCATTAGAAATAGTGTACAGATTTTCTCCAACTTTTGATAGGGTTATATCTTGATAAATCTATCATAAGTTGAAAATATTGTAAGTCAAAACTGCATTTAATACACCTAACCTACAGAATATCATAGCTTATTTTAGCCTACCTGTAATGTGCTCAGAACATTTATTTACATTAGCCTACAGTTGGGCAAAAATCATCTAACATAAAGCCTACTTTATAGCTCATGTAATTTATTAAATACTGTACTGAAAGTGAAAAAACAGAATGGTTGTATGGGTGCAGAATGATTGTATATTTGTTGTTTACCTTTGTGATCATATGGCTGACTTGGAGCTGCGGCTAGCTGCTTCTGCCTAGCATTACAAGACAGTATTGTACAACATATCACTAGTCCAAGCAAAGATCAAAATTCAAAATTTGAAGTACAGATTCTACTTAATGCATAACACTTTCACATTATGGTGAAGTAAAAAAATCCTAAGTCATACCATCAGAAATTAGGGGTCATCTCTATATGAGTAACTATTTTTTAAGTGAATTTTTTTAAATTTCATTGACTGTTTATATCAAAACTAAAGACAATTTATTGTTGAATTTATAACATGTGTAACTATAAAATGTAAAATAACACAGAAGATGTGAAGGAAGAGTTCATGTTATACTCTTTTAAGTTTTTTATTTATACGTGAAGTGGCATCGTATTATAGTATTTGAAAGTAGGTTATGATAAGTTAAAGATGCATATTTAAATCCCAGAGATACTAATAAAAAGTTAAAAAAATGTGTAAAAAAGAATTATAGGTAATAAGCCAATTGGAGATAAAATGGAACAGTAAAAAAGAATCAAGAAAAATTAAGGAAAGGAGAATGAACAAAGAACATGCAAAACAATTAGAAAGGAAACAGCAAGACATGTACGGGACTGGAGGAGATTATGCTGAGTGAATCAAGCAGAGAGAGTCAATTATCATATGGTTTCACTTACTTGTGGAGCATAAGGAATAACACAGAGGACATTGGGAGATGGGGAGAAGTGAGTTGGGGGAAGTCAGAGGGGAAGACAAACCATGAGAGACTATGGACTCTAAGAAACAAACTGAGGGTTTTGGGGAGGGGGTTGGAATAGCCTGGTGGTGGGTATTAAGGAGGGAACATATTGCATGGAGCAGTGGGTGAGGTGCATACAATGAATTTTAGAACATACACACACACAAAAATTAAATTAAATTAAATTTAAAAAAAAATACAGGTGATATTTTAAGATTGGATTTGAAAAGACAGCTATATGCAATCTATAAGAAACACACTAGATATAAAGACACAGGTTGTTCAAGGATGTAATATATAGCATGGTTACTATAGTTAATACTGTACTGCATATTTGCTAAAAGAGTTAATCTTAAAAGTACTTATCATAATGACAAGAATTTTGCATATACATATGGTAATATATTTGACTAGACTTACTGTGATTATAATTTTGCTGTATATACAAATATCTAATCATTATGTTGCACACCTAAGGCTAATATAAGGTATGTCATTCATACCTCAATAATAAAAAAAAGTCAAGGATGGAAAAAATTTCATACCCCTGTCTTTTCAAAAAAGCTGAAGCACCTGTATTAATATCAGACAAAATAGAGTTCAAGATAAGAATTATTACCCTAGATAAAAAAGGGATTTCATAATGATAAAGGAATAATCAAGGAGATCTAGAAATGCTACACCCAGAAAACAGAGCTTCAAAATATATTTAGTGAAAACTGGCAAAGCTGAAAGGAGATAAAATCAAATGCCCAAATGTATTTGGAGATGTAAACACTCATCTCAGTATTGACAGAAAAAGAATGCATGAATTCATTAAGATATAGAAAATTTTATCAACCTTGTCAATGAAGTAGCTTTGATATTTATAGGACACCACATACAATGATTACAAAACACACATTCCTTTTTTAAAAAATTTTTTTAATTAATTAATTTATTTATTTAATTTATTTATTTGAGAGAGAGAGAGAATAAGAGAGACATAGAACACTAGCAGGGGGAGAAGCAGAGGGAGAGGGAGAAGCGGGCTCTCCACTGAGCAGGGAGCCTGATGTGGGGCTCCATCCCAAGACCCTGGGAATATGACATAAGCCAAAGAAAGAAGCTTAACTGACCCAGGCACCCCTACATTCTTTTCTTTATTTTTTAATTAATTTTTAAAATTATGGTATAATTAACATACAGTGTTATATTAGTTTCAGGTGTACAGTACAATGATTCAATAACTCCATACATTGCCCGGTGCTCATCATGACAAGCTCACTCCTTAATGCCCATCACCTATTTCACCCATCCCCCCAATCACCTCCACTCTGGTAAGCATCAGTGTGCTCTCTATAGCTAAGAATCTGTTTCTTGATTTCTCTCTCTCCTTTTCCATTTGCTCATTTGTTTTGTTTCTTAAATTCCATGTATGAGTGAAATCATATAGTATTTTTCTTTCTCTGAGTGACTTATTTCATTTAACTTATACCCTCTGGATCCATCCATGTTGTTGCAAATGTCAAAATGTTATTCATTCTATGGCTGAGCAATATTCGTGTGTGTGTGTGTGTGTGTGTGTATCACTTCTTCTTCATTCATTTACCTATGGATGGACACTTGGTTTGCTTCCATAGTCTGGCTGTTGTAAATAATGCTGCAGCAAACATAGGGATGCATATCTTTTCAAATTAGTGTTTTTGTTTTCTTTGGATAAATACCCAGTAGTGGAATTACTGGATCATATGGTGATTCTTTTTTTAATTTTTTAAAGAACATCCGTACTGTTTTTCATAGTGACTGTTGGTGCAACTCCTTCTGCTTTGATTAATGGAGTGTTCTTAGGGCTCTCCTAAAGAACATAATTATGTGATAAGTTTTCCAGCCTACATAACATTTATACTCTAAACATACAATGTACTCTAGCATGTTCGTTTCTTTAAGCCTTGATTCCTTTTTTCACCATCTGCCACAGCATCTCAGGCCTTTTTACTTTACACAGCTTTATTCAAGTTACTAACAGCTAACCTATCGGCACTTTAGCACTGGTCTTTGGTATCTTTACCAAGATATTAAATACTGTATCATTGGAGTACTCCCATATTTTGAAAATATCCCTTCTCCAAATTTATGTTCCATCTACATCTTATCCATCACCATCAGAATCCAACTCCATACATACTCTCTTAGCTACTATCAATAAATATAGACTGGGCACTCTAACGGTTTTGTGATATAATTCCTCCTTTATCCTAGCAAGACTAGCAATTCCCTGGCTGGGTTAGGTAGTGAACTTAATGCTAGTTGCTGGTCTGGTGGTAAAAAGAGGAGGTGAGTGTAGATTCTAGAAGCAGGGGGAGTGGGAATGGTTTGCCCTTATGTGATTATCCACAAACATCAATCCTTAACATGGAGGACTGGGTCACTTTTCCAGACTCAGAATGTGCAGAGGAGTCTTTAGATTGAAAGTTTTTGTGTATATTGGCCCCAATATCCTCCTTTGTGTTTTTTTCTGAGCCAGGGCCCTGAGCATGGCAGAGCAAACTTGCCAGGGCTGAGAATTCAACATTCTCTGCTCTGTTGCTTTTTAATTCAATACTGGGGTTAATCTTCAGTTTTTGTCTCTCCTCGGGCTGAAAGAAATGACGATGAGGATCTAATGAGAGGAGGCTGCTAAGGCAGATCTCTGGCTTGCACACTTAGCCCGTAGAGATTTTTTTCTATTATTATTATTTGGGGGGAGGGCAGAGAGAGACAGAATCTCAAGCAGACTCCACCCTAAGCACAGAGTCCCACACTGGGCTCCATGTCACAACCCCAAGACCCCAACCTAAACCAAAAGCAAGGAGTCAGAAGTTTAATTGACTGCACCACCCAGGCGCCACAGCCTTTACTTAGTGCTTAATCATTCTCAGCTTTTGGGCATCTTTCTCCAAACATCAATAACTCCAATAATAGCCATTTAATGTCAGTCTTCATATTTATTATTTCTTCCATATCTCTCAAATATTGAAGGTATTTTACCTACTAGTAGGTGCCTTGCATTAATATCCCATCCCAGTTCACCACCACTAAAAGTTTTAACAAATGCATGACAGAGGCTATCAGTGCTCCACCTACCATCAGTGATGGGTTCTTATTTGTCTGAGAGCCAGCAAATGTCTGACTGAAAACCCTACCTTAGTGCTGCTTCCCAGGACAACATCTGGAACTAACTCCCACAAGATGGGTTCCCCAGAGTGCAGATTCTGAAAAATTGATTTGCACATAGGACCTTTATTGGGGAGTGTGGTTGACAACACTTGCAAAGGAGTGAGGAAAATAGGTTGAGAAGAGAGAAAAGCTCAGCAGAGATGGACTTGGAAAGTTGGCATACATCAAGACAAGGGGGCTGGGCCTATAAACTCCTACCCCAACCAGTCAGTGGATGCAGACTACCCCTGGAGAGGAAGTCATAATATTAGAACCAGTTGCTCCATTTGTTTGAAAGCAATTTGTGGGGAGGAATTCAGATTTGAGCTGTCAACATGCAAGACTACTGGCAGCTAGGGTAATAAGCACCTTGGTCCTGAGATGGGAAATAGGGTATAGGGACAGCACACACAGAATCCACTACAGTATTCATGTATTAATGTAAAACCTACACGGAAAGAATATCCAGTGAGAAAAAGACAGTCTTTTCAACAAATGGTGCCGGGAAAACTGGAAAGCAACATGCAAAACAATGAAACTAGACCACTTTCTTATAGAATACACAAAAATAAATTCAAAATTGATTAAAGAGCTAAGTGTGAGACCTGGAACCATAAAAATCTTAGGAGAGAACGTAGGCAATAACCTCTTTGACATTGGCCATAGCAACCTTTTTCTAGATCTGTCTCCTGAGGCAAGGGAAACAAAAACAAAAATAAACTATTAGGACTACATCAAAGATGAAAGCTTCTGCAGAGTAAAGGAAACAATCAACAAAACTGAAAGGCAGCCTACAGAAGGAGAGAAGATATTTGCAAATGACATATCTGATAATGGGTTAGTATGCAAAATATATAAAGAATTTAAAAACTTAACACTCCAAAAAGACAAATAACCCAATTCAAAATGGGTAAAAAACATGAATAGACATTTTCCCAAAGAAACCAGACAGATAGCAAACAGACACATGAAAAGATGTTCAACATCACTTATCCTCAGGGAAATGCAAATCAAAACTACAATGAGAAAGAACCAAGATGCCCTTCAACGGACGAATGGATGAGGAAGATGTGGTCCATATACACTATGGAGTATTATGCCTCCATCAGAAAGGATGAATACCCAACTTTTGTAGCAACATGGATGGGACTGGAAGAGATTATGTTGAGTGAAATAAGTCAAGCAGAGAGAGTCAATTATCATATGGTTTCACTTATTTGTGGAGCATAACAAATAGCATGGAGGACAAGGGGTGTTAGAGAGGAGAAGGGAGTTGGGGGAAATTGGAAGGGGAGGTGAATCACGAGAGACTATGGACTCTCAAAAACAATATGAGGGGTTTGAAGTGGCGGGGGTGGTGGGAGGTTGGGGTACCAGGTGGTGGGTATTATAAGGGCACGGATTGCATGGAGCACTGGGTGTGGTGAAAAAAATAATGAATACTGTTTTTCTGAAAATAAATAAATCAATTTAATTAAAAAAAGAAAAAGAAAACAAACTACAATGAGATACCACCTCATACCTGTCAGAATAGCTAAATTCAAAAACACAAGAACAACAGGTGTTGGTAAGTATGTGAAGAAAGGAGAACCATCTGGCACTGTTGGTCGGAATGTGAACTTATGCAGCCACTGTGGAAAACAGTATGGAGGTTCCTCAAAAACTTAAAAATAGAATTGTCCAGCAATCACACAACTGGGTATTTACCCAAAGAATACAAAAACACCAATTCAAAGGGATATATGCACCCCAATATTTATAGCAGCTTTACCTACAATAGCCAAATTATGGAAACAGCCCAAGAGTCTATTAACAGATAAATGAATAAAGATGAAGTGGTATATATATAATGGATATTACTCAACCATAGAAAGAATGAAATCTTACCATTTACAATGACATGGGTAGAGTTAGAGAGTATTATTATGTAAGTGAAATAAGTCAGTCAGAGAAAGAAATATACCATATGATTTCACTGATATGTGGAATTTAAGAAACAAAACAAATGAGCAAAGGGAAAGAGAGAGAAAGGTAAATCAAGAAGCATACTCTTAACTACAGAGAACAAATTGATGGTTACCAAAGAGGAGGTGGGTGGAGGAGGAGCTAAATAGATGATGGACATTAAGGAGGTCACTTGTTGTGAGGAGAGCTGGGTAATGTATGGAAGTGCTGAATCACTATATTATACACCTAACCTAATATTACATTGTAGGTTAATTTACTGAAATTCAAATAAAAACTTAAAAAAATCTATAACAATTTGCTCCATTCCTCCTTAAACACTCTTTCCCCCAATTTTCTTTCATGGATATTCTTCTAGCATCATATCTTATTTTAATTTCTTGTTTATGAGCTAGTTTCAACTGCTCCCACATTAGACCTCAGATATCCCTGATTAATTAGGAACTATGGAGAGGGTGTCTACCTCATTACTCTAAGAAACCTCAGTAGCATAGTCAGGAATAACTCAAGCTTACCTGTCACCTAAGATACATGTCTACAAAGGCCATACATCCACAAGTACTACTATGGATTTGGAGTGAATCCAGCAGAGCTCATGACCAAAGAAGCCAGTGTGTTTAGGTTGTAGAGCGCTGACACTTGTCTGGATTCAATGAGGTGTTTACGCAGAGCAGCCTAAAGCAAAGCAGTGAAGAAGAGTTTAAACTATGATCAATGAGGAATGCTGGAAGTCAGAGCCAGAAAAGCAGTACCATCATTGAGTCTGAGGGGTAAGGCAAGGTCTTAATATGAAAAAAAAAAACAAGACAATGGTTTCTTATAGTTGCCTGTCTTAAGTGGCCAACCTGCCCACTTATGCCAGTTGAAACATCTTTTCATTAAATGTGTCTTTTACTAATGATGTACTGTATGGTGACTAACATAACATAATAAAAAATAATTTAAAAATAAAAAATTGTGAATTAGAATTTCTACAGGAAACCATATGAGGAGGCTGTGGTCAAAAGGATGGAGCATTTAACCAGGAATCCAGAGAAAAATGTCCAGAGAAACTCAACTCTGTCACTTATTAATTATATCGTATATGGTAAATCACCTATCTGGGACTCAACCCAGCTGATGATGTTTTCTTAATATCTAAGGTGATAATATAAATACAGTACCCGGGGCGCCTGGGTGGCTCAGTGGGTTAAGCCGCTGCCTTCGGCTCAGGTCATGATCTCAGAGTCCTGGGATCGAGTCCCGCATCGGGCTCTCTGCTCAGCGGAGAGCCTGCTTCCCTCTCTCTCTCTCTCTCTGCCTGCCTCTCCATCTACTTGTGATTTCTCTCTGTCAAATAAATAAATAAAATCTTTATAAATAAATAAATAAATAAAGTACCCATTTCTTGGAACTGTTGTTGAAATTAAATGATTTAGCAAATATGATGTTATTCGGCTTTACATTAGTGTCTATTTTCACACAGATCTACAAGAAGTTACTTTTTAGCACACCAAAGCACCATAGGCCATTCGTGAAAATGATAGATTTTTGGTTTGTGTTCATAAAAATTAGTTTTTGATAGGCTCTTCTTTATCTTTTGTAGTAGCTTGGTCTCATGGTTCTTCTATTAACCAGATGCCGGGGTAGTCTGATGAGGTCTTTTTGTTGATCAACTGCTTCTGGCTACATTACCTTCTTTGGCTTAAGATCTTGGGGGTTTTAGTCATCTCTCACTCTCTCTCTCTCTCTCTCTCTCTCGTCTTCTATTTCTCCCTTTAAGCATGGAAAGAGAATACTGCAAAAACAGGATCTTTCCTGTTTAAAGGTTTTACTGGAGATATACTGGAAAATAGAATATATGAACTGTATTAGACCTGGAGGAGTATCAGTGTGTTATAGAACACGGAGTTTTCACCATTCCCATTTTCTATCATTCAAAATGCCATTCTGAGTTGGGTCTTTGACCCCAGTACATGGTGCTCCCTCCTTTCCTCCCATACCCAATTTCTTAATTGCCACCTCCAGGTATATTTTATGTCCCTTGAAAGCTCCTGTTCTCATCTTGAATACAAGATGCGGTGCCTTGAATGTCCCTTTCTCCAGTGGACAGCAGGTGTCTCTGAGGCAATCCAGACACAGTAACCCCTTGATCACTATGCCTCTGGGTATTTTATTACTCACACTGCTCCTCAGAGTCTGTGGCTCCTCTCCCACTAAGCTTTTCCAGTTTATAACAAAATTTACCTTCCTTTCCAGTTCTCAATATTCCTGCCTTATGTCTGTATTCTGAAAAGTGTTCTCCTACACTTCATGGAAGGCTTGGCCATTTCAAAAACCAAGGCATGCCCCTTGGCCTTTTCTATGCCCCCCAACTATTCTAGCACCAAATAAGAGTAATGTATGCTCTGTCCTGGAAAAGGAGTGGAATTGGTCACAGACACAATTCTAATATACTCCCCAGACACAGCCTTGTACATGACCCAAGCTGGCCTCATTGCAACCATCTCCATGGAAACCAGAAAAAGTATGAATTTTGAGCAGCCTGAGGTCAAGTCCCTGTGGCATATATATTTTCCATGGTGAATGATGCAGGTGAAAGCAAGTAACAGTGATATAGGCTAAGTCCTAGATGGACCTGCTTTTCCCCAGCCAACCATCAAAGGTCACCCTGAGGTTTCTCAATTTGCCATACTACTACCAACTGACAGTATTTTTTTTTAAAAGATTTTATTTATTTATTTGACAGAGAGATCACAAGTCAGCGGAGAGTCAGGCAGAGAGAGAGAGAGAGAAGCAGGCTCCCGCTGAGCAAAGAGCCCGATGCGGGGCTCGGTCCCAGGACACTGAGATCATGACCTGAGCCGAAGGCAGCGGCTTAATCCACTGAGCCACCCAGGCGCCCCCCAACTGACAGTATTATCACAAACTTCCTTGCTATCCAACTAGCTAACTCTCAAAGAGGAACAAGTTTTGAGAATTGATGGTCTTTTTTTTTTTATTTGCATCACCCAAGCATGAAATGCTGACTCATGGGTCCTATAATAATCCTGTCATAATTAAGACAATTTGGTGCCAAAAGAATCTGCAAAATGTTGCACTGTTATATTGTGCTTGCCTCTCTTCTATATAAACATCCTTGGGACTGAGTTACCCAGTGCTTTAGAGTCACTGTTGAGGTGACATCATCAAGATGATAACATAGGTTGTTCATGATTTCAGTCTCCCTTACAAGAAGACTGACTAGCAGCTATCCAAAGAAAAGACTCCACTGTGAAAATCCCAAACCCCAAGGGTGAGGCTAAAGTACCTCCCTGGGCCACAGACACTGAGAAAGACCACATAAGACCACATTGGAAAGACAGGAAAAGAAGTTTCATTTTGACCACATCACTCTTCCCACCAGCCAACACAGTAGTACACTGACAGTGCCCCCATTTGCCTACCGTTTCTCCAGCAGGAAAAGAGAGCCCAAGATGGACATCCAGCTCCCTGAGTTTGCATGACACTTCCAAGGAGGCCCAGTCAAGTCTTTCCTCATGGGGGTCACTGGGGGAATCTGTAGGGCTCAACCACTAGAGATCAGATAAACTGAGAAAGGGGGCAGGGCATAGAGCAAGCAGCACTCAGCTCATACAACTCAATAGCAAAGAAATAATTAGATTTTAAAACTAGGCAAAGGAGTACATGGCTCAAGATGGCAGAGGAGTAGGAGACCTTAATTTTTTCTGGTCCCAGGAATTCAGCTGGATAGCTATCAAATCATTCTGAACACCTGTAAACTCAGAGATCTAAGAAAAGAATAGCTGCAACTCTATGAATGGAAAAGTGATGACTTTCTGCAAGGTAGGAGGTGCAGAGAAGTGAATCCAAGGTGATATATGGGAAGATAGACCGTGGTCGGGGGGAGGGAGCTTCTATCAGTTGGCTAATGGCAAGTGATAGAGCAGTGAAGCACAAAATCAGAACTGTTAGAAGTTTGCACCTGTGAGGTGTGTCACACAGGTGGCTAAGTGGAACACAGGTGGAACATTTGCTGGAACAGTGTGGTCTCAGGATCCTCAGGGTCACAGAAAGACTGGGACTGTCTGAATGCAGCAGATCTCCCAAGCATCAGAGCAGGGTAGCCAGCTCCAAAGATGGAGCCGAGGAGTGGCCTCTCAGCTCAGGGTTGCCATAAACCTTGAACCACAGCACAGTTGTGTGACTGCTCTCTGAGCAAGGGCCCAGAAAGGGGCAAAACTGGAGAGACTCCCCTTTCCTCCCCTGGGAGGAGTGGCACAGGAGCACTCCACAGGAATCTGCTGGAATTGGAGACTACAAACGGGGTCATGTGCCTGACATAGAAATGCTTGGTCACAGGCCAAGTGAGCACAGAGTGCAGCCAGAGACCAGGGAGACAGAAGTGATTGACTACTTTTTTCTGAGGGCTTACAGAGGAGTAGAGCTCTGAGCTTTTGGCTCTGGGGCAGAGATTGAGAGGCTGGCATTTTTTTTTTTTT
>NC_081575.1:18819618-18837236 GCF_022355385.1 Mustela nigripes | reverse complement strand
TTATTAACTTTCATTTTTACATTACATTCTATCGTTTCATTGTATTTAATCTTACTTTTGTATATATATGTTTTTCTTTCTTTTTTAAATATTAATTTATTTATTTTCAGCATAACAGTATTCATTATTTTTTCACCACACCCAGTGCTCCATGCAATCCGTGCCCTCTATAATACACACCACCTGGTACCCCAACCTCCCACCCCGCCGCCACTTCAAACCTCTTTACAATTTTGGGATCTAGTTTCTTCTAACAGATCAAAATACACCCAAAATTCAGTGTATGGCTCTGTTCTAGTCACCTGTCCTATCATATTCTCTTTTCTATTGTTTTCTTCCATTATTTTTAAAATTTTATTGAAGTATTTTTTTATCTTTACAATTACATTCTATCCTTTCACTGTATTTAAATTTATTTTTCTATATTTAAATTTATTTTTCTTTACAAATTTGAGATATAGTTTCTTCTAATAAACTGACCAAAATACACTCAGGAGATAGTGCATTACTCCGTCTGTTCACCTGTCTGTTTATATCCCTTCCTTTTTGTTGCTTTCTCTTTTGTTTTCTTTTTGTTTTTTTCTTGTCTTTTAATTTCCGTTTTTGTACTTACACTCTATTCTTTCACTGTATTTAATTTTATTTTTGTACAATACAGGCTTTCCTTTCTTTACAATTTTGGCACCTGGTTTTCCTTAAAAAAAAAAAATACAGACCAAAATACACACAGAATCTGGTATTCTGCTTATCTGTCCAATTATATTCTCTTTACTTTTTCTTTTTTATTTCCCCTGGTTTTAGGTCTCTTCTGATTTGTTTAGTGTATATTTTGTTGTTGCCATTTTAGTATTTTGTTCTCTAGTTCATCTGTTCTTCTCTGGACAGAATGACAAGATGGAAAAACTCACCTCAAAATAGAGAACAAGAGGTAGTACTGACTGCCAAGGACGTAATCAGTATGGACATAGTAAGAAGTCAGAACTAGAGTTCAGAATAAGTATTATAAAGATACTAGCTGGGCATAAAAAAAGCATAGAGGACACTAGAGAATCCCTTTCTGAAGAAATAAAAGAACTAAAATCTAACCAAGTTGAAATCAAAAAGGCTATTAGTGAGATGCAATCAAAAATGGAGACTCTAACTGCTAGGATAAATGAGGCAGAAGAGAGAATTAGTGATATAGAAGACAAAATGATGGAGAATAGAGAAGTTGAGAAAAAGAGATAAAAAACTACTGGATCACATGGGGAGTATTCCAGAGGTGAGTGATACCATAAATCAGAACAATAAGAGAATTATTGGCATAGCAGAAGAAGAGGAAGGAGAGAGAGAGGTAGAAGGTATATCAGAGCAAATTATAGCAGAGAACTTCCTTAATCTGGGGAAGGAGATGCATCAAAATCCAGGAGGCACAGACAACCTCCCTCAAAATAAATAAAAATAGGTCAATACCCCAATATATGATAATGAATATTACAAAACTCAGAGACAAAGAGAAAATCTTAAAAGCAGTTCAAGGCAGGAGGTCTGTAACTTACAAGGGTAAAAACATTATATGGCAGAAGCCCCATCCACAGAGACATGGCAGGCCAGAAAGGACTGGCATGATATATTCAGGGTGCTAAATGAGAAAAATATTCTGTCAAGAATACATTATCCAGCAAAGATGTCATTCAAAAGAGAAGGAGTGATAAAAAGCTTCCAGGACAAATGGAAACTAAAAGAATTTGTGATCACCAAACCAGCCCTACAAGAAATATAAATGGGATCTTCTAAGCAATAAGAGAGCCCAAAAGTAACATAGACCAGAAAGGGACAGAGACAATATACAGTAACAGTCACTTTACAGGTAATACAATGGCATTAATTCATATCTTCCACTAGTTGCTCTGAATGTAGACACGTTAAATGCCCCACTCAGAAGACACAGGGTATCAGATTGGATAAAAAGGCAAGACCTATTGACATGCTGTCAGCAAGAAGTTCATTTTAGACCCCAAGACATCTCCAGATTTAAAGTGAGGGGGTAGAAAATCATTTATCATGCTAATGGACACCAAAAGAAAGCTGGGTGGCAATCCTTATTTCAGACAAATTAGATTTTAAACCAAAGACTGTAATAAGAGATGAAGAAGAACACTATATCATAATTAAAGGGTCCATCCAACAAAATGTAACAATTGTAAATATTTATGCCCCTCACATGGAGGCAGCCAGTTATATAAACCAATTAATAGCAAAACCAAAGAAACACATTGATAATAATACAATAATAGTAAGGGAATTTAACACACCCCCCCTCATTGCAGTGGACAGATCACCTAAGCAGAAGATGAACAAGGAAACAAGGGCTTTGAAAGACACACTGGACCAGATGGACTTCAGAGATATTCAGAACAGTCCATCCTACAGCAACAGAATACAGAGTCTTCTCTAGTGCACATGGAACATTCTCCAGAATAGATCACATAGTGGATCACAAATCAGGCCTCAACCAGTACCAAAAGATTGGGATCATTCCCTGCAGATTTTCAGACCACAGTGGTTTGAAACTAGAACTCAATCACAAGAGGAAGTTTGGAAAGAACTCAAATACATGGAGTCTAAAGAGCATCCTACTAATGAATAAATGGATCAACCAGGAAATTAAAGAAGAATTTTCAAAATTCAGTAAACAAATGAAAATGAAAACACAACTGTTCAAAGCCTTTGGGATACAGCAAAGGCAGTCTTAAGAAGGATGCATATAGCACTACAAGCCTTTCTCAAGGAAGAAGAAAGGTATCAAATACACAACTTAACCTTACACCTAAAAGGAGCTGGAGAAAGAACAGCAAATAAAGCCTAAGCCCAGCAGGAGAAGAGAAATAATAAAGATTAGAGCAGACATCAAAGAAATAGAAACCAAAAGAACAGTAAAATAGATCAACAAAACTTGGAGCTGGTTCTTTGAAGGAATTAATAAGTTTGATAAACCCTTGGCCAGACTTACCAAAAAGAAAAAAAGACCCAAATAAATAAAATCATGAATGAAATAGGAGAGATCACAACCAAGACAGAAGAAATATATACAATTATAAGACAGTATTATCAGCAACGATATGCCAAGAAATTAGGCACTCTTAAAGAAATGGATGCATTCCTAGAGAGTTATAAACTAACAAAACTGAAACATAAGAAATAGAAAACCTGAACTGACCATAAACAGCAAAGAAATTGACCATAAACAGCAAAGAAATTGAAGCAGTAATCAAAAATCTCCCAACAAACAGGAGTACAGGGACAGATGGCTTCCCAGGGAAATTCTACCAAACACTTACAGAAGAATTAATACTGATTTTTCTGAAGCTGATTCAAAAAATAGAAATGGAAGGAAAACTTCCAAACTCATTCTTTGAGGCCGACATTACCTTGTTCCCCAAAACAAAGACCTCAACAAAAAGGAGAATTACAGACTAATATCCCTGATGAACATGGATGCAAAAATTCTCACTAAAATACTAACCAGTAGGGTCCAACAGCACATTAAAAGGATTATTCACCACGACTAAGTGGGATTTATTCCTGGGCTGCAAATTTGGTTCAACATTATCCATGTGATACACTACATAAATAAAAGAAAAGACAAGAGCCATATAATCATCTCAATAGATGTACTAAAAGGATTTGACAAACTATAGCATTCTTTCTTGATTGAAACTCTTCACAGTGTAGGAATAGAAGGAACATACTTCAATATCATAAATGCCATGTATGAAAAGCCCACAAAGAATATAATTTTCAATGGGGAAAACTGAGAGCTTCCCCACTAAGGTCAGGAACACAGCAGGTATCACCACGGCTATTCAGCATAGTACTAGAAGTCCTAGCCTCAACAATAAGACACAAACAGAAATAAAAGGCATCTGAATTCACAAAGAAGAACTCAAACTCACACTCCTTGCAGATGACATGATACTCTATGTGGAAAACTGAAAATACTCCACCCCAGAATTGCTTGAACTCATACAGAAATTTAGCAAAGGGGCAGGATTAAAATCAATACACAAAAGTCAGTTGCATTTCTATACAATAACAATGAGACAGAAGAAAGGAAAATTAAGGAGTTGGTCCTATTTACAATTGCACCCAAAACCATAAGATATCTAGGAATAAACCTAACCAAAGAGGCAAAGGACCTGTACCCTGAAAACTATAGAACAGTTATGAAAGAATTTGAGAAAGACACAAAGAAATGGAAAAATGTCTCATGCTCATGGATTAGAAGAAAAAAATACTGTTAAAATGTATATGCTACCCAAAGCAATCTACACATTCAATGCAATCCCTATCAAAATACCATCAACTTTTTTTCCCCAGAGCTGGAACAAACAATCTTGAAATTTCTTTGGAACAAGAGAAGATTCCAAATAGCCAAAGGAATGTTGAAAAACAAAACCAAAACTGGTGGCATCACAATTCCGGACTTCAAACTCTATTGCAAAGCTGTAATCATAAGACAGTATGACACTAGGGGAAAAAACAGATACATAGATCAATTAAATCAAATAGAGAATCCAGAAATGGACCCTCAACTCTATGGTCAACTAATTTTCAACAAAGCAGGAAAGAATACCCAATGGAGAAAAGGCAGTCTTTTCAAAATAAAGTGTTGGGTAAATTGGACAGTCACGTGCAGAAGAATGAAATGGACCATTTCCTTACAACATACAGAAAAATAGTCTCAAAATGGATGAAAGACCTAAATGTGAGACAAGAATCCATTGAAATCCGAGAGGAGAATACAGGCAGCAACCTCTTTGACCTTGGCAGCAGCAAATTCTTGCTAGACATGTCCCCAAAGGCAAGGGAAACAAAGTAAAAATGAACTTTGGGGACTTCATCAGAATAAAAAGCTTTTGCACAGCAAAGGAAACAGTCGACAAAACCAAAAGACAACTGACAGAATGGGAGAAGATATTTGCAAATGACATATCAGATAAAGGATGTGTGTCCAAAATCTACAAGGAACTTATCAAACTCAACACCCAAAGAACAAATAGTCCAATCAAGCAATGGGCAGAAGACAGGAAGAGACATTTCTACAAAGAAAACATCCAAATAGCCAACAGACACAAGAAAAAATGCTCAGCATCACTCAGCATCAGGGAAATACAGATCAAAACCACACTGAAACACCACCTCACACCAGTCAGAATGGCTAAAATTAACAAGTCACGAAATGACAGATGTTGGTGAGGATGCAGACCCTCCTACACTGTTAGCTGGAATGAAAGCTGGTGCAGCCACTCTGGAAACCAGTACGGAGGTTTAGAGCTATCTTATCATCCAGCAATTGAACTACTAGGGATTTACCCTAAAGATACAAATGTAGTGATCCAAAGGGGCACCTGCACCCCAATGTTTATAGCAGCAATGTTCACAATAGCCAAACTATGGAAAGAGCCTAGATGTCCTTCAATAGATGAATGGATAAAGAAGATGTGAGAGATAGATAGATAGATACACACACAAACACACACAGGAATATTATTCAGCCATAAAAAAGATAGAAATCTTGCCATTTTCAATGACATGGATGGAACTAGAGGGTATTATGCTAAGCAAAATAAGTTTATCAGAGAAAGACAAATATCATATGATCCTACTGATACGAGGAATTTGAGAAACAAGACAGAGGATCATAGGGAAAATAAAACAAGATGGAGCCAGGGAGGGAGACAAACCATAAGAGACTTTTAATCTCAGGAAACAAACTGAGGTTGCTGGAGGGGAGGTGGGTAGGAGGCAGGCGGGTGGGGTGGCTGGGTGATGGGCACTGGGGAGGGTATGTGCTATGGGGAGTGCTGTGAATTGTGTAAGACTGATGAATCACAGACCTGTACCCCTGAAACAAATAATACATTATATGTTAATATATGTTAATAAAAATATTATAACATTATATATTAATATATGTTAATAAAAATATATTCAATACATACACTTTTCAGCCTTCCATGCCTCTCTGATGCTATCACAGGAGCTGTTAAAAACTTGTATTTTTCCTTGTTTCTCCCTACACTACAGAATTCTTCTTTCTGTGGTTCCACCAGAGACAAGCACAGCAGTAAGCATCTTCCTTTTATACAGGGCTTTTCGTTTTCTGGAGTTTAGTTCACTGGATTACTTTGTGTCTTCAGCCCACTGGCATGTTTTTTTAATACTCTGACTGTGAGGATATCTATGTGGCTCAGTTGGTTAAGTGTCATAGTCCATTTCAGTTCAGGTCATGTTCTCAGACTCAGGAGATCAAGCACCATGTCAGGCTCTATACTCAACATTGAGTCTTCTTGGGATTCCCTTCCTTCCCTTCTGCCCCTCCACCCACTTGTGCTTGCTCTCTCTCTCAAATAAATAAAAATCTTTGAAAAAAAAAAAAAACCACTATGATTGTGTAATTTAGTCAGTTTGTTTTGTTTTTTTGTAAGAGTGACAGTTTCATGAAACTTTCTACATCTGACCTGGTGGCAGAAATTGGATTCAGGATGCACTTGGAAGATAAAACTAACAGGGTTTGTTCTAAGTTCTACTACTGTACACTTCATCAGTCTAAGCTCTCCATCCCTACATATCAACTGTGGGACTTATCAGCAGATGATTATCACTTTAGTCACCCATCTTCATGGTCATGCCTTAACCCTTGTCAACATTCATTAATGACCTAGAACACTGCTCTTTCACCACATTAGACCCCTGCAGTCCCCTGCCCACCTAACATTTTCCCTGTTTGCCATCCCTTCCTCTGTTACTGGAGCCTACAGGTGTTCACCTGCAACGGGTGTACACTGTTCACCTGCAGTATACTTGCCAATACATCCGCAATTGCTTTTCTGCTCCAACAGGCTAAAGGATGCCTCCCTTGCAAAATCAAACCCCAGTGTTACTCTCATACCCACATTTCTCTTCTCCTGTGTCTGAGTTTCTGGACACTGCTGGAGGAAAAGGCTGATTCTGATTCAGGACCTCCAAACTCAACTGGGCCTCACTGGTCCTCTCTTTTTGACTTGTTTCAGGTCAGTTTCTATTCCACTCTAACATTGTAGTAATCAACACTCCTAATGTTTGTGACTTCTCTCAAGCCTCCCAGCCCAATTTATACTTCCTATGTTCTCACTCAGTAACTGTGAATATCATGCCATTAATACAATTAAAGCAATTAAATATTAACCCTTTCAACTCTCTTCCACCTGCCACCTGCTTAACTATAAACTTAGGCACCTGAGACACCTGGCTCTGCATGGCTGTATCTTCTTTCTTTCACATTGATAGATCTACTTGTTTTCTTAGTCACACCACTTCCTTTCTCTTCTGGAATTTCTATCCATTAATTACTTGCTTTATTTCCTATAATTTCAACCCTTTGCTCTGTACTGGCTTCTTCAATAAGAACTCTACACTTATAAAGTTATTCAATTCCCATTTGCTTCAATTCTACAACTTAAACACCTATACTTCCACAATAATAGCTCTGGAAAAGTTCAGACATGTCTTCCATTTTGCCATTGTGATTGAGCATGCCTTGGTCTAACTTTATTTGACTTCTCACAACCTTAGATGGTGTTAAATATTACTTTCTAGAAGTTTCCTCTTCCCTGGGTTCCATTACACCACAATTTCATGGTTATACTCTTATTTCCTTATATACTGCTTTTCCTTCTCTTTACTGGAGTCTCTTTCTCTCTCCATTATGAAAATGTTGGTATTTCTCATGGAGCTACCCTTCCCAGGACTTCTTATTTCCTTAGACTATACCAGTTACTCTTTACACTTCAAAAATCACTTACATAACATTTAAAAAATTTTTAACCAGACTCCATACCTGAATATTATAATCAATAGACTTGTTTTCCTTCCTTCTTTCCTTTCTCCCTCTCTTCCTTCCTTTCTTTTTCCTTATTTTATTCTTTTCACTATTCCTTCCTGCCACTCTCATTCTCCTTAGTTCTTTTTTCTATCATTTCTCCTTCTCTTCCACCTACAGTGGTAAATAAATATTCATTAAAGTTTATGTATTTCAGATATTGCACTTTGCACAGTAGTAGTGTAGTAAATATTATAAATATGTGTACATTGCTTTAGAGAACACTGTAAAAAAGTTTAGAGAACACTGTAAAAAGTTTCACTGAATGTGAAATCCCCATTTTGTACTCTAGTCAAATCTTGGCTCATCCTACTCATGGGCATAAATGTGAACCCCAGATCAAGATGGCAATGCTAGTGCATGGGCTTCTATCCCCCTGGTGTGTCTTTGAGATTGGGGAAATATGGAGGTATGTGAACTATGGGGCCAATACTGCATAATTTACTAGGATACAAATAATGTAAGTATGTAGCGGAAGGCTTAACCATAACTCTAAGTTTCCCATAACAGACTCTGCAATTGAGGTTTTTTCCCACTCACTGGAAAGGAGAAACAAAAGCAGCATGAATACTTCATACCTATTAGGGTGGTTACTATCAAAAATAATAATAATAATAACAAATGAAGGCAAAAGTGTGGAGAAACTGGGACCCTTATGCCCCATCGGTGGGAATATAAAATGGTGTAGCTGCTATGGAAAACTGGATGGTGTTTCTTGGAAAAATTAAAAACAGAATTACCATATAATCTGGCAATCCCACTTCTGGATGACCAAAAGAACTGAAAGAAAGGTCTTGAAGAAATGTGCGCCTGCATGCTCATAAAAGCATTATTTATAATAGCCAAGAGGTGAAAACAACTTAAATATTCAGCAGCAAATAGATGCATAAATAAAATGCAGCATATGCAAACAATGGAATATTATGCAGCTTTAAAAAGGAAGACGATCATTTCACATGCTACAGCATGGATGAGCCTTGAAAACATTATGCTGTTAAATAATCCAGTAGCAAACAGACAAATATTGTTTGATTCCACTCATATGCGGTATCTAGAGTAGTTAAATTCATAGAAATAGAAAGAATGAGAATGATTACCAGATCCTGGGGGAAAGAGGGAATAGAGAGCTGTTATTTAATGGGTATGGAGCTTCGGTTTTACAAGATGAAAAGAGTTCTGGAAATCTGTTGCATAACAATGGGAATACACTTCTGCTGAACTATATCCTTTAAAATGGCAAAGATAGTAAATTGCAAGTTATGTGTTTTTGCCACAATTTAAAACTTTTTGAAATGCTTTGACATTTTGAAGATTTTATTTACAATAGTTTACTGTTGAGGCTCATATTCTTCCAGTTTAAGACACCAATTTCAAATTCATTATTTTCAGAATAATACAAAGAATATATTTACAAATAGTATCACTATTACTCATGAGTTTTTAACCTCAGTATCAATTATTGTATTCTTACTATCACAATTAAATGTACATACAGGGGAAAGTAGTATGAAGAGTTGTCAGATATGAAGGGATCTTTAAAACAGCAATGAGATTTACTCAGCAAAAACCCGAGTGACAAACATCCAAGGACTAGAAAAATTACTGAGACTAGTTTCCTACCCAATGCATTGAACCCCCTCCTTCAAACCTAGATGCAATCTTGGAAAAAATGGGGGGAAACCCAAAGTGATGAAAATTGCATTTCTACCCCTCTGTCAAAGTAGAAATAAGTTGAATTACTTATTTTAAAAAGCAGTTATATTTCTGGTAGGGTTGGATTGAGATTCACAGGAACATGGAAAGTTGCCATATGGCACAGTCATACCTTAGAAGAATACTCATGGGAATCAACATCACTATTCATATCAGTTTCAGTCCTTTTGCCAGTGGGTCTTAAACGTGGCAAGAAATAGATACTGTCCAATAAATACTCCAGTTTATGGTCTCTGATTATTCAGATCGGATATAAATGTGTGAGAAATGAGTGAGCTCTACAAAAGGTGGTTATAAGAAGTTGGGGACTACATGTAAAGAAATTGAGGAGCTGGAAGTGAAATGTGATAGGTTTTGTAACTTGTCTAACTTGCAATGAACCTAGGACAGGCCCTAGAATTTGCAACAAGGTCAGGTGCAGTGGATGTGACAAAAGAACCAGCTTGAATCTCTTAATGGTTCACACTGCTTAGCAGTGCTTGTAGATAGAAACTACAGAAAGATCCTCAGTCCAACTCAAGATCATCCTGTAGACCATGTAGTCCCTTCTGATATAGACCAGTGTTTGATGTCAAAGTGGTGTTGGCTGATAGATGCAAACTGCAAGGATGAAACTCCTGATGGCTTTCAAGGAGGACATTCTTTGTGGACAAGTGGTTAGAAATGTATATACTCTTAAGTACTATGTTTAATTCACATACCTTCTCTGGGCATTGTTTGATGGCCTGAGGTCATGGATATTTAGGTACAGGTTTGTAGGACTTAGAAGTCCTTCAAATTCTTCAAGCTAGGAAAATTTCATGTGATTCAACCTAATGCAAACTCTGGTCCAGAAAGTAATACCCATCACATAGAGGGTCACACACCAACACTGTTTCTCTTTCTCTGGTCCCTGACTGTATAATTGGGATGCACATTCATAGATTCTGCAAGATTTCTCCCATTGCTTCTCTGACCTGTGGATTAAGGGCCATTTTAATAGGAAAAGCCAAGTCAAAGTCCCCAAAACTTCCCCTTCCAGAAATCTAAATAAAAAGAAACATTACATTGTTAAAGGTACTACAAAAACTAGTGTCACCATCAAAGATTTAAAAGATGGACTAGACAGATCCACTTACGTTTTTCTCAGTTCTTCAGTTTGGCCTTTGCAAAATCAGGTGGTTCATGCCGGGTGACAGTAGACTAATACAAACTTAAAAAATAGGAGCATTGATTGCAGTTATGCTGGATGTACTTTTCTTTTTTAATGTACTTTCTTTACAAGAGCAGATCAACATCATTTGCAGGCACTTAGTACAAAGCTGTTGATTTGGCTGAATACTTTCTTTGTGACACACATCAGTAGGGAGGATTGAAAGCAATTTACTTCTGCATGTCAAAAATAGCAGAGTACATACATCCTCTTGCCTGAGTGCTATGTTAATTCTCTGGCTCTTTGACATAATATTGTCCACAGGGACTTTGAATATCTTGAAATTCTTCAGAAAATCATTCTGGTCCACTTCATTTTAATTGGACGTATTGAGCTGGAAATGACAGATACCCTAGATGCCTGGATAAGACACTTACATACTAAGAGATGGGAAATAAGTTCTATAAGATTTTTGGACCTACCATATTGTTGAAATTTTAGGGGTTCACCTGTATGCCAAAAAGTGATAAATAAATCACACGAGGTCTCAATGCCTGCCATATTGGTGAAGTTTTAACAAAGGCAGGGTGTGTCTTGGAAGACACTAGTGTCTTTCTAAAGAACAAGTTGTGGCACCTTGTAACTCTTACCACTGAGAGAGGAGCTGTATTTATTTGTCCCCAATAGGACAGTCCTAAAATAGACACCTAGACTTCTAGAGAAATAACGAGCCCTCTGTGGCAGAGAAATACTCTCTGTTCGCAAAACATCTGCTATGTTACTATGTCCAGTCAACATTGGGAATCTGACCACAGGATACCAAGAGACT
Organism: Mustela nigripes; assembly: GCF_022355385.1. NCBI lineage: Eukaryota > Metazoa > Chordata > Mammalia > Carnivora > Mustelidae > Mustela > Mustela nigripes. The sequence goes on along the minus strand of NC_081575.1, from coordinate 18,825,659 downwards.
TTACAAAGAGAGATGCCCATAATAACATCATGGTGTTAACAAGTCCATCATGTCATAAGTTTCGGTAGTTATAACAGCTATCCACTTAACGCCCTGTACACTGAAGCAATGTATTTGGGATCAGGTTCAAGCAGGTCTGGAAGGTATAAATCAACTACATGAGTAGGTGGTCAAGATGCCCACGTCACCTAACTTTGTTGCCTGATTTGTTCCACCTAACTTTGTTGCCTGATTTACAGATAGGTCAGCATAGTATGTTAGCACTAGCCAGAAATGGATAGCTGCTGTCATATTACAACTTCATTCAAGTGGCCAAAACTGGAAGATTGAGTATAAGGAAGAGGTATATGGATGGATCTATGGAAATGGACACAAAACATACAGATATTTGTCTCAAGTTAATACCCACCAAATAATATACACCACAGAGAACTCTCTTAACCACTATGTGGACAAGAGACTCATTCAGTGGATCTAAGCCTATGTCCCTCTTCAGCTTCCCAGTATCTGTACAATGTGCCCATGGAAGAAAGGAATATGCCAACTACACATGAACCTAACAACTGCTAAATATGCCAAACTTTCAGTAGTAGAAATGGACAGTATTAGTCTCCAGTATGGCCCCATTACTCAGGTAGATCAGCCATACAGCTATTTGAAGATCAGTTACATCAGATCCCTTTCAATTTGGGGAAAGCAGCAATTCATCTCTGTCTGAATAGATATGTAAGGCAGATATGCATTTGCCTTCTCTATCTGTAGAACTTCCAGCATCCGCACCTTGCAAAGGCTGAGAAAATTCCTGATCCACTGACATTGAACTATACATGATAATACCCAGTATCAAAGGGACCACTTTGCAGCAAAGGAGATGCAACGATGGCCTCATGGACATGAGAATCCCTGGAGTCACCATGTACCTCATCACCCAGAATCAGGAAGCCTAAGACCATGGTCGACAGACCTGTCAAAGGATAAGTTAAGGCACCAGCTCAGTCACAACATCTTGAGATGTAGTATAATCACTATATCATAGCCTATATATTATTTTCTTGAATAGCTTAAAAACTTGGGTCCAGGAACTGAAGGGCAGTAGTAGGAACAGCTCTTCTGACTATCACTCCAGTGACCCACTTGTGGAATTTTTGTTTCCCCATGCCTGCAAACCGAAGCTATGCCGGGTTTGAGATACTGGTTCCAAGACTGGGAGGCACTTCCACTTGATAACACAGTAAGTTTCAATGATCCAGAAGCTGCAACTCCCATCGTGCAACTTTGGGATCCTAATGCCAGTGGAACAAGAGGAAAGGAAGACATTTTTGTACTTACTGAGGTAATTACTCTAATTTCCATTAAGAGTTAAGGCTGGGGGCGCCTGGGTTGTTCAGTGGGTTAAGCTCAGGTCATGATCTCAGGGTCCTGGGATCGAACCCCGCATCAGGCTCTCTGCTCAGCGGGAAGCCTGCATCTCCCTCTCTCTCTCTGCCTGCCTCTCTGCTTAATAAATGAATAAAACCTTAAAAAAAAAACAGTTAAGGCTGTACTATGCACAGAGATAGGGAGAATTCTGTTTGAAACTCAGCATCTCTTCATGCCTCTATCCCAATGATAACTGTAAATATCAAATTGTAGCAACCAGAACACCAAAAGAGAAAAGAAACTAAATGCTTAAACCCCTCTGGGATGAAGGTCTGGGTCACCCCATCAAGCAAGCAATCCAAATTAGCCAAGGTGCTAGTTTATTGTGAGGAAAGTATAAACATAGTGGTTGTAGAGGGAGATGATTAATATAAATTATGCTTCTGAGACCAGATATAATAGCAGGCATACTGACTGTCATTAGGAGAATAACCCTCCTTCTCAGGAGAATATAACTGGCCACCAATGTGAAAGACTACTTCTTCATCCAGAGAAGAAATAAGAATACATTGTTCTCACAAAAAAGGAGGCTCCGAATTATAGTATGAAGGGGTAGATCACAGCATCTTGAATTTATGCCCTGTTCCGTTTACACAAGAGGAGTCCTTGGCCTCCCAGGTCTTTGGCCACTTGCTCAAAGGGGTTCCCTAGCCGTCACCACTGTCACCTGGTCCACTAACAACATCAGCTCTCATGGAATCCCCTGGGCTGAGATCCAAGCTCCAGCTGAACCTTCTTTATAAACTGCTTCAATGAAAATGACAATTACACAGCCATTAAAAAAAGATGAGCCCATGCCATTTGCAACAACATGGATGGACCTAGAGGGTATTCTGCTGAGTGCAATAAGTCAGACTGAGACAAATACCTTATGATTTCACTCATAGGTAGAATCTGAAAAAAAAAAATGAATAAACAAGCAAGCAAAAAGCAGAATCAGACCTATAAATAGAACAAATTGATGCCTGTCAGAAGGAAGTGGGAGGGGGATAGACAGCATGGGTGAAGGGGAGTGGGAGATACAGGCTTTCAGTTATGGAATGAATAAGTCACAGGGATAAAAGGTAGAGCATAAGGAATATAGTCAATGATATTGTAATAGCGTTCTATGGTGACAGATGGGTGCTACACTTGCGGTAATAGCATAACATATAATCTTGTCAAATCCCCATGTACACCTGAAACTAGTATAACACTTAAAAAATTTTACTAGTGCCCTCTCTAATACCCACCACCTGGTTCCGTATTAGAGAGGGCACGGATTGCATGGAGCACTGAGTGTGGTGCAAAAAATAATGAATACTGTTATGCTGAAAATAAATAAAAAATAAATTGAAAAATTTTTTAAAAAAGAAAAAGAAAAAGACATCAAAAAATGTTATTAGTATAAAATTTAAAAATTAAAAAGGAAAAAATAAATGACAACAGCTTCATCAGAGTTCTGATCCTATCACACTCATGGAAACTCTGGCTTCCCCACTTCTGGCCTCAGATGTAGTGCCATAACATGGGCTGTGGGTTTCAACTTTCAGATGATTACTGGAAGGAGTGAGGTGACACAACTCAGAAGTTCAAAGGAGTTAATCAGCTGAACCAAGGTGGTCTCATAGTGCCTATCCAGACACATCCAGTGAGAACAAGCAACCAACTGTGTTTGCTCAAGAAGCTGTAGAAATCTCTGTAATGTGCTGCTTTGTATTCGCTTTCTCTCATCCCTTGCCTCATTTCCTTTCTCCACGCATTCTAGCTGCTCTGTAATTGCAGTCTTCAAGGTACCGTTAGCACAACAGCTTTACTTCAGTCTCTGTTTTGTAGTGAACTCAGGCTGGGACACACCTCTTGTATCTCTGGTCATAGGTACCCACCATAATCCCAGTTCTACATGTCACAAACCTGAAGGTTCTTCCTGGACATTTCCCTCTTGTTCAACCTCCACATCTCCTCCCCATCACCAACCCGGCAAAGTCTGAACAATGACCTCCATGCTGCAGCTCCTGCCATCTCTACAACTCCACTTGTGGTTTTCCTTCTTGTGAGGCTCCCCTCAAGAACTGCAATCTCCTTGCAGGATGCTGTATGCCTCCTTCTACACATCTTCTTATGAGCCTCCTAAGTTCACCATTCTCTGTTTACAGCACCTTATTCCCAATGTCCACCTAATAAGAAACTTCTCATCACTCAAGATGAAGTGCATGGGTTGTAGTTTCTGTGAAGCTCTACCTGACACTGCAGCCAGAAAAACAGAATAAGAAAAAAAAAAAAACACAACTAACATTTATATAGTCCTTACTCCATAGCAGGTACTGGCCTGGGTGCTTTGCATGTGATGCACTCACTTGGTTCTCACAACAATCCCATAAACTAAGTACCCATTATTATCTCCTCTTTCACAGGTAAGGAAACTTAGACACAGAGAACTTGGGTCGCATAGGCAGTCCAGTATTTAAATGCGCATGCTCTCAATAATCATGTTCTCCTGCCTTGCCATTACACAAGTCTGCCTAGCCAGGCATACTCTATATCCTGTGTTCTTCTATCACATCACTGACAATGCATGACTACCTTCTTTGTTCATTGGAGTGCCTCCCAAATAGACTATTAGTTGCTAGAGTTTAAGGTGTGGAAATCTTTACTGTGTGCCTAGCACAGAGCACAGGACCTAGTACAAAGTAGGTCCCCAATAAATATTTACTGAATTTATTAATTAATCTGGTCTGATTCTTGAGAACAACAAATCTTAGACCTAAGTTTGCCATTTTACAAAACACTTTCCCCATGAATCACCTCATTTGGTACTTCTGGTATTTCTGTAACATATTTCTTCTTAAAATGGTTACACATTTAGTAAATGGAATAGACAAGACTTGAACTCAAATGTTTTTATACAAAACCCAGTGCTTTACCTCAGTGTATATATTGGCTCACCTGGTAATTTCTGGGTGACACACATGGAAATATAGGGGGAAAATGGAATTTTCTCATTCTTTCAGAGGCTAGGTTAAAAAAACACCTACATCTGTGAAACTTCTTAGGAAGATGACCAGACTTGGGCAGAATGTTATAGACCAAAGTTATATTTTATCAGAGTAGATCAATTCTAACAGAAAATAAGATTAAACAAGCCACCTAATTGAAAGAAAAGTTGCAGTCTATACTGGCCAAAATAACAGATCTTCAGTATGTTAAAGACAGTAGTATCAAGCTTGCAAAAAAAAAAAAAAAAAATTTTTGATGCTAAGGATCCTTCACCTCCCTTAGTAACCCTAAATCATAATCTTTTGAAACCGCCCGTGGTAATCCTCTTAGTAAGATTCGCTAACATTTAAATCTATTAAATATATGTCCTTCAGTCAAATCTTTGGAGCTCACTGAAAGTGCTATTAATGTGTTTTGCTACTCAGACATTTTACTAGAATGGGCCAGGTAAAATCATTATCACACCTTGAATATAATTACAATGAAAGTGTAAAGAAACGACGGTGTAAACACGGACTAAGTTTCTAATATATATTAAGCATTGTACCTGGCATAGATAGAAACACAATAAGCTCCATGAGTGTGAGGATGTTGTTTTGTTTTAGATTTTGTTTATTTGACAGAGATCACAAGTAGGCAGAGAGGCAGGCAGAGAGAGAGAGAGAGGAGGAAGCAGGTTCCCTGCCGAGCAGAGAGCCCAATGCGGGTCTCGATCCCAGGACCCTGGGATCATGACCTGAGCCGAAGGCAGAGGCTTAACCCACTGAGCCACCCAGGCGCCCCTGAGGATGCTGTTTTAACTCATTATTGTATATACATAATTTAACAGAATGCTTGGCAAGTAGTAGGTAAAAAAAAAAAAAATTGACATAATATATGAATAAAACATGACAAATGCATGACTCCTGCCCTCGAAAATATTGCAATACACAATATTTGGACCTCATGAGAATTTCTCTTGAGCCCGCGGATAAACTTCATGTTCCACAATAACACATGAGCATCTCTGGGGTCAGAGAAATAACACAGGAGAGCTAATTAGGTACGATGTGATTCGGAGAGCATTGTGACACGTGGCTCTGCAGGGAGGGACAAGGCTGTGGAAAATAAAAATGACCTAGACATGCTTAGGGGTCTTTATAATGTTCACTGTAGGAGGTTCCATTTCTCTAGTTCATCCCTTTGGAGAGAAGAATGAGATTGTGGACTGTGGAAACTGTTTCTAGAGTTCAGATCGCACCTACTGTAGCTTGACTCATTCTGTGAACTCTGTGATCCGGTCTCACCCAGAGCAATGACATAGTAGGTGCTTCCTTTGTGTTGCGGAATGAATATCATTCGGTCAAACAAAACAGCCGCTGTCAGCCCCAGAAAACAAAAGCGAGACTTCCAGCCAAGCTCTCTATTGGCCTCTTGTGGTCATAATCACACATGATGCCCAACTCCAGAAATAGGACTGGGGACAAGCAATTCACTTTAAAAGGTGGTTAAAGGAGAAAAGAAGCTTGATGGCGAGTGGTAGGTGGAAGGTGGAGAGCCATCATTCTCTCACCTCGGCGGCTCTGTCCTGGGACTCTGTGGGTACACTGGCCCATAGGCAGGAGCGTCAGGAGCCTAGCCTCTGCTTACAAAGGCACATCTCTGGG
>NC_081575.1:18804268-18819118 GCF_022355385.1 Mustela nigripes | reverse complement strand
CTGCAGCCGGGGCCCCAGCACTGCTCCCTCTGCTCACAGAGAGTGGCGCTGGGTGAGGGGCTTGAGGAGCCTGCTAGAATGGACCAGATATGTTCACAGTTGCTCCTAGGACCCATGTAACCAAGTAGCTCAGCATGAACCATAATTAATGAGCAAAAGCAAAGATTAGAACTTCAAAAGCCATATGAAACATCTGGTTCCACATCAGCTCCGTTGACGGAAGGGACACTGCTATAAACCAAGGGAATGGGATGTTCAGGTCAGAAAGCAGAAAGATTCCAAAGTGAGCAGGGAACAAGGACTGGTCAGAATGAATGAAACTAAATCCCACAAAGGAGTCTGAGGGCTGTTTCCATATGGTGTGAACGACCCAGTGTGTTGAGAGCCGCTGAAGGTAACCTCACTGAAGATGAAATTCAGAGGGGCACCTGGGCGGCTCAGTTCCTTAAGCCAGGGGGTTCTTGGTTTCCACTCAGGTCTGGATCTCAGGTCCTCAGACAGAGTCCTGTGCAAGGATCCCCACTGCTTGCCCCTCACTGAGCAGTGAGGATTCGGCTTGAGATTCTCTCTCTTTCTCTCTCTCTCTCTCCCTCTGCCTCTCAAATAAATAAATATTTTTCAAAAATTTTAAAAAAATAAAAATGAGATTCAGAAATATATTTCTTATGATTCAATTTGGTTAATGCTTTCAAAGCATTTCTCTTAGCGGTGATTATTTAAAATGTCATAATGTCTCTCACAGAGAACAAAATTACTAAACAAACTGTGAAAATTATAAGGCAATCTCTTCCTCCAGAGAACACACTTCCAAGAAAAATAAGCCATGACCTTTCTTACTTAGGAAAATGCATTATTTTATTAAAACCCAGCCACTATTCCTAGCTTCAATCAGGGCAGCTGCAGCTATGGACTTCGTAGTTGTCAACCAGGGACTGCAGAAATGCTTATAAAACTTAAAAAATACAAATGCCCTGCCCACTTGCACCCATCATCACTGGAAGGGTCGGAGGAAGGAAAGGACAAAGGCAGTTACACATTAAAACATTAAAAAAAAATAAAAATAAACCCTAAAAAAATAAAAATAAAAACAAAAACCCCATCCCGGGTCATTTTACACATACCCACAAATACAACCCTCCACTGGAGAAATGCTGAACTGTAATGCATAGCTAAAAGTTAAGTGGAAGTTTACTAAATGGTAATTGTCTTGCAAAAAAAAAAAAAAAACATATATGAACATAAACACAAGTAACATTTATTTACAATTTAAAATTGTTTATTTTAAAATGTAATTACAACATTACATATGCTATAAAAGATGCATGAAGAAAGTCATTTCTCCATTTCTTCAAAGCAAACATAATGCTATATAAAGAGAAATAGATGGTTACTTGTTTTTACAAAACTTGTAATTGTTTTTACAAAACTTGTTCTGTTGTTTTTACAAAACGCAATCGTTTACTCTGTGAATCGTTTTTCTTAGTATAGGATTGACATTCATCCAAGTCAACTGGTTCTATCTATTACATATACATGCTTGTTTTAAACAGTTACATAATAATTGATAGCAGATTGAAACCTATTTTATTCAGCTACTCCTTTCCCTTCTATGCGAAACTTCAGTTTGGTTTCAGGTTTTTGACAGCACAAATAAAGCTGAAATAAACATTTTGTACATATATTATTGTGCATTAGTGCTTATATTCCCAAAAGATTGCTTCCCCAAAGTGAGTATGACTCATGAAAGAACACGTGTATTTTTTCTGTTGCCATACATTACCATAACAATTTCATAAAAAACTTTCAGTAATTTACCCCCCGCCCCCATATGCACCCCAACAGCATGCACACGGCTCCTTCCCTCTCCATTTTCACCAGCAGGGGATGTTTTGTTTCCTTCAGTTACTGTTCCATTTTGCAATTCCCTCACGGATAATGAAGCACCTTTTCATGTGTTTTCTTTTTAAAATGTATTTATTTGAGAGAGAGAGAGAGAGTGAGCACCTGACTGGGAGGAGGGGAAAGGGGAGAAAAAGAGAGAAAATCTCCCATGGACTCCTAGCTGAGCATGGAACCCAATCTCAGGACCCCAAATTCATGACCTGAGCCAAAAATCAAGAGTTGGTTACTTAACCAACTGAATCATCCAGACATCCCCTCTTTTCGTGTGTTTACAGACATCTGTCTTTTCTCTTCTGAAAATATCCTGTTGATTATCCATTTTTCCATTGGTTTCTTTGCTTTACTCTGAACAAGATACACTAGTCTTTGTGTAACATGTATGCCATATATTTCAGGTTACTGTTTATCTTTTGGTTTTGTCTTTAGTGATTTTTGATATATAAAGTTTGTTAATTTTAGTGGATTTGAATGTGTCAATGCTTTTATAACTAGTGGCCTCTGGGTCACCTGTCTTACGAAGCTTTTTTCCTATATGATTATGAAATAGCATCCCTAGTTTTCTTATAATATTGTATTGTTTTATTTAAGGCATCAATCCATCTGTATGTTATTTTTCTAAAGGCGTAGGAAAAAATGCTGGCTTAGATTTATTCCATAAATATTCAATTATTCCAGCATCATTTATAAAGAAACCATCCTTTGCTAGCAGACACAAAACACCTTTTGTCATATATTAATTCATATACACTGGGATCCATATCTGAAATTTTTTTGTTTCCACTAATCTACTTGGCTATATTTGTTGTTGTTGTTGCATTTAATGAGTTAGCAAGAGCTGGAGCAGCATATAAAGGGCCATATTCACCTTCAGGAAGGGGCTTATTCCCTGGAAGGACAGGACTCACTATCGTCCCTTTGACTTCAGATCAGATGACTTCACCATTCTAAATATTGTTTAAATCTTGATTGAGAATGTGATTCAAATTTGATTCTATGAAATAATGCATAATACCAAAACCACAGTATTTATACTTAGAGTGAGCAATACAAAGTGAGTGGTCAAGCAATTTTATCACCTTGTTAGGCTGGTGATCTCCAGAACATGATTTAAATTCACTGGTCTTGATACATGAGAATAACTTTTTAAATTGTGGCAAAATAGGGGTGTCTGGGTGGCTCAGTGGGTTAAAGCCTCTGCCTTCGGCTCAGGTCAGGATCTCAGGGTCCTGGGATCGAGCCAGAGCTCTCTGTTCAGCGGGAGCCTGCTTCCCCCACCCCCCTGCCTGCCTCTCTGCCTACTTGTGATCTCTCTCTCTGTCAAATAAATAAATGAAATCTTTTTTAAAAAACTGTGGCAGGGGCGCCTGGGTGGCTCAGTGGGTTAAGCCGCTGCCTTCAGCTCAGGTCATGATCTCAGGGTCCTGGGATCGAGTCCCGCATCGGGCTCTCTGCTTGGCAGGGAGCCTGCTTCCCTCTCTCTCTCTCTCTGCCTGCCTCTCCATCTACTTGTGATTTCTCTCTGTCAAATAAATAAATAAAATCTAAAAAAAAACCAAAAACAAAAACAAAAAACTGTGGCAAAATACACATAACGTTTACCAACTTAATCACTTTAATTGTACAGTTCAGTAGGAAGTATATTTTCATTGATGTGCCACCAATCTCCAGAACTTTTTCATATCCATTAATCAGCAACTCCTCAATGTCCCTCCCCCCGGCTCCTGGCAACCGCCATTTTACTTTCTGAGTTTGACTACTCTGGATAATTCATATAATTAGAATTATACAGTATTTATTTTTTAGTGACAGACTTATCTCACTTAACAGGTCTATATTTTTAGAAGAAAGTCTATGGTTTTAGAAGTCCCATATACCTTCTGAATAGTAACCTCTTTTCAGAAATATAACTTGCAAATATTACGCCCATTCTGTAGATTGCCTTTTCACTCAGTCAATTGTGTCTTTCCCTGCAGAGAAGTTTTAAATTTGGATATAGTCTAATTTATCTATTTGTACTTTTGTTGCCTATACTTTGGTGTCATACCCAAGAAATCTTTGCCAAATCCAATGGCATTAAAATTTTCCACTATGTTTTCTTCTAAGAGTTTCACAATTTAAGTCTTTGATCCATTTTGTGTTAATTTTTATATATAGCATAAGATAAGAATCATTATTCTTTTGCATGTGGATATCCACTTTCCCCAGCACCATTTGTTGAAAAGACTCTACTTTTCCCATTGAATGGTACTGATACTTTGTCAAAAATATTATGATCAGGGGTGTCTGGGGGACTCAGTTGGTTAAGCCTCTGCCTTCGGCTCAAGTCATGATCTCAGGATCCTGGAAACAAGCCCCACATAGGGCTCCCTGCTTAGCAGGAAGCCTTCTTCTCCCTCTCCCACTCCCCCTGCTTATGTTCTCTCTCTCGCTATCTCTCTGTCAAATGAATAAATAAAATCTTTTTAAAAAATCATATCATTATATATACAAAGGTTTCTTTCTGAGCTCTCTATTCTATTCCATTGGTCTATATGTCTGTATTTATACCAGGACCACCATTTTATTATTATTGTAATTTTGCAGTAAGTTTTTAAATCAGAAATCATTAAAACATCAAATCTGTTTTTCTTTTTCAAAAGTGTTTTGGCTATCAAGGTCCCTTGAGATAAATATAAGTTTTCAGGATGGATTTTTCTATTTTTGCAAAAGTCATTAGGATTTTGATAGGGACTGCATAGAATCTGTATATTGATTTGGGTAGTACTGACGTCTTACCAATGTTAAGTCTTGCAATCCATACACATAAGAGGTCTTCCCATCAATTTACATCTTCTTTAATTTCTTTCAGCAATGCTTTCTGGTTTTTAGTGTACAAGTCTTTTACCTTGGTTAAGTTTCCAACTTTGTTCTTTTGCATGTGGATATCCAGTTGTCCTAGCATCATGTTTTGAAATACTATTCTTTCCACATTAAATTCTTGTGGCATCCTTGCCATAAATTAATTGACCATAGATGTTAGAGTTTATTCCCAGACTCTACATTATATTCCATTGATCTATATGTCTGTACTAATGCTAACCTTCCCTCTCTTCAATACTGTAACTTTGTAATGTTTTCCAATTAATTGGAAGTGTGAATCCTCTAACTTTGTTCTTCTGTTTAAAAAATTATTTTGACAATTTTGGGTACCATCCATTTCCATATGAATTTTAGGATTAATTCGTCAAATTCCACAAAAGAGCCAGTTGGGATTCTGTTAATCTTATTTAAATTCAATTTAGTTAACATACAGTGTATTATTAGTTCCAGGGGTAGAATTTAGTGATTCATTAGTTCCACATAACACCCACTGCTCATTACATCAAGTGCCTTCCTTAATGCCCATCACCCAATTACCCCATTCCCCCACCCAATTCCCCTCCAGCAACTGTTAGTTTGTTTCTTATAGTTACAAGTCTCTTATGGTTTGCCTCCCTCCCTGTTTTTATCTTGTACTATTTTTCCTTCTCTTCCCCTATGTTCATGTGTTTTGTTTCTTAAATTCCACATGTGTGAAATCATATGGTTCTTTGTCTTTCTCTGACTAATTTCATTTAGCAAAATAACCTCTTGTTGCATCCACATTGTTGCAAATGGCAAGATTTCATTCTTTTTGTGGCTGAGTAATATTCCCCATTTTTTATATATATACATATATATGTGTGTGTATATATATATATATATATATATATCACAGGATATATATATACCTTCTTTATCCCATTATATATACTCCATTATATATGTGTGTATATATGAGTGTGCATGTAAGAAGATATGCTTAAACGCTTATATATGTGATATATGATACATATATATATGATACATATGATATATATCACATATATAAGCGTTTAAGCATATCTTCTTTATCCATTCTGTCGATGGACATCTGGGTTCTTTCCATATTTTGGCTATTGTGGACATTGCTACTATAAACTTTGGGGTGCATGTGTCCTTTCAAATCACTATGTTTGTGTCCTTTAGATGGATACCTAGTAGTGCAATTGCTGGTCAAAGGGTAGTTCTATTTTTACATTTTTTAGGAAACTCCATACTGTTTTCCAATGTATTTATTTGAGAGAAAGAAGGAGAGAGAGAGAGAAAGCACGAGCAAAGAGAGGCACAGAGGGAGAAGCAAGCTCCCCTTCAGCAGGCAGCCTGGTGCAGGGCTCGATCCCAGGACTCTGGGATCATGACCTGAGCCAAAGGCAAATGCTTAAACAACTGAGCCACCCAGGCAACCCCAATTTCAACCATTCTGACAGGTGTGAGGTGGTATCTCATTGTGGTTTTGATTTCTATTTCCTTGATACCAACTAATATTAAGCATTTTTTAATGGGTCTATTGGCCATTCATACATCTTCTTTGGAGAAATGTCTGTTCCTGCCTTCTGCCTAACTGGATTATTTGGGGGTTTTCTTGGGTGTTGAGTTTGATAAATTTATAGATTTTGGATTCTCGCCCTTTATCTGATATGTCATTTGTGAATATCTTTTTTCATTCTGTAGGTTGCCTTTTAGCTTTGTTGACTGTTTCCTTTGCTGTGCAAAAGCTTTTTACCCTGATCAAGTCCCAAAAGTTCATTTTTGTTTTTGTTTCCCTTGCCTTTGGAGACGTGTCTAGCAAGAAGTTGTTGCTGCCGAGGTCAAAGATGTTGCTGCCTGTGTTTTCCTCTCAGATTTTGATGGATTCTTGTCTCACACTTAGGTTTTTCATCCATTTTTTTAGTCTATTTTTGTCCATGATATAAGGAAATGGACCAGTTTCATTCTTCTGCTTGTGGCTGTCCAATTTTCCCAATACCATTTTTTACCTTTTGTCCATTGGATATTCTTTCCAGCTTTGTCGAAGATTAGTTGACCATAGAGTTGAGGGCCTATTTCTGGGTTCTCTATCTGGTTTGATTGATCTATGTGTCTGGTTTTGTGCCAGTGCCATACCATCTTGATGATCACAGCTTTGTAATAGAGCTTGAAGTCCAGAATCGTGATGCCTCCAGCTTTGGTTTTCTTTTTCAACATTCCTTTGGCTATTCAGGGTCTTTTCTGGTTCCATACAAATTTTAGGATGGTTTGTTTCAGCTCTGTGAAAAATGCTGATGGTAGTTTGATAGAGATTGCATTGAATGTGTAGATTGCTTTGGGTAGCATAGACATTTTAACAATATTTGTTCTTCCAAACCATGAGCATGGAATGTTTTTCCATTTCTTTGTGTCTTTTTCAAATTCTTTCATAAGTGTTCTATAGTTTTCAGAGTACAGATCTTTCACCTCTTTGGTTAGGTTAAGTCCTAGGTAACTTATGATTTTTGGTGCAGTTGTAAATGGCATCAGTTCCTTGATTTCCCTTTCTGCTGCTTCATTGTTAGTATATAGAAAGGCAACTGACTTCTGTGCATTGATTTTGTATCCCGTGACTTTGCTGAAATCTTCTATCAGTTCTAGTAATTTTTTGGTGGAGTCTTTTGGGTTTTCTAGATAGAGTTTCATGTCATCTGCAAAGAATAAAAGTTTTACTTCTTTGCCGATTTGAATGCCTTTTATTTTTTGTTGTCAGATTGCTGGAGTGAGAATTTCCAGTACCATGTTGAACAGTGGTGAGCATGGACATCCCTGTTATGTTCCTGACCTTAAAGGACAGGCTCTCAGTTTTTTCCTACTGAGGATTATATTCACTGTAGGTCTTTTGCATATGACTTTAATGAAGTTGAGGCATGTTCCCTCTATCCATATGGTGGAGGGTTTTTATCAAGAAGGGATGCTGAAAAAAGAAAAAAAAAAGAAAGGATGATGTATTTTGTCAAATGCTTTTTCTGCTTCTATTGAGAAGATGAAATGGCTCTCATGCCTTATTTCATTAATGCGGTGTATCACACTGATTGATTTGTGGATGTTGAACCACCCCTGCAGCCCAGGAATAAATCCCACTTGGTCATGATGAATAATCTTTTTAATGTACTGTTGGAACCTATTAGCTAGTATCTTGGTGAGAATTTTTGCAACCATGTTCATCAGGGATATTGGTCTGTAATTCTCCTTTTTCTTGGGGTCTTTGGTCTTAGGATCAAGGTAATGTTGGCCTCATAGAATGAGTTTGGAAGTTTTCCTTCCATTTCTATTTTTTGAATCAGCTTCAGAAAAATCAGTATTAATTCTACTGTAAATGTTTGGTAGAATTCCCCTGGGAAGCCATCTGGCCCTGGACTGTTTTCTTTTGGGAGATTTTTGATTACTGATTCAATTTTCTAGCTGGTTATGGCTCTGTTCAGGTTTTCTATTTCTTCCTGTTTCAGTTTCGATAGTTTATATGTTTCTAGGAATGCATTCACTTCTTCCAGATTGCCTAATTTGTTGGCATACAATTGTTCATTATATTCTCTTATAATTGTATTTCTTCAGTGATGGGTGTCAACTCTCCTTTTTCATTCATGATTTAATTTATTTGGGTCCTTTGTCTTTTCTTTTTGGTAAGTCTGGCTAGGGGTTTATCAGTCTTACTAATTCTTTCAAAGAATCAGCTCCTAGTTTCATTGATTTGTTCTTTTGTTTTTGTTTTTGTTTTTTTTTTAAATTTCTGAGTCATTGATTTCTGCCCTAATCATATTATTTCTCTTCTCCCGCTGGATTTAGGCTTTATTTGCTATTCTTTTTCCAACTCCTTTAGGTGTAGGTTAGGCTGTGTATTTGAAACAGTGGTCGCTTTCCTACTGGTAGATTCGCAGCATTTGTTTTCTCCGATCTCCAATTTATTCTTGGGTGTTCAGAATGATTTGAGACCAAGTTCTGTTCCAGGGATGGGAAAAACTTAGGGTTCCTCTACTCCTCTGCCATTTTAACTCCTTCAGTTGGGATTTTAATAGGGATCATGCAGAACCTGAAGATTAATCTGGGGAATACAGTCATCTTAACAATATTAAATATTTTAACCCATGGACATGGGTTGACTTTCTGTTAATAATGACCTTTAAAAGCTTTCAGTAAGGTTTTGCAACTTTCAGTGTACAAGAGTTGCATTTCTTTTATTAAATTTATAACTATTTTAATTTTTTACACTATTGTGACTAGAATTGCTTTACATTCACTTTGAGAATGTCATATCTGGTGTGTAGAACTCAGATTGATTTTTATGTATTAAATTTATGTCTTAAATGATCTTTTGGAATTGGTTTATTAGAGCAGTAGATTTTTTTAGTGGATTTACCCTGGGATTCTCTTTATACATGATCACACCATATGCAAGTAGACACAGGTTTCCTTGTTGCTTTTTAATCTATATGCCTTATATTTAATTGCCTTGCCTCACAAACTTGGTTAAAATACATAGTCCGACATTGAATAAAAGTGGTGAGAACAAACATTCTTGTTTCCCTGAGGGGAGGCAATATTCACTGTTTCACCATCAAATATGTTACCAGTGGGTTTTTCATAGATGATCTTTATCAGGCTAAGAACATTTCTTTATATTCCTAGTTTGTTGAATGATTTTATCATGAAAGAACATTGGATATTCTCATATGCTTTTTCCTTATCTCTTGAGCTGACTATTTGTTGTAGTTTATTCTATAATTCTTTTTCCTATATTTATATGATATAGTACATTGATTTATTTTCAAATGTTAAGCCAAACTTGTTTTACTGGGATACATCCCTCATCTTGGTCATGATGCATAACTCTTTTTAATATGCTGCTGAATTTAGTTTACTAGTATTTTGTTGAGTATTTTTGCATCTATATTCACAAGAGATATTGGACATTAGCTTACTTTTCTTGTGACATCTTATCTAACTTTGGTGTCTAGGTAACACTGTCCTCATAAAATGAGTAGGGAAGTGTCACTCTATTATTCTTTGAAAGAGTTTGTGAAATTTTGGTAATCTTTAAACATTCAGTAGAATTCACCAGTGAAGACCTCTGCCCTGGGTTATTCTTTGTAGAAAACTTTTTGATTACTAATTCCATTTCTTTCCTTGTTATAGTTATTCAGATTTCCTATTTATTCTATAGTCAGTTCTAGTCTTTCATGTCTTTCTTACAGTTTGTCCATTTCATGTACATTACACAATTTGTTGGCATCAGTCTGCTCATGGTATTCTCTTTAATCCTTTTTGTTTCAGCAGTGGTCATCTTGATGTTCCTCATTCATTCTTGATTTGAGTAATTTGAATTGTCTACTTTTTTCTTGACCAATCTAGCTAAAGTTTTGACAATCCTGTTGATCTTTCAAAAGACCACTTTTAGTGTCATTGGTTTTGGTCTGTCATTTATCCTCTATTTCTGCCCTAATCTTTATTTCTTTATGCTTGATGTAGTTTCGTTTGCTCTTCCTTTTACAGTTTCTTAAGGTTAAAGGTTAAGGGGGCACCTGGGTGGCTCAGTCGTTAAGTGATGCACAAGCAGGGGGAGCGGCAGGCCAGGGGAGTGCCTGTACTGAATATTTTTGTTCCCCCAAATTTATATGTTGAAGCCTAATTTGCACTTGATGGAAATGGCTGGAAGTGGAGCCACTGGAAAGTAATTATATCATGAGAGTGGAACCCTCATGAATGGATTTGTGCCCTTGTAAGTGTACACACAAGAGGGTGCCTGGATGGCTCAGTCAGTTAAGCATCTGCCCTTGGCACATCTCAAAATCTCAGGGTCCTGGGATCAGGCCCTGCATCAGGCTCCCTGCTCAGCAAAGAGTCTGCTTCTCCACTCTCCACTCTCTCTGCCCCTCCTCCCTCAAATAAATAAATAAATAAAATCTTTAAATAAAAAAGAAGAAGAAGAAAGAAAGAAACTACAGATGATCTCTCTCTTGGCCATGTGAGGATATAATGACAAGGTAGCCGTCTACAAGCCAGAAAGAGGGCTCTCACCAGATGCCAAACTTGCAGTGTCTTGATCTTGGACTTGCCAGTCTCCAGAACTGTTAAAATAAATGTTTGGGGGTGCCTGGGTGGCTCAGTCAGTTAAGCATCTGCCCTTGGCTTAGGCCACAGTCTCAGGGTCCTGGGAATGAGCCTCGAATCCGGCTTCCCCACTCAGCGGGGAGCTTGCTTCTCCCTCTCCCTCTCCCTCTCCCTCTGTGCTTTCCCTCTCTGATGCTCCCTCCACCGCTCTTCCTGCTAGTGTTCTCTTGCTTTCTCTCTGTCAAATAAATAAATAAATAAAATCTTTTAAAAGGAAAAATATTTGTGTAAGCCACCCAATCTATGGTATTTTTGATCTAGTAGCCCAAACTAAGATACTCATTTTAATTTTTTATTTTCTTACTGAGTTTTGACAGGTCCTTATATATTTTACATACAAGTCCTCTAACAAATATGTTTTGCAAATATTTTCTCTCAGACTGTGGCTTGCCTTTTCATTCTATTAAGTATCTTTTGAAAAGCAGTTCTTAATTTTTATGAAATCCAAGTCCAATTTGTCAATCTTTATTTAACTCCAAAACAAGGATTTCCTACTGTTTCTTTCTAAAAGTTATGTATTTAACTTTTCTCTGTAGTTGTCATATGAGGTAAGGGTTTAAATTTGTTTTTTTTTTTTTCATGTGGGTAGCCAAATGTCCCAGGATGAATCGTTAAAAAGACCATCTTTTCCCCCACTGAGCTGAGTTGGTATCTTTGCCAAAATCAGTTGAATGTAGATGTAAGGATTTATTTCTGGAATCTTAATTCCATTTCACTGATCCATGTCTGTAATTTTGCCAATATGGCACTGTCTTGATTATTGTGGTCTTATAGTAAGTTTTACAGGTAGTGTAAGTCTTCCAACTTTGTACTTTTTAAATTTTATTTGGCTATTCCAGATTATCTGCATCTCCATCTAAATTTTGGGACCACCCTATCAACATCTATTGGGATTTAAACAGAGAGTGACTTGAATTTACAGATCATTTGGTATGATGTCACCTTGACAATAAGTATGTCACTCCATGAACATGGAATATGTCTCCGCATACTCAGATATTCTGATTTCTCTCAGAAATGTTTTATAATTTTCAGTGTACAACTCTTACATCAAATTTAACCCTAAGTATTGTATTGTTTGATGTTACTATAAACAGAATTGTATTCTTTTTTTTTTATTTTTTTAAATATTTTATTGATTTGACAGAGAGAGACATAGCAAGAAAGGGAACACAAGCAGGGGGAGTGGGAGAGGGAGAGGGAGGCTTCTCGCCGGTCAGGGAGCCTCATGCAGGGCTGGAACCCAGGACCCTGGGATCATGACCTAAGCCAAAGGCAGACGCTTAATGACTGAGCCATCCAGGTGACCCCAGAAGTGTATTCTTAATTCAATTTTCAGATTGTTAATTGCTACTATGTAAAAATTAACCAATTTTATATACTGATATTGTATCGTGAATTTATTAAACTCCATTGTTACATCTAGTAATTTTTGTTCCTTGATTTTTTCTAGAACAAAGGCGTTTTAATTCTTCCTTTCCAATCTAGATATATTTAATTTAAAATTAATGTCTTTTTTTTTCTTTTCTTGCACTGGCTAGAACATCCAGTAAAATGTTGAAACAGATGTGGAAAAAGTGAACATCTGCACCTTGTTAGCAATCTTAAGGGAACATAATACACTTCTTCAACATTAAGTATAATGTTACCTCTGGGTTTCTCATATACACCTTTTATCAGATGGACAAAGTTTCCTTCTATTCCCAGGTTCTTGAGCCTTTTTATTATAAATGTGTGTTAGATTTTATCAAATACTTTTCTGCATCTACTGAGAAAATAATGTAATTTTAATCCTTTATTCTATTAATATTACACAGCACATTATCATTTGATTATAAACCATTACTACATTCATAGGATAAGTCCCACTTGTTTATGGTTATGTCATCCTATTTATATATTGTTGCACTCAGTTTACTAATATTTTAAGTATCATTGTGTCATGTTCATGAGGAGTATATTAGTCTATAGTCTTTTCTTCTGAGGTCTTTGGCATTGGTGTCAGATGAATACTGACCTCATAGCATGAATCAAGAAATGTTTCCTTACCCTTTATTTTCTGAAACAATTAGTGAAATATTGGTATTACTTCTTTTAAATATTTAACAGAATTTAGCAGTTAAGTCAGCAGAATATGGGCTTTGCTT
This sequence comes from Mustela nigripes, assembly GCF_022355385.1. NCBI lineage: Eukaryota > Metazoa > Chordata > Mammalia > Carnivora > Mustelidae > Mustela > Mustela nigripes. The sequence goes on along the minus strand of NC_081575.1, from coordinate 18,806,075 downwards.
AGTGGAAATATTTTGGATCACTAAAACTACTTACTTGTGTAATGGGTCTATTCATATTTTTTATTTCTTCTTAAATGTGTTTTTGATTTTTACCTTCCTAGGAATTGTCCATTTCATGTAAAAGTTGTCTAATTTGCTGGCATACTATTATTCATAATATTACTTCACAATCCTTTTAATTTTTGTAAGATCAGTAATGATCTCCCAATTCATTGCTAATTTTGATATTCTGAGCCTATTCTTTTTTATCTATTTAATGATTTGTCAACTTAGTATTTTTCTCTTAGAACCAATTTTTATTTTGTTGATTTCCCCTCTTGCTTTACTTTTATATTTAATTGATTTTGACTGTATCTGTACTATTTATTTTCTTTTGCTTGTTTTTGGTTTACTCTGCTCTTCTTTTTCTAGGTTCTTAAAGGATAAATACAATTACTCATTTGAAATCTTTCTTCTTTTCTGACATAGGTCTTTATTTTTTTTCAAAGATTTTATTTATTTATTTGACAGAGAGAGATCACAAGTAGGCAGAGAGGCAGGCAGAGAGAGAGGAGGAAGCAGGCTCCCCTCTGAGAGGAGAGCCCAATGTGGGGCTCAATCCCAAGACCCTGGGATCATGACCTGAGCCAAAGGCAGAGGCTTTAACCCACTGAGCCACCCAGGCGCCCCTGACATGGGTCTTTAAAGCTATACATTTCTTTCTGAATTTTGCCTTAGTTTCCAAATATTTTATAATTTTATGATTTCTTCCTTGACCTATCAATTATTTAGTAATGTGTTGTATAATTCCCAAATATTTATGGATACCCTATGATTCTTTTTTTTTAATTTCAAATTTATTTCCACTGTGATCAAGAATATACTTTGTATGATTTCAGTCTTTAAGAATACTGAGCCTTATATTTTGGTCCATAAAGAATGTTCCACATGTAATTGAAAAGAATGTATACGCTGCAGGTTTTGTGTGGTAAGTCAGGTCAAGTTAGTTGATGCTGTTCGTGTAGGCTATCTTGATTTTCTGTCTAGTTCTTTCAAAATACTTATTATTGTTGATCTATCTAGTCCTCAATTTACTTCAGCCACTTTTTGCTTTGCATATTTTGTTAGATATGTATATATTTATAATTGTTCTATCTTCCTTCTGTATTGACTTTTTTCTCATTACATAACTTCCCTCTTTGCATTTCATAATATTCCTTGTTTTAAAGTCTTGATTTAAAAAAAAAAGGTTTGATTTATTTGTGAGAGAGAGCACACAAGTGGGGAAGGAGGGGCAAAAGGAGAGGAGGAAGCAGACTCCCCACTGAACAGGATGCCTGACAGAGGGCTCAATCCCAGGACCGTGGGATCATGACCTGAACCAAAGGAAGATGCTTAACTGACTGAGCCACCCACGTGCCCCTTGAAGTCTTATCTTAAATCTATTTCTTCAAATATTACTATAGACACACCAACCCTATTATAGTTATCATGGACATGCTACATATTTTTATATCCTTTCACTTACAACCTATTTGTGTCTTTGAATTTAATGTCTCCTGTAAACACCACATACTTGGATCTTACTTTTTTATCCAGTCTAATAATACCCACCTCTTAATTTGGGTGTTTAAGCCACTAAAATTTTTTTTTTTAAGATTTTTATTTATTTATTTGACAGAGATCACAAGTAGGCAGAGAGGCAGGCAGAGAGAGAGAGAGGAGGAAGCAGGTTCCCTGCCGAGCAGAGAGCCCGATGCGGGGCTCGATCCCAGGACCCTGAGATCATGACCTGAGCCGAAGGCAGCGGCTTAACCCACTGAGCCTC
>NC_081575.1:18800436-18804168 GCF_022355385.1 Mustela nigripes | reverse complement strand
CAGGGGCTCGATCCCAGGACCCTGAGATCATGACCTGAGCCGAAGGCAGCGGCTTAACCCACTGAGCCACCCAGGCGCCCGTAAGCCACTAAAATTTAATGTACTTATTGATATAGTTGTATTTCAGTTTGCCACTTTGCTATTTGTTTACTGTGTACTGCCCTTTTTTGTTGCTCTATTCTACTTTCATTGCCTTCATTTATGTTCACTATTTTTACAGGCACCATTTTAATTTCTCTTTTAAATATTCTTTAGGATTTTCTTTTTAAGTAATCTCTACATCCAATATGGGTCTTTTGAATTCACAACCCCAGGATCAAGACTCACATGCTCTACCAATTGAGCCAGATGGGCACCCCTTAATATCTCTTTTAATTCTGGACTACATATTTTAGTTAGTTTCTTAGTGTTTGTTCTAATGCTGTATGTATTTGAACCTATAAAAATACTCATCATATTAATACTAACTTACTTCCAGTAAAATGGAGAAACTTTCCTTCAATATAGTTCTATACCCCTGAACTTTTCTACTTACTATATATATCTATATATATAAATATATATATATCAATCATACATCAATATATGATATATAGCCAACAATACAGTGTAATTATTATTGCTTTAGATAGTCTTGTGTCAGTTATTGAAAAAAAATATAGAGTCTGTTATATTAATCCAGCTATTAACCATTTCCTGTGTTCTTCATTTCTCTTCCTGGATTCAAGTCACCATCTACAGTCATTCCCTTTCAGCTTGAAAGACTTCCTTTAATATTTATTATAATGCGGATCTGCTAGCACAGAATTCTCCCAGTCTTTATCTAGAAAGGTCTTTATTTCACTTGGGTAGAAACTTATTGATGGAGCTGAGCAAGAGGTGGATGAGAACAGTCCAGGCCAGAGTAACACAGATTCCAACATTTCTTATCTGAAGACTATCATTCTCAAATGCTTCTAGTTGATTTCCAGAGCACAGAAACGGTTGTTTTTGTCAATTTCATACAGCTTTGTATTTGTTCCTGGGAGAGAGAATATTCTAATATCCTCACTTGGCCAGAGCTAGAAGTGCCTTTTTTAAAGTTAACATTGCCTATTTAAGGAAGCCTAACTTTGAATCATGTTTTGTGAATATTAACATATTATTTCTTAATCATTGTTACAATAGGTTGTTATATTTTACTGATGTCTTCAAAGAATCAAATTAGAATTCATTTATGATTTCTATTGCATTTTTGGCTATCTGTCTTTTTGACTTGATTTTTATAATGATTGAGAAGACCCTTCCATTTTGGGGAGGGGGTTCTTTGTTTATTAACATTTAATAAAATAAATTCGTTATTTTCTGTCTTATTTCTTTAATTAAAAAAACTTATAATGGCCTATAGGTGAAAACTTTCCTTTGTATTTATGTTTTTAAAAATTTTTAAGTAGGTTCCACACCAAACATGGTGCTCAAACTTACAACCCCAAGATCAAGAGTTGCAGGCTCTACTGACTGAGCCAGCCAAGTGCCTGAAAAACTGTCTTTTGCGTACAGTGTCTAAATCGTAAAATTTGACTTGATATCTTTTTTAATTCCTTCCAGGATGTTATGTAAGTTCCCTTTTTATTTCCTATTTGAGTCAAAGGAAATCTAAACCATGTTACTTAATTTCATATTAGGTAAGATTTGGTAACTTTTCACTGCTTATTTCTAAAGTTATTGGTCAATGGACAGTGTAGACTACAAAATATCTACTTTGATATATTAAATGATTTCTGCACCAAACAAATGATTAAGCTATATAAATATTCTGAGACTATTAAAAATTCTCATTCTTTAATTGTGAGAATATATGATGCTATGTTTAATAAATAATTTATATTTATTGGTCAAATAATTCAATTCTGTCTTCTACAAGAAACTAAAGATGTAACGCAAAGGAATCAGAAGTGAATATCCATGAATCCAATCAGTGCTAATTTTAACATCGTCCATTTCTATCAGTGCTTTTCTTTTTTGCAGAGAATTCCTTTATTTTCTCGATCCATTTACAAATAAAATGTATCTTCTACTCAAAAACTGGCAACACAGATCAATAAATAATAAGGAAAATATCCTAAGGTACAGAAGGAAGAGAAAGCTATTTAATGAAATTGGAAAGTACTTCTGTTGCAATCTTAAATGACACCCACAGCAAGTATACACCATCATTTAAAAACATATCTATTATGAAAGGAATGTACAGAAATGTGTCACTCCATGTGAAATATTGTCTTGAATATAGTGAAGACCACTAATGAGGCCCTATTATTGCACTTAGTAAAAGATTATTCCCCATAAAAGGAAAGTATCAGAGCTTGATAACAAAATGAAATCAGAATCTCTGAAAGCCTCAGAATTAAGGGGGATGTCTAGAGATACCCTCTTCTAAGGGAACTTCCAACATTTTCTTCTCTCTTAAAAGTGGATGTCTCAGGGCGCCTGGGTGGCTCAGTGGGTTAAGCCACTGCCTTCGGCTCAGGTCATGATCTCAGGGTCCTGGGATAGAGTCCCGCATCGGGCTCTCTGCTCGGCGGGGAGCCTGCTTCCTCCTCTCTCTCTCTCTCTGCCTGCCTCTATGCCTACTTGTGATCTCTCTCTGTCAAATAAATAAATAAAATCTTAAAAAAAAAAAAAAAAGTGGATGTCTCAGACTTAGCCCTTGAGGCAGAAAACACGATGCCAAGGGAAAATACTGGATATAAAATGCTTAAATGAAGAAAAGCAGAAATGCATAAGGTAGGTAAAATAAAAATTTAATTTCTGAAAGACAAAGATGTCTGATGACGGTGGCTGACTTAAGGCCTTAGTTTGACTTCAAATGAAAAAAAGTTTAAAAAGAAGCCCCAAATGAAGTCATTCTACCCCCGAGACAGCAAACAAGATTCAATTGTAGTTTCAATTTGTCTCAGGAATGTGATCTTTTAACATTCAATCTGAAATTCCAGATCAGTACAAGTGAGGTCATCTGCATGATAAAAAGGCTGTCAGTCTCTCTACCCCCAAAAAAGATGTCCTAGTCTCAAAAAAATTCTTTCTTTTCTTTTGGTAATAACTGACATTCCCCACCCCCCCGCCCATAAAAAAAAAAAAACCTTCCATTTTCTACAACTCCTCAGACTCTCTACTTGCTGGATGGGATGATAACCTGATTCATGCGTCAGGCATAAACTCAATTAGATTTTCACATTTACTCAGTTGAATTTTGTTTTTCAGCAAAACTGAAAGTAAAAATGTAGCACTGTGAGCGAGTTTCCTCAAACTGGACAAAATGCTAAACAGTCATGTTTCCTGGTGCCTTTGTCTACTGGTGGTTTTTTCAGACTGGAAGGACAAGAGAGGGACTGGCAGCAGGAATTGTTTGTGTATGTGGAGCACTACTGCCATTGTGAGGAAAGAGTTTCAAAACATCCCACCTTGTTACAGCTTCCTTCTCTTGAGGCCAAAGTCTGACCTATGTGGAAGGAGACCAGGCTTGAGTTCCAAGCTGCATTTCTTGCCTACTCCTCTAAGGCCTAACAAGACACTAGGACTTTGGTAGTATCTGGATGTAGAGCCTAGAGACCTGGAGAAGGAGGGGGCTGCAGTGAGTTAGTGGCTTCCAGGAGGTGCAGGCATAGGAAGTCAGGGGACAGGGCTTAGTTCTCAAGGGCAAGACTACAAGAATCCACCCAAAGACAAATGCAGGTTCTTGTGGGCATTTGTCTC